>NC_081524.1:21557962-22157962 GCF_030273125.1 Centropristis striata | reverse complement strand
GCATTAATCATGATGTGCATCTCAATTAGTGGATGGTGGATAAGAAAACGATAACTTGCTGTTAAAATTGACAGAGCTAGGTTGCTAAACGTGTGTCTATGATGGGCCACGGCTATGTAGGCCATAATTCATATCTGCTCTCTTACATTCCCAATTTTACCACTCACATTTACAAAAAAAAGGTATTTTTTGTGTATCTGAGAGGTTAAACTGTGTATCTTGGAGGTTAAATTGTGTATTTGAGAGGTTAAATTGTGTATATGAGAGGTTCAATTGTGTATTTGAGTGGATAAATTGTGTATATGAGAGGTACATTTTTTAATGTGACGTTAAAATTGTGAATGTGAGAGTTTAAATTGTGTATGTGAGAGGGAAGATATGAATTATGTCCTATACGGCCCCTCAGATGTGTCTGTGGCTCACCTTCACAAAGATTTTGCCCCTCTCCTCGATGATATATGGCTCATGTTCCAGGTGATCTTTGGTGGTCTGACTGATGTGTATCTGCATGCCCTGCTCAGACAGACATACACAGACAACTACTGCTAAAGCTATTGAAACACTGAAACTTTCTGCAATCATCAAAAGGAAGTGACTCTTACAGGGAAATAAGATCTAATTCTGGTGAGCGTACAGTAGTGAAATTAAGCCTGCACAAATGTGCTTTTTTTTTTTTTTATTTCCATTATAGAACAGATTTGCTACAAAACATAACATTAACTTATATTATATTAAGTAATTGAAAGCAAATGAAGCGTTTTTCCTTTTGCATTAACTAAAAAGCAGCCTTCACAATGGTGTCATTAAACAGAAAATGGTTTTCTATACTAATCTACATGAATTTGACTGAGGGAGATCTTCAACATCACTGCTGTTATTTATACTATCGCCGTGGGTTATTTAGCACATTGTGCTGGGTGATGGGTTGTTAAATATGTTAGTGTAGTCACCACTCCATTGCTCTCCATCCTCGAGGCTGTGTTCACTGTGTCACCGAACAGACAATAGCGAGGCATCTTCAGACCCACCACACCAGCCACCACCATACCCGAATGAATACCTGAGGGCGGAAAAACAGCTTATAGAACCAAACATGAGCTGCTTTGATCAGAAAATGCATTAATCCATCTTTTGTCAAATGTGCCCTGGTATACATTTACAGTAGTTGTTCATCTTGCACTTAAACTCCAAGGTTAGCATTATAAACAGCCAATGGTGAAACCAATAAGGGTCAAAGCTGCAACCTGCAGAAAATATGTCCTTTCTCCCATGTAAAGAGAGGAAAACTCCCAAGTTGCACTTCGTTTTACCTGTTCTGTCCCTCAACATGACCATGATATATTTGTGCAATAGGTTTGTGTAATAATAAAAATGACTCATCAGTTGTTTATCCACCCTTGAATAGAAAGATGTTTTTTCAGCGTTTGGTCTATACAATGTTTGCTTAGAAAGCCGTCAATAAACAAGCCTTCTAGTGCAATGCATGCTGGGATAATGATGAATGGTTTACAGAATAGATGGATTAATTAATGCTTAGCTCCTCACTCTGTGTGTTAATCATATGTGGGAGCACAATATCCTTTTTAAAACATCTTTTCAGAAACTAACAAGCGATCTAACAAACCCATTTTAAGTGTTTTTAATAATAAATTCCTACTGCAGGGGTGGCTGAAGTCTCCAACTTCTGGTATAAATCAGGTCAAACTACATCAACAATCTGTGATAACCCTAATCAGCACAACAGACAAGTGAAAACACACAATCAATAATACTATTATAATACAAGAATTACAGCCTACATATGTGATTAGATCAGGATATTTTTTTACGGATTCAGAGTAAAAAAATAACTTTGTGTAGACAAATTGATAATTTAATAAATATATATTCTATGTTATTAATTATTTATGACAATTTAAAAGCTCTTGAATACACACACTCTGGTAAGTGCAGCATTATGAAATATAAGCCGACTTAGTGTTAAAAGAAGTATTCAGTTCTCTTACTAATAAAAGTACTATTAACACAGTGTAAAATGACTCCATTACAATTAAAAGTCCTGCATTCAAAACCTTAAATAAAAGTACAAAAGCACCACCATTAAAATGTAGTTACGGTTAAACTGCTGTTATATAATATTATAGTATAATATATATATATATATATATATATATTCCCTATATATTATTGGATTATTATTATTATTGATGCATTTATTTAAGCAGCATTTTAACTATTTAATACACTGTTCATAATTTGTAATCATTTGAAATTGATAATGTTATTTCATGTGAAATCTTGACCTGAAAAGTAACTAAAGCTATCAGCTAAATGTAGTGGAGTAAAAAGTACAATATTTGCCTCAAAATGTAACAGAATAGAAATATAAAGCTACATAAATGGAAATACTCAAGGAAATACAACTAAATGTACTTCTGTGTCACTAAGTCAGGTCTGATCAGTATTTGTCCTTCAAGTCTCAAGTCAAGTTGAGTCTCACAGGAAACAGACAGCCCTTGTTTCAGCTTGGTGCTTGTTCAGCTTGTATTAGCCCTTTCTGTTATTATAATCATTCATTTTTTAGATAAGTGGAACAGGTTTGAGGACAACTGACTGTAATTTGGGATTGTCTTGGAACTGTTTATGGATGTCTGGTCACCCTCGTCATATTTTATGTATTTATTTATTTAGGCAATATATTGTGTCACGCATGCAAACATTAGAAATTGATAAAATGTGCATATTCTGGCATTTTTAAACAAGGTAGAAGCAGTAGAGTAGTATAGAAAGTAGATAATTTGTTAAAGATTTAATGTGGAAAATATACTTTCTTCTGCTGAAAAACAACAACACTGTCTGTGTATCTGTTAATTGTGCTGTCAAAAATTAAACTTGTCTACTTTTGGCTCAAGGGATTACGTCATATTTTCCTCAAACAACCAAATAAATCTGTCAATTATTTCACCTGTTTTAAATGGAATCAGGAGCCTGGCATGCTAGACTGACTTACGAATGCACATTAGTCTTGAACCTCTCTTTATTTTCAATTTCAATTGTTATCAATGATTGCAGACCAAAATGCTTCTGAGTAGATCCAACTAATCAGAGCAACGGGCGGTGTTTGGTTCATTTTCAATCAGGAAAAAGTGGCCACAGTGGTCGCAAACTTTCTTAAATTACAGGTCACTTAAATGTGTTTCTGAAAACATTTAAGGTGAATAATAGGCAACGCGGTAATATCATCTTGATTAATATTTGATCAGCGTGGCCTAGTTTGACAGTTTGATCTGAGACAGCCATCAACGTACCCAACCCGTTCTCACCAAACCGCGTACAGGTAACATGGTTTTTCAAATTATGTGCAATGCATACGCCAAAATACAATTGATGCACACAGGAGAGTTTCTAAAAATAGCGATATCGAAAGGGCTGCAGTTTTGTTACATTTTTTGCTACAAAACCATTTCTCTAGGTTATGGGCATAAAAGATAGGTTAAAAAGTAAATAAATGCATGTAAAACTTACTTAAAATATGCTTTTTTTTGCTGAAAAAAAAAAAGATATCCGACACATATTATTGTTCCAAGCAGGCTATTTGTATATGTGTCTCAATAGGACTGGAAGGGAAAAAAATATTTATTCTCAATTTACGCCTCAGTCCTGTCAAAGTAATCATCCTCAGATAGTGATTTTGCTAAATTTTAAACACAGTTAGGGACATACAAAAATCTCGCTAATTAGAAAATGCTTCTGTTCAGAACAGTGACCCCTTGTGACAGATAATAAACTGTCTGTGAAACTGTGTGCTTTACCTTGTCCTCTGGTGAGGAAAAAATATTTTTGAGATTATATTTTTCCGTGGATGAGTGGATAAAAAGCCTTGTCTGGAATACAAGGCTGCAGACACTGACTCAGAGATGGGTGTCTGACCCCTGAGCCGTGACCTCCTGCTCACAAAACCCAAAAGAGCAAAATAACATAAGTGTGTTATCATGGTTGAGCTGCTAAAGCTCCAGACAGCCGTCCTGCTCACCGACTCTGATCTGTATGTTATCTCCGGTGGAGGGGTCTTTAAGGTGGTCGATGGAACTCAGCATGTCCAGGGCCATGTCGCAGATATGGTGCGCGTGGAAGGTGGTCTTGTTGGGAACACCTGCCACCACCATGTAGGCATCACGAATCGTCTCCACCTGGACAGACGGCAGAGAGATTGTTTCTAAACTGTAATCTAAGGATTAAATTACACAAGTTAGCTGAAAGTATCTCAGGGATGGGCAATTTAAATGCTGCAGGGGGCCACAATTTTTCATGGCCACTACCACAGGGCCACATATAGGAGCGTGCACTTCACCAGATATGATGAAACTGCAATTTTAAATATGTTTACAGTGCAGTAACTTAACATATTTCATGCTCAAATGCATGTTTAACAGTATAAATAGGAATACAAAAGGTTTGAAGCAAATAAACAAAACCACTTACTGATTGTGTTTTTTTTTCAGTGCAAGAACAGCAGACCAACATTAATTGCAAGAAGTAATTTTTTGCATTTTTACACTGCACTTTTAAGATTTCATGCTCAAATGCATGTAGTTGTACTGAGGGCCACTTCAAGTGAGGGTGAGGGCCGTATGTGGCCCCCGGGCCTCCAGTTGCCCATCCCTGAAGTATCTGAGTCCTCTGCAGACACACCAGGCTGCGATCTCAAACACTTACCTTGTAGACGTTGTGCTTCTCGCTGAGCGTGTCGAACACGATGTAGATCTCATTGAGCATGTCCACTACCTGCATGGGTGTGATGTGGATGCAGATCTCATTAAACTTGACCACGTCGCTGAACAGGATGGTCACATCTGGGAAGACCTGCGGCACAAACAAACAAAGTTCTGTTAATCTCACAGTGAGAGTAAACACCAGTGTACTCACCAGGTGCTTGTACCAGAAGAGCTGAAGGTCAGCCAGAAACACGTTCCCCGAGTCATCACTTACATGTTTGTTATTGCTGTTTTCTAGTGTGAATAGATATTCATTTGTTCGTCCGAGTAATGCATTATTTTATTCCATATTTGGCATGTTAGATGTTTTAAAACTGCTCTTCCTGCCCTCTAGCTGCTGTACATTTGTACTAGGGCCGAGACTTTAACACGTTAATTAAGATTAATTTATTACACAAAAATTAACGTGTTAAAAAAATTGACACATTTTAATCGCACTTATTTTTGCACCGCGGAACATTTCTCACTGGATGAGTTTCAGGCAGAAGGAAGAAGCTGATGAGAGCGCTTTGGTTGGCCCCGTGGATGATGGGACATTTTGTTACAAAAAACCAACGGATGGAAGTGTCGATAAGAGCATGGTTGTGTTGCTATGCAACAAGGAATTTGCATATCACCGCAGCACATCGAGCCTCAAGTATCAACTCAATGCTAAATATATAGCAGCTAGCGGCTAAATATGCTATTGCTACACTTAATGGCAAAAATTGCACTGGTCTGTTGGACTTGAACAAAAATAAACAATATTTTTGTTGCTTAAGCTTATGTATTCAGTCATTATTCAATGGTATACTAAAAATCCATGTGAAAAAAATTACTTCTCACTGTTCTCAGGTCAAATATTTATATGCAATTAAAATGCGATTAATTTCGATTAATTACAAAGCCTCTAATTAATTTGATTAATTTTTTTAATTGAGTCACGGCCCTAATTTGTACTAAAATCTGTATGCTGCTTTTATCTACCAACCATTGACATACAGTGACTCGATGTTGGCTTTTTGTGTCTGTTCTAAGACACGAATGTACAGCTGTGTGTGTCATTGTGACAAATTCTGGTCCTGGAGACCTGCTGTAGTGGGTACTACTACAGAAGTTGTTTTGAGTACTTTTTTTTGTCTGTCTGTCTATTTTTGAACAGATCTTGTCAACCTGGACTGTACAAGATGTTGTCACAAAACTTAGTAGGTGTGTAGTTGAAATCATAATGAAGGCCAAGTTCGAAGATGGGTGTGGTCCGAGCAAGGGCACCAGAAGTAGGGAGGGTAGAAGGTGAGGAAGAGGCCACTGGCTCCCTCTTCCTTACTCTCAGCCAAATTTGGCACTGCATCTGATGTGATACCGTTGCCAGGGGTAGCCATGGATTTAATTTCTCACAGAGGGCTAGGAGTAATTGCAGGTTCATTTTGCTGTGCACCCCACCTGTGTCTGGTCTGGAATGACTGCAGTTGCCCTTTATCTTGACCTTCTCCTTTCTCTGGAACATGTTGGTAGGGATGCACTGATACGGCAACAGATACTGGGCTGCTAGTGACTCAAATAGCTGGATCTGGTATCAGTGACAATGGGTTTTATCTATTCTTCCATCTATCTATCCATCCATCTACAGTCATGGAAAAAAATATAAGACCACTTTGTTTTCTTCATTTTCTTGTTCATTTTAATGCCTGGTACAACTAAAGGTACATTTGTTTGGACAAATATAATGATGAAATATAATGATAACAACAAAAAATGCTCCTAAGAGCTGATATCTAGCCATTTTCCATGGTTTTCTTGATAATAACCAAAATCATTATCAAGAAAACCATGCCTATCCATCATCTTATTTATATCTATGTATTTTTGTTACATTTTGATTTAAAAAGTAAATAAAATCTATGCTTCAAGCCTAATGTTGCCTTACATATGATCCCACTCACTTCAGCAAACTTATGCACACAGTTTTGGTTTTGGATACGTACTCACTATCAACTATTGGACAAGATTCAGGTATTAACTTAAGGGCTGAAGAAGTCTGATCGGTGAATCCCTACATGTTGGAAAAAAGCATTTCCACTTTTCCTCACTCCTTTTGCACAGCTGCTGCTCAGACTGAAGCCAAATCGTCTACTTCTGTTTCCTGCAAACTTGTTATTTTGCTCATGGAAACGGCAGCTCCATTTCATGTGGAGGTCACTGCCAAGCCAGGACCACTGTTGCATGACCCTCCCTGACCTCCATGTGCAGTGGGTAGACGCTACAAAAAGTATTTGAAATGCAAGACGTGCGGCTCTTTTGAGTAAACATTATTAAGAAGATCGCAGCAAAACACCAATGGCCTCGGTTTAGCAGTAAGCCATTATTCAGAGCCTGATGCTCTAATATTTGTAGCTCTTGAGTAGCACTATCATCGTCAACAGCACTGCCTTGTACCTGGCATGTTTCCAGTGCAGTGATCCCCTTCCTGAGGCGGTCGGCCACAGCTTTAGGGATCATGGCGTACAGCAAAGAGTCTCCTCTCTTCTTCTCTTCGTCCAGCTTCTTGATGATTTCCTGCAGCTGAGCATATTTTTGTTGCTCCTAGAGGATCAGAAAGGGGACAAAAGAGTCTACAGTTACAGTCTCACATCTCTTAAAACTCAAAAATCCCTCTTTGCCTTCTCTAATCCTCTTAATCCACATCTCTCCTGCATGACTGAAGTGGATTTAATGGGTGAAATCAATACCGGAGCCGAGCTTTCACCTGGGCTCACCTGGTCACTCTTTTTTTCGTGGAGAAAACTGGCAGTCCTTACATTTTGTGCATTCAGCGTATCATATAATTCGTCTTCTGCTTTCAATCATACAAGTCCTATTTCAGTACATTCTCTGAGGCGACATGAACCCTGTGATTTAGTACAGTTGAGTTCCCCAGTTAAAGTCTGCTTTGTTAGTATGATGCCCGCTCCCTGCAGACTAAGGATTCAGCCGTTTTTCATCACCTGGTCGAGGGCCAGCTGCAGCTCAGCCGATTGTTGTGTCCCGGCCAAAATCAGCTCTCTGCTGGAGTCATGCAGGTTCAGATCATTCACATACACACCCATCTTTATCATGTCCTCCACCGTCTCTATGCTGCAAGAATAAGGAGGAGAAATAGAGACGCACAAAGTGTAAAGGGAAAGGAAAGCAAGAGAATGTAAATTAATCTTTTTCACTGAATTAGCATGAATAAATCCAATCTCCAAAATTAAGTAATGATTTTCAGGGCAGTGAAACAATTCAGGATTTAATAAAAAAAAGGCTGGCAACACATCATTGTCCATGACTTTTTAAAATATCGGAGTAGCGTAAAATAAAAGTTTCCAACACAACATTCTGGGTGCTGTGAAGTCTAACAATTGACTTTCAATTTCCTTAATTTTGTAAATAAAGACCAATATTTAAAGAATTGCTAATATTTCTGGGATGCTGTCTGTCAAAAAAAATAAATGAAAAAAAATCCATGATTGATTCTGCTGAGACGAACGGTCACGTGACAAGATCTGTTTACACAGAGCAGAGGACAGGACAGGAGTGGCTGTAAAAAATGTCAATAATTCAATATGTATAGCATGTGGAGACACAATTTCTTTTCCAATAATCATGACACTTGTGGGCACTTAGAAAAGTGTTATTCCAATATTTGAAAAATAATTTATCAGAGAAATTAAACTTTATTAAAATATACGCTGGCACTCAAATTTTTGGGGTCACCCAGCAAATGTCTGTGTTGTTTTCCATTAAAATAAACGGTTTTATTAATGAAATGAGTTGAAATAAAATGAATCGAAAATACAGTAAAGACATTGACAAGGGTAAATAATAATAATTTTAACCTGTACAAATCTCCAACTTTACCTCTATATACTCAATCAGCCTGAGGAAGGATCATTTTATTGCTTCTATCAGAACAAAACAGTTTCTAGCTGTGCTAACATAATGTTGATCAGTGAGCCTTTCAACACTATAAGCGTGGATTAACACAATGTGCCACTGGAACACTGGAGTGATGGTTACTGACAATATATATATAATAGATATTTCATAAGAAAATCAGCCATTTCCAGCTTTAATAGACATTTACCACATTAACAATGTCTACACTGTGTATATGTCTGTTATTCATTTAAAAAAATTTGCTTTTCTTTAAAAAGTAAGGACACTTCTAAGTGACCCCAAACTTTTGAGCAGTAATGTATGTCATTACAACTGTGTTATTCTGCACAAAATACTGTTTTGTTTTTTTAAATATATTTTTTGGAAATTTGGGGATTTTTGGATATTTAGAGTGAAAGGGGGAGACAGAGGGGAAGACATGCGGGGCTCCGAGCCAGAATCGAACCCGGGCCGCTTATGAGGACTAGGCCTTTGTGGTATGCGCTCTACCAGGTGTGCCACCAGGAATGCCCCGCTAAATACATTTTGATTTGTTCCCTCTTCTAGCCATGATGGTGTTGATTCCATGGAGCTGCAAGACTTATGTATTTTATATATATTTTATATAGTGCATGGCCACAATGAGTAAAATGTAAAAAGTGCAAAAAAAAAAAAAAGCCCTGAAACAGCCTGATGTTGGGGATCAGAGGGCTAAACACAGTCGGTCGGTTGTGGTCTTACATGGGTGTCCCCAGGAAGATGAGGGAGTCCCACTGGGGGACATACTTCATCTGGCCCTTCAGGTGGAGAGGTTTCTTTGGAGGCTCTCGCATGTCCTCAAAGATGGTCTCACTACACTTTCCTGTAAAAAACAATGAGGGACCGGTCAACAAGACTGTGGCAATTATTAAAAACATGCTCACAGAAAGTGAAAAAGGCTGACCAGTGACAGTCTGGAACGCCAGCAGTTCAATATCTTCCCCTCCAGAGTTTGTGGAGCTGTTGTATTGGGTGACAGCGCTGCTGTACTTCTGGTCTGAGCCCTTCATCTCCTCCACTGCCTTCACCTCTGACGGAAGGAGAGCAGCAGAGTCGGTGACTGAATGAATGAATGAACCAGGTTGTGAGTGAAGCAAGTGAGCTAACGAGGGCATAAATGTGCGAAGACGGCGCCATGAATTCCAATCACACAGCCAGAATGTTCAACATGAGAATATATTATGAATTCATCACCTTGTTATAAGATCTGTTCTAGTGCCTTCTTGATGGTTATGTTCTGGATTATGTCCGTTATGTTTCATTCTGTCACATAACATTAAGATAAAAATTGGTATTGTCATTTCCTGCTGAAATAATTACACCCTTAGCAATATGCAACGAATGAATCTTCTTGTTTAGTTACTTTTCCTCCTGTTTTATTCTGACATTCAGCAGGCTGCAGACTGCTGGTTTGGTGTGCTACTGCGTTGTTACATTATGTATTAAAATATAGTTATAAAGAGCTTTGAGGGTGCATTTAACTTTAGTGTTAAATGAGCAATTGTGGTTGGGCTCTTCAGTCTGTTTGATAGTCATTTCCACTTCTATATATTATAAATATTTCATTTTGCTCTGTCCAAAAGCAATGACCTTGGGTAAGAATGACTTGATTGACACTTTGTGATCACATCTATTTTAAATGAACCCTTTTTTTTTAGAAATACATAATGCATTTGAAATGATTGAAATGGAGAGACCTGTTTCTTCTTCCCTCTTTTGTTTCTCGTTCTCTTCCTTCTCCTCTGGCTCCTCCTTGCTCAGTTTGGGGATGACTTTCTGCTTGCTCTCCACCACCGCTTTAGACAACAGCTCGAACACATTGTTCAAATGTGTGTAGATCTAATGAGAGAAATCGGAAAGAATTCTATGGCTAAGTAAGCCAGCACATGCACGATATAGTAATTATGAATATGTAAAGAAACATTCTCACGTTATCCCAGCTGAACTCCAGCATGGGTCTGATCAGAGTGAACTCCTCGTTGACCTTCTTGCCCTGGAGGTCTGAGAAGACTTCTTTGAGGCCATCTCCGATGCGGTACATGGTCATGTCGCGGCGGAAGATGACGCTGAAGGGGAACATGTCGAAAAAGATTCCCCGCTTCATCGGCAGCTTCTCGTAGCCCGGCGCCGTCTTCTGCTGGGGCATGCGGTGTTTGAAGGCGGCGTTGTCAAAGTTCATCTTATAAACCTGGACGAGCAGTGTGAAGTTAGTAAAACCTCTGAAATACAAGTCAGTTAGTGCAAAAATTTTGTTGTGTTGAGTCTGGAATATTTTTCTTTTTAGCTTTGAAATCTATTAAAAAGCTAATTTGTATAATTTTAAATTACTTTGAGGACATATTTTCTGTCATGTGTGTTATGAGTTATGTTGCTCAAAAAGCACCGCCACATGGTAACTCGCCGGCTCAAGCCATTTCAGTAAGGGGAGGGTGTAAGAAGCGAAGTGGTTTTGATCATGGCGGTAGAAGGTATGAAGCGGTTGCTGCTCATTGACTGCAAGAGCAAAATCTCTGCATGTCTGAGTCCACTGTGCTGAACTTCTGCTGGTAACTAGCTGGACGCTTTTAAAGCCACTTTTTTAAAACAAACTTGCAGTTGTGTGGTTGTCTTGCATCATTGTGAATGCTGCTTTGGTCTCGTTTACTGTATCTCTACCATGCACTGTGATTAGGGTTACAAAATTCCAAGAATTTTTTAAAGTTGGAAACTTTTCATGGGGATTGACGGAAATATATGGGATTTAACTGAAATTTATGGGAATAAACGGGAATAAACAGGGAATTTACAAAACTGAAGGTTGGCCCTGAATACGGAACTTAAATATAGTTGGTAAAAATATACTTTAGCATAATCTTGTCAAAATCAAGCAGATTTCATGCAAGTACACTTGAATATATATATATATATATATATATATATATATATATAAATAATTATTCTTCTCTGCTTATCTGCACTCGGGTTGCGGGGGGCTGGAGCCCATCCCAGTTGACATTGGGCGAGAGGCGGGGTACCCCCTGGACAGGTGACACATAGAGACAGACAACCATTCATGCTCTCATTCACACCTACAGACAATTTAGAGTCACCAATTGAACCTAAGTGTACCCTAAGTACCTAAGTACCTAAGTACCCGGTGAGAACCCATGCTGACACGGGGAGAACATGCAAACTCCACACAGAAGAGCCGCAGGTGGGAGTCAATCTGGCAAACCTCTTGCTGTGAGGCAAAACTAACAAAATAACAAAACAACAAAATATATATGCTATTCCTCGATCACATACACATAGCACACCTCTTCAGCAGGGCTACTGAGGCCACGCCCCCTGCATGCACTGTGAATTCCTCCATCACATGTTCAATTAATTTACATATTACTCATCTGGGGTCGGGCCAGATGAGTAATATTTCACTCAACATTCATGTTTTTGTTGTTCAATGAAATAATTAAAACTTGATAAAGTTCTACTTAAAAATAAATATATTAAAATGTCATGTTTTTTATTTTTATTTTGAATATTTCCAAAATTCCCCAGCTTAACTTCCAATGGAGAGTTTTTGGTAATTTACTGGAAACTCCCACCCCTTTGTAACCCTGACTGTGGTGTGTTTACGGGAGACATATTGTGCTTCAGCTTCAACTAAAAAACACATTATTTTTCTTATACTGTCTGTCTGAATACACCTGTACTCACCCTCCGTATGAAACCTTCCATTATAGTGCCTGTCTCTTTAAGCCTCACTTCCGAAAAAGCCTTGTCTGCTCTGCACCATCATTGCAGCTGGAGAATGACTGTAAAGTCATTCTCTTTTGCCTGTTGTATAGTTGTGACATCACAACCTTATCAAAAGTTTGTTAAAGACAAAGTTTCTAAAGCATTTGTGCCACACTTGTTGTACTCACATCTTGTTAATATATTTAGTTTTCCAGAACTGATGGATTATAATACAATAACTTTCTAATGATTTCATTTTTCTCAGCCTGTAAATCTAATGGTATGTATGTAAGTGAATCATTAAATAAAGGCAGTGGGTTTACATGCTACATAACCCATAAGTCTGCAGTTGAAAACTTTTTGTGGAAGCTAAATTATTTTATTACAAATAGCTTATTTATGATCTAGCAATAAATAATTATAACATCAATAAAGTGAATATTTACATTTTATAAACTCTTTATAAACTGTCTTATTACAAAGTGATGCCAAAATAATAATGAAATAGATAATATTGGACTTATCAGTTATTGTATGATAATAACCTGGGCTTCATTGGTTAGCGCAGGGCTCAGTGGTTATGTCACGAATCCAAACATTGACTTTCTGCTTATGAGAAAAACTCATAAACAACAGGGGTGACATTGATGTTAGCAGGTGCTAGACAGTAACACAACAGGTATACGAGTTTACCCAGAGTCCCATCCCAATATACACTTATCTCCATCCAATAAACACTTGCTGTCTGAGTGTAAACAATAACTCCGCCTGGCGTCTCGTCGAAGCTGATGGATTAATTTCGGTGCAGATAGAAGCGGCACGGGGTCGAGGTCAGGCGTCCGACAGCTCGACTGATACTTGACCTGAACCCGGGTACATACCACATATGTCATTTTCTCAGTTTCCTCTTTCGACAGGATCTCCACCTCGATATCTGTGTTGTAAAATTGCCGGCCCACTTGAGAAAGCTGCCCTGCAGGAGACAATTACACACACGTGAATGTGTAGAGGTCAACCTTGTAAGCTTGTAAGACATTCAGTCAAAATGAGCTTGTGAAAGCTTAATTTCAAAGGAAGAGGAAACTTGAGTATCATCAATGCATCGCGTCAATCTATGACTTTGTCTCCATGGATTAACCTTGCCTGATGATGGCATGTTGACACGTCATTTATTTTACTTTTCAACGCAGCACACCTTATATAGGACTAATTTTTAAAAGGGAAGACACAGAAAAGGTCAAACATTAACCATATAAAACGATTAAGTAACACTTTTATAATATTAACCTCTTATTTAACATTAAAGCAAAAATAATCAGAACCTAAGCTTAATTAATGTCTTGTATATTTTGTACATCTCTTCATCTAACAATTTCCATTTAATTTGCATGACTGCAGACAGTTTTAGAAACCACACTCCAGTGCTCTGAATGACTTTTCCAACCTTCAGTTCACTACAGGATGAAAATTAATGCGCAGAGATTAATATACCATCCACACACAGTAAGCATACATTTGGTTTAATGTCATCAAAGTTAAATTACCTTTTTATGGTAATGCAGCTCAAATGCAGATTGGTTTATCTGCAGTGCATTACAACTAAATAAAAGACATAAACACTGTTTTTTTGTCTATCCTAAGAAAGTTTATTTGGATATTTTAACATCTACATATTATAAAATATGCAAAAAGAGATATGTATCTTTATAATAGTGTGAGTCTGTGTCCTGTGTTGAAAAGTAATAATATCTTGTACACTGGACAAGCCATCAACACTTTATTTACTCATTTTTTTGACTTTCTTAATCACATTGAGGTTGCTAGAGTCTATCCCAGCATGCAATGGGCAGAAACCCAAATAAACACATAAACTCAGCACTACAGAGAGGTCTGGGGTTGGGGATCGAACCCAGCTTCCTGTCTCTGTGGTACACCATTGAACCCCCAGGGTTTCCCCCCTCTGCTGTGGCTCATGTTACCTTTGACAAACTGAGTGAAGCCCTTGCGGGTGCTGCGGTAGTGCAGTGTGAGGCTCGTCTCGCATTCCTCCTCCACACAGAAGCTCGGCGGCTGCACTTTGGGGAAGGAGAAGCGGAAGTACTCGTGCAGGTTGTCCAGCTCGTTGATGAAGTCACGCACATTTCTCCCCAAAACCTGGAAAAGATGGATGATGAAAGGATTTAACCCCTTTAAATTCTGCCCCATTTTAAAAAGCACTGGGTGTGGTTTTTTGGGGGAGATAGCAGGTCAGTAGATGGTGATGCACATCATCTGACAGCTGGAACCTGAAGATTATTTCTGCTCACAATGTCTTGAGATGTTCTAGTCATAATTCTGGTATTTCAGCTTTCCAGTCCAATTTATTTATAATTCCGAGATGGTTTAGGGACCTCAGTATGCAGACATATTTGAATACAAAAGATGAAAATTACACATTTTAATGCATGAGAAAAACTTCATTCAGATATCTTGAGTTCAGAGGTCGAGGGACCGCTTTGAAAGTTGCAATGTAAATTTTTTCTCCCACTAAATTTTGGTATGGTGCAATTGGATTCCTCAAATCTTCTACTTTTATATGATAGCAGTATAATATTAGTAGCTTAAATGCTTAACCCACTGCACCCTTGGAAACAAAAAGTCGGCAAAAAGTTCCAACGCTAAGTGGTTAAAATGCAAAATTCGACAGATAATAATAATAATAACAATAATATCTATTTTAAAAGTAATTCTTCTTTCTTCCAGCTCTTAAAGATCACCCTTCAACCCTATAATATATACTTATACTGAACTGTATAAACAGTAATGTATTCTTGTTTAATTTTGACTAAATAAGACCTTTTGCTGCCAATTTAACAATTTAACATAAATATGTTTGGAAGTGATGCTTTTTACTATTTAGTTGTAACCGCCTCGGCTAACTGCACAGTTCTTATCAAGATTCATGAGGCTGCTTCCAAATACGGACTTATTCAATCGATTTGCAAATGTAAAACAAACTGTATCTGCTGCCAAGAGTCGGAGGTCAGAGGTGCAAGGTCTGCATTAAATCACTAATTTATTATCAGTCAGTGATGGAGGGTAGGAAGAAGGACATGCATTTATTGCTGCTGTTAGCTCCCATCACCTTTAAGATCCGCTCATATCCATAGTTTCCAATCCTCTTGACCATATAGACCCCGAAGGCGTACATCAGCTCATCGTGGGTCTTTCCCAGAACCTCTCCGGCCGCTTTCGCCAACCGCAGGATCAGGTTGTCACTGAATAGTAGGAAATGTATTCATTCATTTTTGTTTTAATGCAGTTTTTGCTTAGCTGCTATTTATCCCAATGAGATTTTGATAAATAGCTTTTTTTTTCATTAGAGACATGACCAAAATGCAAAAATACTTTTTACAATCAATCATAATCAAATGCGGGGATGAGCACAACATTGTCTCAAAACTGTCTCTAAATGAATAATCAACAATAATGCAACTTTTCAACAGGGTTATTACCATAAACTAATACAAAAATAAGCACCTATGATTAATATAATATAATATAGGTCTCTTGTGATGTTGAACCACAGAAACTGAAAAACTTGACATTCCAGGAGATGATGCTGTGCTGTAATTGCCTCACAATTAATCCTTTTTCACATGAAGTCTACTCTTGTAGAATTAAATAACAAGAAAATGATTTAAATGTTGCCGTCCATATGTCATTTCACCAAGCTGTTGAGCTCAGGTTTAATGTTTAACAAACTGGGGTTTGGAGGGAATTGCAGGTAAAAAGTTTTCTTTTGTTGACTCAACATTATGGCCATTCATTCCTACACAGTTCTCCACCCATGTATTTCATATGTATATGCAGTTCTGTACACTTCTGATTATACCTGGCCCTGACACAAACAAGCTAAAACTGCTGTAAAACTAAATATATGAAAACTAAATCTAACTGAAATTATAACTGTATAACTTTACAACTGTATATCTATTGCACCACTATGCTTAATTGTGTCACACTGTTTATGACATAACTTGAAGTGCATTGTCACACTGCCTCACTTCATAGACTAAAGAGGTTCAGGCTCCGATATAGTTTGTCTAATCAATGAATAACTACTTTCTGAATGTGAGTGGCAGCACATATTTTGGCAGTTACATTTTTTTCAGAGATTCAGCATGCTGTACTTGAATAGAGGTAGAGTGGAAGCACTGAAAGGAAGCTTTTCTATTATATACTTATTCTAAGTGTATGTGGTACTCAAGTCCGCCGAGTCCTTGGCCTAAAAAATCCAGTAGTTGTTGGTGTTCAAGCACTTAAAAATGGAGTAGTAGTCAAATGGGAAAACATGATTTCTAAAAACAACAACCTACTTGTACATCTGATGTCGGACAAACTTGAGGTGAGGTATCTCTGCTCGGTTCTCGATCAGTCTCCACACATCCTCTCCGTAGGATTCATTAATGTAATCGTTCACTGCTTCCAAATACAGGCCGTACATCTTTCAGAGGGTTGGAAACCTCCAGACTGATGCCCAAGTTAACTGCTTAGCTGAGGAGAGACAAGAGGCAGGAATTGCATATCTGAAATACAGGTTGGAGGAGTCATTTTGTCAGGGTCAGCAGTTTAAAATATCAATGTTGAGAAAATCTCTTAAAATCCCTTCTGCCTGCAGAGGACAGACCTCTGGCACTGTCTTCTCATGAGATTAAAATAAGACATTTTGCTTAAGATTCCAGTGCCAAAAGGAGAGAAGTACTGCATATATCCACCTGCATGCATGGGAGGAAAGAGGGAAATTGGCTTTTACCTGCGTCACACACAACCTCATGAAACCTTAGGTAACCCTCTCAGGCACAAGCTACAGCTACAAGAAAAACAAAGCGAGAGAGGTTGTCAATAAGGGAAGCATTTTTCGCTGTCTGCTGCTGTTTTGTTCTACACTACCTGTAAAATGTCACCACTGTGGCAAATACAAGCTACTGAAAAGAATCACAGGGAAATTAAGCAGCTGGTGATGCTTTCATACAATCAGTTAACGACAATAAAAAGCCATAAAATACAAACCAAAATGGTAAAAAAGGATGCAAAGGTGAAAAGAGAAGTCCCCTTACCTGCAGTCCCTCTGTGCTGTGATATCCAACTGTGCCAGCCGGCGCCACAGCATCGCTCCCTGCTGAGAGTTTCCACCTGCAGCTGACATGTGCCTGACACTTGCCTGTCAGGTCAATAGGTGACCGGGGCCAAAATAGCAGCACCAAGGCGTGTTTGTGGCAGGTAGTGAAAAAAAACACAACTTTCTTAGCCTCAAACATACTGGGTCTAACTCTACAGCTTCTGAATAGAGACGGAACCTGTGGGTGGCTGCAACTGTATGTGGAAATCCCTTAAAAAAGACATTTAGTTTTCTGCATTATGTAAACCACAGCGCACAATGTGAGGCTCATTATCCAAAATTAGCTTGTACTCTTTTTGCAACAACTCATTAGGGCTACCAGGTTTCTTGGCTAATTACCTCTAAATTTGCATAATTACGGTCAGGTGCACATTCAACTGACGGGCATTGTGTTGAGATTGGCATTTGAAAGGTTTTGCAGTGTTTGTGAAGTGAAGCTGAATAAATTCTTTCAAAACATTCAGACCTCCTGTTATAGCTGCCATTGTCTACCGCTGATCGATACAGATTGACACTTAACTCGTGCCATGATGCTGTTTTGACCTGCAGACACAACTTTTGAATTAAAAAATATATTTTTAATTATTTAGTCATCATAGAAAAGGCATAACGTGGTAAAGCTGCCACACGCTTCAAATAGCCACCAACAAGTGTGGCTGCTCCACTGTGTCTCAGTGAGGTGGCATACATACAGAGCACCTGCACATTCAAGGTTAATGCTCACTCACCTCTTTATGTCCACAAGGGGGCACTGTTACAACACCCCTGATTTATTATTGGTTTACCCAACGCTTCTGCTGCTGCTGAATTGAGCTTGAAAATAAAAAGCAATGTGTGACTCTGGCCTTTTTGCATCCAGACAAGTAAGATCAGACATTCCATTATAACACTGGTGGCCTTTTTTATCCATCCTGTTGCAAAAATATACAAAGCTTTTACAATAAACATAATTTTAGACTAAATTTGGTCATGAAAGGTGAAAAAATGAGTCCACTTCTGCTTTTTTTCGTATTTAAATTCTGCTCTGGAAGGTTAGGAGGCTACACCTATCATGCTGAGGTCTAATTATGAATACACTGTCAGCCAGAATTAAATTTTCCAGCCACCACTTTACTCCTCACACCTACACTCTACGAGGAAACCAAAGGTGTGCCTGTAATACCCGCTCTGAGCGATAATAAGCTTCTCTGTTCCATTTCTTGTGTGGCTCTTTTTGCTTCTTCTCCCCTTCATTTCCTCCGTCTCCCCAGCGTTCCCCTATTTGCCAGGTGCTGCTGGCTGTCTTTAATGGCCTCTTGTGCTGCTGTGCTACACGGCGGCCTGGGAGGTCTGCCGCCGCCTCTTAGCCAGGGAACAGAGGGAGATAACAATGTGCTGATGGTGCCAACCACAACTCCACACAGATGCCGCGGATGCTTTCATTAAAGACAACATGACTCATCTTTTTCTCGCTCCGTTAATATTACACCCTGCCTTCGTTCCTTCCCACAAAGAGAGAGGTGCCGCTGTTCCAAAAGGTGTCCATTCATGTCATTTTTCAAACGCTAACGGGGAGCCAAGGACACCTCCCTCCCTTTGTTTGATGTGAACAACACACACTTGCAGAAATGGACACACACACACAGCCCTGTTTTCCTCACATACAGGTGGTGTCTTTTCGCTCATATATGTTTCCTGTCTGTCCCTGCTTGTTATCTGCTGAAGGAGTTATCAGGCTCAGCCAGCCTAACTGAGGGATGATTCAATCTCAGGGGAGTATCAGAGTCACTGGAGGAAACCGTACATAGTTGGACTTATTCAGCTCCAGCAAAACGTCTGCTGCTGATATCATTATTGTATCAAAGCAGGGAGGGGGGGGCTCGCTATTCAAACGTGGGACATTGATTAAAGCATCAGCACGAAGCAGAAGCGGGTTATTGGAGCATTTCGACAGACCGCAAAGTTATTGGGTGACAAACTCGCGCCATAAACTGCTTCTTATTGTTTACAACCAGCAGCTCCTCCAGATAAAATTGTAAATCCCTTCGGTGTAGCAGGACTGTGACTGCACAAAAGCTATAGGGATGAATTCTAGGATGTGGCAAAATGGAAATCTCTGCCTCTGTGGAGGAGCTGTAACCGTTGTGACCCCGCGGTTGAATACTTAATGGGAGTCTATCTGTATCCCAGTTGTACTATCTTTCAATCCCCTCGCTCAGCGCCCAGCCTCCCCCCCTGCCGCTTAAGAATGTACCATATTTCTCCAGCACAATCCCATGATACCTCCCTCTTATTGGTTTTACTATAGACACAGCAGGAGCTGGGCTATAATGCTACACTAGCTGAATGCTAACGATGTTGGAGCATCTTATTGTGGCTTTATGCAGCAAAAAAGGGCCTCTCTCTCCTGTATTTATAGCTCCTCTGTGAGTTCTTCCCCTCCTCTACCTACCTGCTTCCTCCCCTTCTGTGTCTTTTCAGTTTCACCTGTCAGCATCTCCATCTTTCCCCCAGTATCCTATACTCCACCTGCTACTTTTCTCTTTTCACTTTCTCCATGCAGACATACTCTCAATCTCCTGTCATGCTTGCTTTCTTTCACCTTCAATCATTATTTAACGCAGCATTTTGGCGATATCAGTCCAGAGTATTGTTCTGATTGCTCACATGCCCGTGCAGCATGTCCCTCTCTGTCTCTCTCTGCATTAGCTTAATTGAATCTTCCACCGCCCGTTTAAAAAGTACGTGATGTGGGGTCGTCTGTTGTTACTCCTTTTGCATTGATTTCTATGTGGCACGGTGCGGTGAAGCTAATAGCACCTGACCAAATGCTGCTCACATTCACTCTGTCTCTCTCTACAGGCCCTTTCAACTGCAGCCGATGGAAATACAGTGCTCTTGGAGGTGTAAAAATAGTGTCAAATCCTAACAAAGGCAATTCTAGAAGTAGAGATAGGAGAAAGGTAGAGGAGGGGGGTTGCACGCTGTTCGGAAAAGAAAGGAAATTCAGGGATCCACAGTCTGCATATAAATATTCTATTAACTTCAGCCGGCTCCATAACGGCATGGCAGTGCGGTTATGCATTCAGTGCCTGGAATTTGAAATGAAATTATTGTGGGAGGTGGAGGTGGAGAGGGAGGTAGTGGTGGTGAAATAGCCGTTTCCTTTCTTCCAATTTTCTCCTTTTCCCTCTTTCGCCCCTTCGCCTTATCACGGGTGACACTAATCCAATTTCAGCTCTGCTTGTGACAGCTCTAATGTGGTTTTGTGTACCGGTTCTACCTCGCATGTACACACAAACACACAAATGATGCATGCATACTCTAAAAGGTCACATACAGTATCCAGACATATACAGAGTGTAAACAGGTTAGCCCACTGTTTATTTGTCCAAATCTTCACTGTGCAGTTCACACACACACACACACACACACACACACACACACACACACACACACACACACACACACACACACACACACACACATATGTAAAACCTATCCATGGCTAGAAACGCACAAACAAACCTCCTATCAGTCACATCCCATCCTACACTGACACATACATTAAACCTATTATCCATGAGTTTACAATCTAACCATCTGAAACCAAACAAATCCAACAGAACTACTCAGCACTGAGGGGATCCAGACTCTAGGGAGAACAGAATCTAAAAGGTCAGAGCAGCCCCCAACCAAAAAACAATCCAAATACCTCCAAACAGGATGCAGCCATGAGACTTTGGGTTTTCTTTGCTCATGTTTCGATATCTTCCCCGCTCAGACTCTGCAGCAAAAACAGTGACTCACTTCCTCACAATAATCCACAAACTTCATGCTAAAACTTTCTGTCTCATAACCTTATAACTGAAACTATATTGCTAGGAGAAAATGGGGAAGTATGTTTTGTGTGTGTGTGTGTGTGTGTGTGTGTGTTTGTGTGATTTGGGGGAACTAAGCCTTTAAACCTCTTTATTGTACTGCGATCATTAAACTTCAGGTTCACTCGCGGCTTTAGCGCACGGTCACACATCTGTGAAATGAACATTACTGCCTCCATTCTATGCGAGCGAAGAAGAAAATCAAGCATTAGCTTCTGGTGGCGAAGCATATTATACTTGAAATGAGTATCCGGTACAGATAATGTACTTTAAAGTGCGAGTATCATTCGAATAGCACCCCCCAAGAAGATTGTGATTGGTGTAAAAAGATACAAACAACCAGGAGAATCATGCAGGAATGATAGTAGGTGGAGCTAGACCTTTCTCCAGCATTAATGAGGAGTCTGGCAATGCAAGACTAGAGTTCTGTAAATAGTTCTCTAGCTCAGTTCTGTAAATACTTTAAGAACATATAGACATGTCATCTTCTTCAACCCATATCAACTTCAGGCGTAAAATTTCAACTTCTGGTTAGCACTATAGACCGTATATAAATAATGGACGTAGTGACCGTGATGTCACCCATCACAGTTTGTTGCCCGCTTGAAGCATCAACGAGTTCAGTGTTAAGGCTGCCATCTTGCTTTATGTCCATCAGCATCTTTGTTTCTTGAAATCAGGAGAGCCCATATTTGCACTGGGGATGCGCGAGGACGGGTGCATCTAAAAATAAACTGTTCATATTTAAACAATATGAATGTTACTTACTGGAAAAAATTAACCGCGGACTCCTTCGAGTGTCTCCAAGTACAACCGAACGCTGAACAAGACATTTTTAAATTAACAAAATGTTCAAATAGACTCATGAAGAGAAAACACGATGAAAGGGTCAAAGTTGAAAACACGGCAAATAAGTTCACAGCTTTCTAGATGTACACAGTGCCGTGGACATCCTTTGTTTAGTTTTGCTTCTCTCCTAATGACAGCATGCCATGTTAGCGACCTGTCAATCAAAGGTAACCATGGCCAAAATCCTCTTTATCATCTATTTTCTTCTAAATTTGCCCATTATTTACACAATTAACATCATATTGTCCTAAAGAAGACTTGAAACTAGCGATTCAGACCATAATGTTGCCACGATAATTTTTTCTGAGGTAATAAATCAAGTGAGACGTCGTCTCATTTTGTACTGTGATAGATAGGACCGGAGTTCTTTTTCAACCGCCGTCAGCGCCCCCTGTTGGAATTTTTGATAGAATGCAGCTTAAGGCTCTATTTCAGTTTGCCGCCTGGTTAGCACATTCTGTGTACAGATACAGACAATTTAATTGGTTGAACAGATTCAGATCATATTGTACTCACTTCCCAATCCAATCCCCAATATTTGTATCTTTGCATCACAAAGAGTTTGACTGTAGTGAACTTTGACATCCATGGTTGTAGCTTCAACCAAGAGCAAAAAAGTGTGTTTGTGGATGGTGCAAACCAGTCTTTGTGCGTCACATCCTGGACTGCAAAAATTCAGCACGAATATCACCTGCATTTGTGGATGTGTTGCCGTACCAGAAGGCTGTGGAAGAGTTTCGTGAGTGAGCCTTGAGGGTTTTTTGTATGTTGTTTTTTGAGGTCAAGAACGAACCTTCACACCCCCATTATTCATTATAACATCCGCCAAGGAGGTTATGTATTCAGTTTGGTTTGCCTGTTTGTCTGTTTGTCGTTAGCATTATTGGAAAAACTTGGCAGAAGGCCGTACGGTAGAACTGACCAAGGATCCTGTTACATTTGAGCTGATCTGAATCCCAGAGCAGATACACAAATTATTTTTCACTTTCCTTAATATTGTGAGACAGGGCATTGACCTTGGCAGAGCTCTGCACTCTCTGACTGCTGTTGTAGATGTCATATTGTATTGTATTGTAGTGTGAAATAATACCTTAATTATTTTATCAGCTTTTCCGCTATGAATGAATGTGTTTGTGCGCCCTCAGTATCTGTCAATGTTCCTTGTTAAATAATTTTTCAAGTGAAAATCTCAAAATTGTCCAGATTAAACCCACATTTCTTGTATGTAGCTGTTTTTGTTGCTGTAGAGAGCAGTATCGGTGCTAATAGGACTACATATGAGTCTTTCCTCTTACTCTCAACATAGTATGTGGCTTTATTGCTTTACTCAGTCTCTTGGGACAACTGTTGGTGGAGAAATGAGTCTCTGTGCGCCTTCTATGATGGATTTCTCCCTGTTTGATTATTGAATGTTGTTGCAGGATTGTAAGATTAGAAATAAGCCTCGGGCTCTTTGATTGTGAGTGACCGACACCAAAGGCTGACGTCTGCCAAATTAGAAATGTTATTGTCGTGGCTGGACATGAGAGAAAAACACCACCAAAGAACAAAACTGGGAAAAATGGAAGGGATAGCCACATTTTGAGAGTGTAAACTAGGCCTCATCATAAAAAGTCAAAATACAGGACAAGAGAGAGTCATACACAGACAGTATCAACTTATCCTAGTATGAAGTCTGAGCCTCTAGAACGGCTTCAATGCTCCTTGCCAAGTCTGTGGAACTCCCAGCACAAGATATTCCCTCATTTATATGTACGGCCTTTTTTTGATCAGGTTATCTCATTGGACTATAGGTACCTTGGTACCTTAGGGGAATTTCCTCATATTTCTTTCACCTAAAGGATAACCCTCATCACATTTTCCCCACCTGAAAGGCTGAAAGGCACCTCGAAAGGAACTTCATGACATTTTCTCCACCAGAAAGGCATCTTAGAGAGGGTACTTCATCCCATTCATCCAAGAAAGCACTTTTTTTTCATATATGGGTTACATCGAGGGGGCAACACACCCCTGCCCCACTGCTAAATCCACCAGACATGACCTATGGACACACACTAGCGCTCAAGAGTTTTGGGTCACCCAGAAAATGTCTGTGTTGTTTTCCATGAAAACAAACTGTTTTATTCATGATATGAGTTACAAAATGAATCGAAAATACAGTAAAGACATTGACAAGGATAGAAATAATAATTTTAACCTGTACAAATCTCCAACTTTACCTTTAGATACTCAACCAGCCTGAGGAAGGATCATTTTATTGCTTCTCAAATCAGCACAAACTTTTTTTTTTTTTTTCAGCTGTGCTAACATAATGCTCAGGTGTTTTAATGATCAATTAGCCTTTCAACACTATAAACGTGGATTAACACAATGTGCTACTGGAAGTGATGGTTGCTGACAATATATAATAGATATTTCATTAGAAAATCAGCCGTTTCCAGCTTTAATAGTCATTTACCACATACCAGACTGTTATTTTAATTTAAAAAAATAGCTTTTCTTTAAAAAATAAGGACATTTCTAAGTGACCCCAGACTTTTGAGTGGTAGTGTATTTTGCGTCAGAGATAATCACAGACATGACTGAATTTAGATTGTATAATTTAGTATTGTATGGAGATCCATAGGCGACCATAAAGGTCTTCATGTAGTTTTCACCAAAACATTCAACAAGCTCTGGTGCTGTTTCTCCACTCTTTCTCATTTAATTTGTCTCTTTTTATTGTTTAAAAAAAAGTAAAAATGTGTTGAAAAATATAAATTTGCTTATTTTTCATATACTATTCAAACTCTTCTCCTGTCCTTCAATGAAAAATGATGTCATCCGTCACCTTTCCAGTTCTAGACCTGTTTACAAGGAGCTCTAGTGACCATGTGAATTATGACTCTTGTTTGTCAGTGACAAAGGCGTTAGCAGCGTGACATTGTTATAGAGCCGCTAAGCCTTGTCGGGAGGAAGTCTGAGTGGATGGATTAGTCAACAAAGCGTGTGTCTTGGGCACTGGAGACTGCTATTCATTTCCTGTTTCCTACCAACCGTCATTATTGTTCTCTTTTATGTTTGTTTTGTGCCTGTACCAACCAAAACCTTGAACATAACTATAGCAGAAAATGTTTACATGAATCATGTTTGTAAGGGTCATAAGTTGCTGTGTGGAAACAATGTAATGAGTGATTTATCTGTAAAGAAACTGTGCATTTTTGTTGTGTAAATACTGTCAGATAATGGCTTTAACAGCAGTGGATTTTTGAGACAATGCATTGAAGGCTACCTGAAGTTTTCAAGCATTATATCGACAAAATTAAAGTTGCCAAGAAAGCACTTTCTCTGCAAGGCATCAGTTAAATGTGCTTATTACCAGAGTATCTCGAGGCTGCTAACAGATGTTACAGTCCTGTGTTGATTTCACACCTTGATCGTGCTATTAGCAGGCAGGAGATGTCGCATCGCTGCAGTGGGTGAAGTGAGGACACCGAAGGCGGTCACATAAGTGATAAATGAATTGTAATAATGACTATCAGTGCTTTATTCATTTGCTCCTTTTATCTGTTTTCTGTCTGTGGGGTTTCAGCATTAGCCGCCTTTTATATGCAATTTACTGATCTGCCATCTGCCCACACTGATTTATATGGGCCAAACAGCTCACACCGGACGGAATGAAACCAAAAAGCAGATAATTGAACCCAGTGTTAGAAACGCTGGGAACAATTCTCTTATGATTTTATGCTAAAATCAGGATCTAACTTCACATGTCATTTCATAAATGAAACCTATTTGGCACCTTCCCTATAATTCAGATAAATCAATTCACAACCTTGATTTTGTACATTTCCATCTCTAAAAGTGACAGCAGAACTTATTTCTGCTCCTGTGAAGTGGCAGGCAAAGAGAGAGTGAGTGTGTGTGTGCTGAGAGAGTCTTTGTGAAGAGAAGCAAACTTTTACATTTTATTTTAGTAACTTGAACAAGTGCTGAAGGAAGCAGTTCTCCAGGCGGCTTCTCTTCCCAACGTGTGATTTTTTTACAGTGTCCGTATAACACGGGGAGCCGGAAAAGACGAGAACAAAAAGATGTTGATCAGTTGATTCTTCTGCCTTCGTCTTCTCTTGGAGTTTGTTGCCGCCACACACACAGAGGCACACAATGCGTACGTACACACACACACACACACACACTCTTCAGCACATCAGTGAGCATCCCATTTCCTGTTCTTATTCCCTGAGTTTCTGCAGGGAATTGTTCTTCAATTGTGATTTCTTTTTTTTTCTTCTCTTCCTCAGAGTAGTGCCTTTTTTGCTCGGTTGGGTAGTGATGGCTAAATGGGAGGCAAGGTCATGGAGTCTTTGTCAGGATGCTCCGGAGAGAACGCGGAGAGAAAACAAATGGTGGTGAAACAAAAAGCCAACATCACCCTCCGCAGCAAGGGAGGTAATCATCAGAAAGTGGTAATTTAAAACAGGGTCGTGGCCAGGCTCGTGAGTGTGTGTCTGTGTGTGTGTAGTATATTGTTTCAAAAACACAAGCCTGGAATAGTGAAGCAGTTCAGTCAATGGTGAAGCGAATCATTCACACAACGCTGCAGCAGAGTCTCGCAGATCATTGCTGAAGTATTGTTTACACTGAAATAATGGATGAACTTCACTCTCACTTTTAACCACATTCGTCACAAACTGTCATCTGTCAGCCTGAAACCTGAGGATTCTTACTGCCGGGTCGATGATGTAATGAAATGCTTTGTGGGTAATAACTGGCTCCACTCAGTCCTCAGCTGCTCTGTTATTATTTCTGAGATGCCATCAGCGAAGTATTAGAACATCTAAATTTAGCGTATGTGGTTCAAGAGGTTTGTTTTGTTGATGGAAAGGACTGGGACTTTTCTGAATCCATTAAATCTTAATTAAAGTATTTTTTTATCCAAACAGATGAAAACAAACCTTGAAACTCCACACTAATAATGCATTCTGTTTTTATAGTCATAGTTTGATCCTTTGCATCAAATAACAGTAAATAATTGTAAATAACAATACGTTTTTTTTACAGCTCTTTAAAAAAACAATAAAATAAATGAATTATACAATAAATCAATAAATATCTGTATTTGAAAATATCTGATCTAATTTTTGATTTCTACTTTTTGTTACAAGTTGCTTTAATTTGACCATTTAGCCATATATACATTTTTTTTGTATTTTTTTTTTTTTTACATATAATTCATTGTCATTAATAAACATTCAAGATCATTAAGCAATTAAATGATACTGTAAAAACAATCTTTAATATCCCATTATATTAATTTACAGATTTCAACTTCCATTCTATGGTTAATATTTGTAATAAATGTAATTTACTTTTTTTTATAGCATTCACACTTAATGTAAAAAAAAAAAAAGCAAAACCCTGTAAAATAATTCAGTTATTTTATTAAATTTTATAATTTTTTTTATTGTGTCTGCAGTCTTCACTTTAATTTCTTAGTTGTGTTTTCAGAAAAAGGAAACCTTTAATTTGCTGTAAACATCATATTTTTTTGCTGTTTATTATTTTTAAAATGATATTTTAATCCAACCATAGTTAATGCTAATTAGTCCAGGCTTGTTCTCTGTGGAAGGAAAAAAAAAAGCTGGCATAGAGGTTGAGAGAAAGGGGTCAGCAAATAAGGAAATCACAGCACCTGATCACAGAACAGCTGAATACATTAAATATCACAGAGATCAGAGACTCTGAGGTGGGAATTGTCCTTTAATCGTGCAGCCTGCAGCACAGGACAGGTCATCTGGCAGCCGATGACTCCCAGTCGCACTGTTAAGCGTGATGAGCTGGTTAAACACCCCCTGCTGGATGAACCAGCGCAGTGCTTCTGTGTGGAAGCTCTTGAAATGGTCTGAGTCTCTCTGAGCCCCCTGCAGACCCCCCTCCCCTCCCCCCAGCACAGCGTCTGGTGGCGAGGCCCGGCAGCGTGAGTGTGGACTGGATCTATAATCCTCTGTCTCTCAGAAGACTCTTCTGTAGAGCAGATGATACAGAAATCTGAACTTGACTCACAATGTCCCTCTGCAGTAGGAGGTCTTTTTATCATTCATGACAGTATGTATCAGCATCTGCTGGCAACTGTCAGCTGGCAACACATCTCTGCAGCAAAGTCACTCTTATTTAACAAGTTTGATGTTTTAGTGCAAAGAGAAGGGCAAACACATCTAGTCTGATTTATTTCTGCATGATTGCCACAAGGATAAAGTTTATTTGCGATATATGCATTTTTTATGCATAGTTTGATTAAGATTCATCTGATTTGTATATCCATATGCTCAGGAAAGCAATATCTCTTTGTGCATTTTCCTCTGGGTATGGTGCTAGTAAAAGTAAAGCTAGGGGATTATAGATAACCAGTATTATTGATTTGGGTATAGACTGGGTGGCCTTTAGAGTCTGATATAATGATTTTATGAATAAAACATGCATTATATTTGTGTTTTTTTTACTCAAAACTTTTATTGAGTCATTGTCACCCACTTGCACTGACTACTGCTATGCAATGTGACATTTATCTATCATTTTAATTTTTTTTATCAGCCATGCATGTGCATCACAAGAATGGACTGGTACCCAAAAGTGTGACTGTACTGATAATCTACGATATAACTGGTTCTTTTATACATACAGTATTGTGCAAAAGTCTTAGGCACGTGTGAAAAAATGTCTAGAATTGATGCTGGTTTGAAGGCAAAGGATGGTCACACCAAGTATTGATTCGATTTAGATTTTTCTTCTGTGCACTCACTTTGTATTTTGTTAATCGATGGAAATAAACTATTAATATTTCTATTTTTTAAAAACATTCTTATTTTACAGCATTTATTCAGACTTGCCTAAAACTTTTGCACAGTACTGTACCTTTTAACATTTTGGTGTTGCTTCTCTAGAAACATTTAATTATTTTTGAAATACTAAGAAAAATGTTGCTGTTGTGAATTTATTTTTTAAAATAGTATTTTTTTTAAATAAATTATTTAATTTAGTAATTCAAAAGAACCAATAAAAGTATTGATAAGGAACCAAACCAATATGGAATAAAATACTGCTATCAGCTAAACTAATTAAAGCTTGTCTAGTATAGAAGTATGTTTGCACGGCTCTGCACACCCGACTGTATGATATTAACCTCCTGAGTTTTAACGTTTGCTATTGATTTATCTGCATTTTTATGTGTAAAAAGGCCTGTTTTGTGTGAATTTTAGTGTTAAATCTGAGCTGTTAATCCAAGCATTTCAATATGTCTGTAATCATCATGCAAACAGATGTGGCAGTGTGTGGTGTCGGACTAAAAAAGTGCTCTGTTATGTTACTTAATGTACATCTGTAGTAAAGGTTTGTTTCAGTGCACATGCCCCCCACCCCTCTGTGCACCTTGAACTTGTGTCCCCCCGTTGTTCAGATGCATTCCGCGGTCCATGGACACGGGACATTTAACATCAAAGTTCTGCATTAAAACCAGGTAGGCTGGATCCTTTTGAAGCAGTTTGTACAAATTTCACTTTCTGTGAAAGATGGTTACCCACAATCCATCAAAAATTCAATTGCTTTGAAGTTTTTTGGAAGATTGGGTGA
The DNA here is from genome assembly GCF_030273125.1 of Centropristis striata. Lineage (NCBI taxonomy): Eukaryota > Metazoa > Chordata > Actinopteri > Perciformes > Serranidae > Centropristis > Centropristis striata. The sequence goes on along the minus strand of NC_081524.1, from coordinate 22,128,080 downwards.
GATATTGGTGCACATGGTGCTCCAGCAATCCCTGCCGCCTGTCTGCGAAGAGTCTTGTTATTTTTTATCTTCTTTCTCTTTTCTTTTCTCTTATATGCTCATTTTAAAAAAATGTAACTCCAAGAGTTGAGTTCATGTGACACAGAGACATAATATCATGTTATACACTGTTAACAAGATAAAATGAGTGTGTCAGCCAGCATGTTTTGCCCTGTAATGTGTGGATTGGTTTTCATGCCAGTGTAGATAAGTCTCTGCTGTGTGTTTTGCCAGTGTGTGCGGTGTATTGCTGTGCGGCTGCTTTTGGATGCTTCGTTGCCAGGTCGCTGCCAAGTGATTGGGTCTTAGCAGGAATCACCACATAGGGGGTAAATGGATACCAGATTGTTGGTCTCGTACGTTAAACTCATTAATGAGTTGGCTGCCAAAGTGACAACACGCTGGTCTGTGGGCAGGTTCTGTAAAAGGTGATAAATAGGAAATATGCTAAATGTACAGACATTTTGTTCAAGCATTATGCCATTCATTTCTCATACTAAACCTGTGGGCTCACAGAAGGATGTCAATAATAATTTTAGATAATACATGTAATTATACAGGGTGTCCATAAAGTCTCTTTACAATTAAAAAAAATATATCTAAAAGGCAATTGATGAGATATCTTAATCAGATTTGTTGTATGTGCTCAGTGGTTATCAAAGTTTTAAATCACATTGCATTTGTGTATTTCAGGTAGTGTTGATGAGATAGCTAGTGGTAAATGAACCCCTATAAAAATGTCTACTCTTCAAGAGAAGGCACAATGGTCCTCATTTATCAAACGAGCGTACGTCAGAAAGTGAGCGTAAAGTGGGCGTAAGATGATTTCTACGCAAGCCTCGGCATTTATCAATTTGGACGTGAGCGGAGGGTACGATCAGATCTCACGTCTGCTCTCAGCTCGTGTACGCAAATTTGAGTCACACGTCTGAGTCTGAGAATTGATCTTAGACTATAGTATCGATGCCTGGAGCTGATAAAACTCTGGTGTTTTGATTTTTAATAGTGACAAAGCAAAACATGTTTAGACTACATAATTTATCATTAAAACATAATCCAAAAATATATACACCCTAGGATTGTGAAATTCTTTAAACAGAATGCCAGCCGAGGATATTAAATGTTGTTGTCTTCTGCCATTACCATTATTATTATTATCCTGCTGGACACCAGAGCGTCAGCGTCTCTTTTACCACCGGTGCTGCCTGTATAGGAACATTTCCAATCAGCGCTCCCACACACTCCTCTGACTAGGACATCATTCTTAGTAAATGCAAAGAGGTGAATAATATATCTCCATCATAATAATGGCAATATTCTGATATTATATAGATTGTTAGGCTTTATATATCACAATGTATAAATTAATCACACAAACCTCGCCGGGAGTTTAATGGTCCACTACTCTGCTGACAGCACCACTGATTTCCTTCCTTTTCACTTCTTATGCTGCCAAACAAAACTAGTTTGTTGTGTTGCAGCTGTTGGACGTCAGCGTTTCACTTCCTCTTTTTGGCCGTATTGCGCTCTTTGGTGTCGTAAACTCTGAAGGCGAGTCATCTGAATCGGGTATATATTATAGATATATTATATATATTAGGGCGTGACATATAAATGACGCTTGTTTCGAGCCGCCACATTTATCAACAGCCGATCATTTTCACGCTTTGTCTGTTCTTTTGCTTCTGTAATACATTTTTTAAATTGTAACGATAACTTATGGACACCCTGTACATCCCAAATTCCAAAAAAGGACATGAATGTCTTAAACATAAATAAACCAAAATTAGCTTATTTGCTAATCCTTGTGCCACATATTCAACTGAAAACTGCACAAAGACAAGAAAACAGGGTTTTTTTATTGTTTGCACTGTAGACACTATATAGCAACAAAGGGCTAACATTTTTAGTCATTTCCTGTGTACAGTAGGCTAGCTGTTGTGCATGCTAACCAAGCTCCGCCTCGGGACGAACACTACATGTGCATATGTTTTCTGTCTTGCAGCACTGGGGACCATTTGTGGAGATACATATCAGTTTAATCTATTTGTTTCATAAGCAGATGCTTAACCCTGTCTAATGCATCATTAACCGAGCTCACAGGCTAAAGATGAACAGGGTGACTGCTCCCCAAAACTAAAGCCAAAACATCTTAATCGACCCCTGGTTTTAGACTGCAGTATAGTTCATAGGTGCCCCATCCATTATCGGGTAGGGCATGGTTTGTACTGATGTATGTTCAAGCGTTCATTTTCCATTTAAGTTTTTTATTAGTAATTTGATGCTATGACGTCATAATTGATGGTTGTTATCGGCTCGCGATTTGAGTCAAGCGGATGGATGGATGGATGGATGGATGGATGGATAGATAGATACTTTATTTATCCCGAGGGAAAATCAGACATCCAGTAGCAGCATTCAAACATACATTGAACATACACTATACATACATTAAAAATAAACTCAAACTAAAAATAATTAACCTATGATGAATCTAAATTTACATTAAAACCTTTGCTAAAATATTTAAACATTTGCAGAGAAATGGGACATTACTGTGAAATTAAACATTTTCAGGAAATTAAATAAAAAATAATGGCAGATAAATTAAACAAGCAAAGATGACCAAGAAAATAGTGCAAAACAGAAAGTGAAATTGTCCATTGTCTATTGTCCTCCCTGCCCTCGATGGGAGCTGTTGTACAGTGTGATGGCCAGGGGGACGAAAGAGTTTTTAAGTCTATTGGTGGAGCTGGACTGGAACAGGAGTCTACCACTGAACACACTCCTCTGCCTGGTGTGCAAGTGTTTGGGCGGGACTTCAGTACTACAGATAATAGTAATTTGCCAAAAACTTATATGACAAAATTGTAAGTTCTTTTGGTGTGATATATTTCTGTCAAATATCCTCTGAAAATTAAAAAGACACCAGCATTCAGTACGGCAGGAAAATCCGCGGGGAAAATCCTTAAGTTGTGTTGTAGCTGAAGCAGCAGCTCTCTAGGCTAACAGTTTATACATCTGCTCAGGTAGCCTCCTGCTCTTTCTTGGCCTCTATAGAAATTTCCACTCTCTCTTTCTGCACATTCACTCTTCCTCTGCAAACTCTTTTCAACCAGTCCAAAAAAAAAATCCAGACGTGAGAATTTTGGAGAAGTTGGAAGGAAACCTTGACCTCAAACTGAGTGCACAAAAACTAAACTGATATTGAATTAGAAGAAGTATTACTTTAACTTTTCTAGTGTAGTGTCCGTAGGAAGTATGTATTCATATAGTGGGAGACTAAGTAGATTTTTCAATTATGGCCAAATTAGGTTGTGTGTGAAAGTGGGATGTACAATGAGGTGTAATACTCTTGCGTGTTAATATACAAAGTGTATATTGGGTAATACATGAGAAATAGACGAAGATACACAGAAATAGTTATTTTAAGAAAAAGAAACTTAAGCATTCAACATGCTTAGACATATATACAGACACAGATATAGGAGGGAATAAGTTTACATACAGCACAAACAGATGGATGTGAATAACAGAATTTGCACAATACATGCAGACCACTACAACGTCTGCAACTCCATAAAACACTTACTTTTCATAAGGTACGCACACCATCCAGCACATACACATTGAACATTGATATTCGCTGGAATCTATTCGAATATTATTGGAAAATCAAACCTTGTAGCGCACTTTTAAACTCTGAAAGATAGGTAGGCTAGATAGACTTCCAGATGAGATGAGTCAGGGTGTAAATCCAGAGTGAATTGTGTTACTGACCAGGTGTAGGCCTATCACACAATGGGGCGGAGCTCCCCTAAAAGGCGTCCAATCAGAAACAGTGCAATGCTGCAACACGTCCGTAATTAATGATGATATTTTGAAAAATGAATTGTAGAACCTGATAATGTAATAAATTCCCGTTAATGTAATAACCCCGTTAATGTAATAAAAATCTGCACTTGAGTCCAGTGAAAATGTAATAAAACCTGATAATGTAATAACTTCCCAATAATGTAATAAAGTGCATTTCCCAATAATGTAATACACTTTTAACCAAGTTTTTTTTTTTAACCATTAATGGGAGGTTATTACATTATCAGGTTAGCCTTCATTTCGCAAGTCCTGATAATGTAATAACTTCCCGATAATGTAATAAAGTGCAGCAGACCACCCATTACTTGGTTTCAAGTGGTGATACTGTGTAGGCAACACTAGCTCAAGAGCTCTAGCGCCACCAACAGGTCAAAGTTGAATGTTTATTCACTTTTGACCCGTTCATCCGTTTTTCACAAACGAGGTATCCATGACACACGAATGCATTCAAAAGCTTCTTGATATTGATATTTCTCAGCAACCCTTTAACATATCTTAACCAAACTTGGTACATAGAGTCATGACATCATCCTGGGAACACCTAAACAATTTGGTGAACTTTGACATCTAGGGGGCGGTGCAATATCGTAAATGTGTTTTAACTCCTATATCTTCACATAAGTGGATTGCAAACTTATTTTTCAATGTCTGGTGATATTGCCAGACCTCTCCAAATAGCTCCAAAACTATTTTGCACATCAGAATTTGGCTGCCATTCTGATCTTTGAGCATCCTGGTGTTAAACTTTAACTCTTTCAGAAAGATAAATGTATTAAACTGTGGTCTAAGTGAGTTGAAGATGTTAATGTGGAACAGACAGAAGTACTGTAAGGATGACCCTGTAATGCTGTTTTGTACTGTAACATTGTACTATGTTTTATTGGGTCTAATGATTAGTTTGTATTACTTGTATTTCATTTTGAAACTCCATGGTGGATAATTTCTTTTTCTTTTTTCTATTTGCTCTCTTACATATGTCTACCTTTCCCAGTTTGTTCAAAGTTCTCAAATGTAATACGTTTAACTTTCTGTATCTTGTTTCTTGTTTTGTAAACAAAAAACCTTGATTGTGAGTGGCAGAAATACTATTGTATATTGTCTGAAAGTAAGCATTGTATGATAATGCTCTCACAAAATAAAAATAAAAAATGTAAAAAAAAAAACAACTTTAACTCTTATTGACATTAAACCGGCTTACAACCTAGGAAAAAAACCTGGTCTCAACCAGCCTTGGTGCAATCCACTATACATGCTTGCAGCTTTTATACGTTTTTGGAATGGATTATTTTGTAACTCAAACTATATGTAACTACTTGTGCCTAGTGCTTTCAGAACATTTTCACATAATCAACAGCAATATTAGGCTACAAAGCACTGCTCAAACAGTGCAGTAACACTTTAATTTTTACTAAGTACATAGGTTGGATACATTGTATTAGGGACCCTGTAAAATAAAGTGTTACCAACTGTGTTCTGAGCTCCTTAAATATCACTGGCAAATTGCAGTGGACTCTAAATGCAACAATTTTGTATTTGTTTATTTATTTAATTTCAACACACAACAAAAGTAACCTATATCCAGAAAAGCCAGTACTATATAGTGTTACAAACAGTGCTCTGAACTTTTTAAATATCACTGGCAAATGGCAGTGGACTCCAAATGCAACAATTTTGTATTTTTTCAGTTAATTTCAACACACAACAAAAGCAGCCTATCCAGAAAAGCAACCTCATTTTAGAGCCACCATTTTAGAACTTCTTTATGGTTGATGTCTTCATCATGGCTATTTTGAACATGGATTTGAACTTTCTTTCGGCATCCATATACTGAACTGGTGTATAATCCATAAACTAATAGCAAATAGACAATGTATTGTCGTTATTGAATGTGAATATTATATGAAATAACTTCACTAACCAAAGCCTCATTTGCCCTCCATGTTTTAGTAGATAGACTATTTGAAGTAAATATAGAATATAAAATACATTTATAATAAAACAAGGGACTTTATACACTGGACAGCTATCGATGAGCCTTTGGTACCAGCATGTAGTTGTTAAAACTATGTAGGTAATGCAATACTTGTAATGTAATACTATATTTTTGATTATTCGTATTAGTAGTAATAATGTATTACTGGAGATGATTAAAGACAATAATAGTAGTAATAATAATAACAACTAGAAACAACTAGAGTGGATGCAATGTATTGGCTAAAATGTTGCTATGTTGCTGAGCTCACTGAGCTAGCTGCTGAATTTGAAACACGTGCATCAAGGAAATATAAGGAGAGACCTTTGACCTTCATCATCAAATCAATTAATCTTTAAGTCCCTACAAACACTCATACCAAATTTGAAGCACTTGCACCAATGCATTCTGGAGATACTGCACTCAAGATTATCATGGCTGTCAGAGAGCCAAATAGTTTTGAATTTGAAAAAGCTGTTGGACACATTTGTTCAACTTGGTCTGAAGATCATATGCCAAGTTTCATGAAGAGTGGACAGAATATGTGGCCCCCTAGAGGTCAAAGGTCACCAGATGTTTTGGGTGTCCCCAGGATGATGTCATGAGTCATATGACGATGTCATGATGTCATATGTACCAAGTTTGGTTAAGATATGCTAAAGGGTTACTGAGAAATGGGCTTACTTCCTGTTTGGTGACCTCACCATCAAGTTTGATTGGCTGTCACAGCCAAGTGCCTTTGAATTTCAAGAAGATGTTGAATGCATTTGTGTGTCATGGTCTGAAGATCATCTGGGCCAAGATTAGAGAAGATAAGACAAAATTTGTGATAAGAGAGACCTTTTAAAGGTTTTTGATCAAATCAAAGATGGCGGAAAATCCAATATGGCCGAAAACCCCCATTGAGGATGCATTGAGCTGGGATTGGCCCAAGGGTTTCAGTGATACCTCGTTTGTGAAAAACGGATGAACGGATCAAAAGTGAATAAACATTCAACTTTGACCTGTTGGTGGCGCTAGAGCTCTTGAGCTAGTGTTGATACACAGTATCACCACTTGAAACCAAGTAATGGGTGGTCTGCTGCACTTTATTACATTATCGGGAAGTTATTACATTATCAGGACTTGCGAAATGAAGGCTAACCTGATAATGTAATAACCTCCCATTAATGTAATACTTTATTACATTATTGGTTAAAAGTGTATTACACTATTGGGAAATACACTTTAGTACATTACTGGGAAGTTATTACATTATCAGGTTTTATTACATTTTCACTGGACTCAAGTGCAGATTTTTATTACATTAACGGGGTTATTACATTAACGGGAATTTATTACATTATCAGGTTCTACATGAATTAAAAAATCTTCAAAATCGAGGATGCACACCTTCGTGCCATGCGCAAGCCACATACGCAATCTTAGGTCAGTCTGACTAACGGTCAGCGAGATATGCCCTAGACACACACATACACACACACACACACACAGATGCTTCTTGCTTTTATAGATAGATGCTCTGTGAGGCGGTCTGCAGGTATGAAATATTTCAGGCTGGTAGATTTTTGCTTGGAGTGAGAATGCATCGTAACAAGTTTTGTTGCATTTCAAAAGGAATGGAGCAGACACAGGAGGAGAGCGCTGAGCGGTGTTTTCTCTGTGTTTCTGTGTGTTAAACATGAAAGGGAGTGTGACTCATGCTTCCCACTGGCTGCTTCTCTTCTTATCTTCAGTTCAAGTACATACAGTCGCTGTAAGTGTTGTTATTGTCTCTGTGTATCTATTTTCTCTACCCCTTTAGTCTGTATCCCTGTCTTAAGCTGTGACCCGTATTCGGATCATTACTGTCAATAAAAGTACAGATACTGTCATGTAAAAATACTTAATTACAAGTGTTTGTGCAGCCTGATAATCAGACTTTCAATTTTATTTCTACTGTCAGTCCTGCATTCATTTCCACCCAAAATTTTACAAAAGGAAATAGCTACAAAATAGGAGCAGGAGAACTAATAAAAGTGCTATTTTGGCAGTAAAATTGGCTTCACAAAGTGTTACATTATTATGTTATTATCACCTGGTGAGCAATAGAAGTAAATGGTTCAGGCAGTCCTGTCAAAAAAATCAAATTTGAGCAAATGTATTTTTCTAACAGAATAACACAGTACAGAATTAAATTTGATCCATCTATTTTTGGTACCCCTGTTACCGAGTGACAACCTAACTTGCAGTTTCTACAGTTTCATTTGACATCAGAAAACAGCCAACGTTAATCCACAATTATCCCACCACTGGAATCCAAAAATGCTACTTCTCAGACACTTTGGGTGTCTTTTGCATAAATGTGGATGAGAATATATAGTTGAGCTCACTAATAGGACAACAGGGGATGCAATGGGTCAGACAGATAATAAATCTTAGGGATGCGGTCTGTTGTAGTTGAGACCTGGCCTGTTGCACTGAGAATTAGCCCTTGATATCGACATAAGGAGCAGGTTCTCTTCCAAAGAGCTCACTATGTTGCACTGCAATGTTTCAACAATAGCCCAAAATCGACAAACCAAACACTGGCTTAAGAGATTTCATGTTTTTACCACGTCACTTGAAGCCCACCGTAGGAGCTTCTACGTGCTTCTGAAAGCATATACCAGGCCTGGAATTTCGTCATTTTAGGGGCAAGGCCACTTGGCCTTTTGTGTTGTCAATATTTTGAGGGCACCATGAAGGCCATAAAATAAAACAATGATTTTAAGTCCACGTCCATAATGAATTTAATTTAAGGACTAGTAATGACACTTCAGATTGGAGTCTCAGTCAAAACTGTCAAGCAGGTAAAGAAATATCTCCTTGTAAAGTAAAATGCATAAATCTCATGCACTTTGAGAGCTAAATGAGAGCAAACACCTCACAACCTTTTTCACAGTCGGGAGATACCATGTTATAGAATCTTTGTTATCCTATACTGTGTCATTTTTAATTGCTGTCAACATGCTTTCCACCAGGACATGGAGCAGCCAGCAAGTGTGGAATAATAGCTGGCTGGAATTTTTTCCATAAAAGCCCAAAATTGGTGGCCTCTCACACATTCTAATTCCACTATTCCATCATTTACACTGATCCTAATTGCATATTTTAAGAATTATTTTAAAGAAGAATAAAGGTTCTTGCATATTTTATTTAACAGTCTTCTTGTAAATTCTGTGGTCGATTCTGTTAACACACTGCGATCTTATTTTGGAAGCTGCATGTGTTTAGCGACAGGAAGTTATTCAAAACAGTAAGTCACAATTTAGTGTGATTAAAACAACATAAACTGTTAGCTAATGTTAGTTTGCGGCTACCGAACGGCATATGCAACAGTGTATTTGAACCTCTGACAGCCCGGATAGGTTGATGAGTGCTGAGTGATGAGGGACGAGTGTGCGTGTGTGTGTTTAAGTGTGTGAATGCTTGCATATCTCGGAGGAGCACCGAGAGGTGGGTCTGGGTTTGACTGACTGACGGGTGACAGACACTCTGCTGAGCAACGGCAACACAACGCCAAATAACTTATTGTAACTGTATTATGTATACTGTGTATTTTATCATGTAAAAAAACTTTCAGTAGCTTGAAATGTGACGTTAGCGCAGCACATGAGACTATGGCGGGACAGATTAGAGTGTGTTTGATGAAGTCTCCTTGCTTGGCTGTTGATAGATTTGTGTCACTTATAACTGTCATTATAGCCCGTCTGAGCGGTTCATGCCAGGCTCGAATCAAACCCAACGCTGATGATGAATGTCATCAAAAGATGCTTTTTTTTTCTCAAAAGACAAAGGTGTCAAAGCTGTGTTGACAGAAAAGAGGCAGACTAGAAAACTGCAGGGCAGATATGTTTTTTAAGGGCACGAGGCCAAATTGGGCCATGGCCCTCATGAAATTTCTGCCCTGGTATATACTGTTTGGTAGTCATTTAACAATGCGTAGTATATACTTTTTTTCTGCCACTTAACTATAGCTGTCTGTAAAAGTTTTGCAGCACTGATTGATTTTTATTAGGAATTTAAAAGCACAAACACTCCAGAAATCATCATCATGTCAAAAGATCCCAGAGGATAGCACTTACAAGCATGACTAAAAACATTCATTTAAGCATCTCCAAGTTGTATTAAGTAACAGTACTTGAGTAAATGGACTAACTGCATTCTAACATAGCTCAGTCACATATTTCCTTGTGGATCAGTCAAGATGTTTTATTGTCCCTCCAGTTGTACAAGCACAAACGCGTGAAATGTTTTTGCTGGCAAATATAAGACCTGCTCTATACAAGAAATTTAAGAGGTGCAATTTATGAAAAAATATAAAAAAAATAGAGTAGAGAAAAGTATGTCCTTTTTAGATGTATGCATTAAAGCCAGATGCCTGGAGAGTTGTAAACACATTTCAGTTTCAAAATGTTGTGTTCACAGCTTGTTCTGCAGGGAAAATCTGCAAATTGGTGTCCTGCCTTTTGTGTATTTGAAACCGGCCAATAACAACATTACAGCCATCTTTTAAAGGTCTACAACTGAGGAGCAGAAAAACAGTTCTGTCATCACAGCCATTACACCCAGCAAGGCCTGGAAGAGCGAGATGAGCCATAAAGTGTGTAAGAGTCCTCCACTGGGGAGCTCACCGTGTACAACTTCATCAGTACATTGAAGAGAAGGCTGCGCTGCAGGATCTTCAACAAAACCTCTCATTTACTGCAGCTACAACTCTCCTTTATGCTTCACTCGCCGTGACCACCCAGTCCTGCATAACACTGTCGGCCCTGGGATGAGATTACCATAAACCTTGAGCCGTCCACATTCACGGCACAAACAGAGAGGCCCCCGCAGCGAGGGGACACACAGGCTTGATTTTCACAGCCCTATTGTCTTCCCGAATGCTGGGCGGCGAGATAAACTGAAAATAGAGGGAGGTGGGGTTGTCGTCGGTGATGTGGGTGGAAGTGGTGTTGTGGGGATGCACATTTTTCCTGTGCCACAAGTGCCAGATGCTTGCGGTGTGCCAAAGACAGCCACGTGCCACCCATCCCTCCCCGCCGTCCTCTGCCAGCTTGACACAACCATCTGCGCATTCACTTGGCAGCCTCTGCCTCCAGTCAATTTACATTCTTGCACGATTCTCATTCCTCCCCGTTCGAGGCCCTCGAGGGAATGTGTCAAGGTGTTGGAGTCCAAGAAGTCCCTTGAGGATGCCTGCGAATGAGCTCAGCAATTTGTAATTCCTAAACTCTACCCTGAGCACTCTGTATTCTATTAACATTTATTAAAGCATATCAAAGGCCTGAGAGGAAGCAGTGAGAAAGTACTTTGTTGATGCCAGGCACTGACAGCGCTTAGATTTTTTTTAGGAGGTATGCAGCTCTATCTATCTACCTTCATCTCCAGTTCAACATCACCTGGAGCCAAAAGTTGGCGGTTTTCTTTTTCTTTTTTTTCTTGAAGAGTGATTACATTTTCTGCGAGGGCCACAGATAGACTCATTCCATTCTGGGCCGAGAGAAAATGTATCTGTGTAGAAATGGGCCTTTTTGTTCATTTCATTTTTTTTTTCATCTCTGTAGAAATTGAGGTACAGTTAGACAATCCTGGCCACTGTAAGAGCAAAGTGCAACACGAGAGAACAATTCAGTCAGAGAAACAACAGATGGCGCGGCGTCCGGAGCAGGAGGGGAGACACGGCATATTGTTTTTTGAGTAAGATGAAATCAGAGGTAATAAAGGAAATATAATGCAAACTGTCCTCTCTTCATTGTGTCTCCCCTCCCGCTTCGCCTCATTGTCTCTCACATTCCAATTAGCGCCGTTTCAAATTGTTCAAGTGGTTTTTATTGCCAATCAGATAGCCGTCGCGCCCCGGAGGTCTCTGTTTAATATTTTATCCGCAGCTGTGTGGATACCATCAGATGAGATTCCCCGTTCCTCTCGTTTCATTTTAAGCTTTCATTTAAGCCCCGCTCGCTCAGAATAGAGGTATCAGAACCCAGTCTAAATAACCATGATGACATTTACATGACTAATTGATGCCACGGTACCGTCCCAGCTTGTTCTTCCGAAAACACACAAGTGATAGAGAGCGCTAATCCGTGCTGATGTAGGGATCAGAATCGTACCGATTTAGAACAGTGGTATTAGCAGGGCGACTGAATATTCCAAGGGGATAAGTTGATGGCTGTTTCAGGCAATTTTTTCAATAAAGAAGTGATCCTAAATAGAATGCAGTGGCGTCCGGGATTCTACTTTTCTACTTATAGGATTTTAATTTTAACAGTCCATATTTCAGCTCTTATTCAGTGTGAACAGTCATAGGAAGGGTCTCTGTGCTGCTCATAATCAATATGAAAAGGCTGCATCACATCCTTTTTTAGTACATTGTGTTTCCAAAAATGTAGTCTTTGCCTGAATCCATATAGTGAAATGGGAAAACATGCAGACTGTACATTCTCAATAGGCCCACAAAGTGATCTTTCTCTTACCATAACCAAGTGTTTCTGTGCCTAAACCATAGACTGTACTGTGACTAATGGACGTAGTCACCATGACATCACCCATTGGTTAGTGGACTGCCCGTTTGAGTTCATCGTTACATTCGTCGCCATCTTGTGTCGCTATCTTGTGTCGCCATCTTTTTTTCGGAAACGGGGAGCAGACCATAATTGGACTGTGGAGGAGCGAGAGGGATCTGATCACTGACTACACAAAAATGGTTAAAAAAACTGTCATTGAGTGAAAAATACAGTGTGAAAGGGTCAAAGTTATGAGACCAAACCGCTAAATGTCCTTTTGTACACACACACACACACACACACACACACACACACACACACACACACACATATATATATTGACATGTTGCTGTGGAAACGCATTGTTGCTGCTTCTCTCCTTATGACGGCTCGTCTTGTTAGTGACCTGTCAATCAAAGGTAGCCGCGCCCCAAATCATAAGATTCTTTATCTTCTATTTTCTTCTAAATGGGGCCATTATTTACACTATTAACATCAAATTGTCTTGAAGAAGATTTTGGTAACACTTTACTTGAAGGTATCGTCATAATAGTGACATGATACTGTCATAACTGTGACATGACACCATCATAAACGTGTCATAAACTTTATGTCAATGTCATAAACGTTTATGACTGCTGTCATTAAGTGTCATTCGGTTTTTGTCATGACAAGTTGACATTCTTTGGGTTGTCTTGATTATGACAACTTGACTTTAACCAAAGTGACATTACCACAAAATGTCTTTGTCATGGCAAGTTGACATAAACAAAATATGTTTCTATTCTAGCAGTTTTGGGTATCTTGTCGGTATTCTGTCAAACATCTATGACCAAGTGCTAGAATTGGTCTGTAACCTTGCACATCTAATTATAATAATCATTATGCCAACTTGCCATAAACACAAATATAGAAACATATTTTGTTTATGTCAAGTTGCCATGACAAAGACATTTTGTGGTAATGTCACCTTAACACCGGGATTCCACTGGATGCGTTACAACTCCGAAACGGGTCCGTCTTTGGAGACATTTGGAGACAAATCCAGCGACTCAGTCTTAACGAGCGCTAACGAGGCAGTTAGCTACAGTCATCTTTGTAGCAGTACAGTGTGTATGTGCTGCTGCTGCAGGAGGTGTTCACTTAGCGATCTCTGTTTGTTTACTACAAGCACCGGAGTGAGCGGTGTCAGTGGGGTGAAAAGACGAGTGAAAACCTCTAACCTGTTGACTTCAGGTCTGTCCCCGCATCATGACGTCTTCAAGTTGTGAAATACGATCCGCCGTGAACCCGAGGTATTTTATTTTGAAAATATACCGGATGTTTTATTTTGTGTCTGTGCACGACTTCCTGTCCCGAACGATCTGCTCTGTGCTGAATTTATGCGCAGTGCTCCGTCGTCCGACAAAAATAGAAGCTCTGCACAAGTGTTGCGAGGGCTTTCGGATAGCCGTGCGACGTCGGACTCACTACGCAGCGGATCTGGAGTCGGTGGAATCTCACACATTGATTATAATGAGTGCGTAACGGCTCTGACGACGGATCTGCAGCCGTTACGCATCCAGTGGAATCCTGGTGTTAGGCACTTCCTGGTTTGCCTCACTGCTCAGACCTGGAGGTTACCGCCTGCCTAAACAAGCCATTCCTTAACCATTGTCTCAACAGTAAGCACATCAAAAGCCACTGGTCTCCACTGTGTATTTTCAAATTATTGGGTCATCCGAGCCCATTGGGATATCAGAACAATGAGCAGTCCCCTGTTGTTTCCCCCCGTTGTATCACTCTGCCAGTTGATCTGCTGAACAGTGCTGCAGCCGCTGTTATATGAAGCCAGACCATTAAATTTGCAGAATAAAATGATAAAAAAATTGCCTCAAAAATCCTTCTCTGTTTTCGCTGGCTCACCTTTATTATCGGGACAAAGACCAGTTTGACTGTTTTTGACAGTCCTGTAAGTGGCCGTCTTTCTCAGCTCAGCTGTCTGTTTCACCAGTAGAGCCCTCTAGTGGCATATACTGTGCACTACACATCACCTGCATACAGTCTGGCTAGGATTGCTAAAAAAACCCCAACAGTTTTCTGTAGTAAATATATTTGGTGTTAATCCTCTGGAGTCCATGAAAGCACCTGCACATGACTTCTTCATGACGTGAAGACATAAAAATGTAGCAACATTGAGTCTTGCCACCAGCTTCCCTCTAAAGTTCTGGTTTGAAACTCTGTTAATCAGCCAAATAAATCCGGAGATAATGTCAAATATATGTAGTATAAAAATATAGAACTAGATATTATCCTCAATTTACCGAATATATGTAATATCTGCATATATTTGCATATTTGCAACATGTACATTTCTGTGTGTGAAACAATTTTCAAGGTCAGATTTTATGTTTTCCTTAGTTTCTTTTGGGTTCAAAATTTTGATCAAGTAAGTCAAGGTTAAAAATTAATTATCAGGACATATAGGTGAGGTTGCACTGGAAAAATTGATACCAACATGGCATGGTAAAGATTTTTAATGGACATAATAGCCCCAGATTTCAGAGGGTTAATGGGATGTTTGTGTGCCAATAGGTAAATTATATTGTTAGCAGTAACAGAGAAATGTAAAATCATTGTCATTGTGTATATAAGGGAATATTGAGGTCATCCTTTGCAGCTAGTTGGTTCTAGTGAAGTGAGACTGAGAAGGTAAGGCCAGTCTCCGGTCTAGTTGGAGAGGAGGTGTCAGCTGCAGGTTTTTATCGGCATAATTGTTTGTTGTTTCACATTTATGTTAATTTGTTGTTTGTTTTTCTCTTCCCTTTCATTGATAGTTTTGTCACTTTTTTAATTGACTTCTAAGCTTTTTTAACACAGAGAAGAGGATGCTTTATTATTCATTTCATGCACTGTTCCGGGCAACCTAGGGAACAAAAGTTGGATCCTCATACGCAAATATGCATTTCTGTCTTTATCAACTTCTGAGAACTGTTTTTGACGTTTTTAACCAGCCCGGCCTGAATCCCAAATACTGAGATAATTATGATTATAAATATAATACATTTGATTTATATAGCGCTTTTAAAGGTACTCAAAGTTGCTTTACACAATACATTGAAACAAATATAAAATTCAGAAAACAAAAACAGAAATGACAGTTTATGAGTTCAGGTTTGGTGGTGGGAGTCAGGTCTTGTAAGCTATCTTAAAGAAGGTTTGCATCGTAGGATCTGAGGAAGGAGAGAGTTGGCTCCAGGCTGATGCTGAGGTTTTGGACAGAGGGGGAGGGGGTGACTGTGTCCATCGATGTTGAGTGAGAAGTCCTGGGTAGAAGGGAGGCGGGATATGGGACCAATGATTTCTGATGTGTCAGAGTAACGGAAGTATTTTGCATTTTTTTTTTGTATTTTGCAAACAGTTAAGAGGTAAGATAAGATAAGATATGACTTTATTTTCCCGCAGTGTCACAGCAGGTCAAGATACAAACACATACATACATATACATACATTTCTGATATTTGGCATTTATTATTAATATATATTTTTTGTGTTTGTTTTCCTGAAAGTACTTTGCATTTTACAGAAAATATATTTTAGCATGTTAAATAGGTTGTTGTATGTAGTAGTATGAACATCAATGAATAAATATATTTAAATATATGCAGAGATATACACAGTATATATGCAGATGCATTTCAATAATTTAGAATATCATGGAAAAGTAAATTTCTAGTAGTTCAAGTCAAATAACCCTAACCAAGTATTGAGTGCATACAGATGGACATACTTTTCAGAGGCCAATATTTCCATACTAAATATACTTTTAAAAATTGGTCTATTGTAATATTACATTTTTTTGAGACACTGAATTTTAGGTCTTCATTAAATGTAAGCCATTATTATTATAATTAGAAGAAATTAAATAAATTAAGACATGACATGTTTAATTCTGTGTGTAATGGATGTATATAATGTGTTATTTCCACTTTTTGAATTGAATTACTGACATAAATAAACTTTTTTATGATATTCTAATTCATTGAAAAGCATCTGTAAGTGGTAAAAATACAGCAGGCCTAATATAGGCCCAATGTGGTTGGATGTAAACAGAGAGAGTGCAAATAAACAGTAAAGTGACCTGGTGGAACAAACAACGCTGTATTATGTGGTGCTGCTGTTAAACAGTCTGATTGCAGCCGGAATGAACGACCTATAAACACAGGAGTTTATTTTGAAAAGCCACAATGCAAGTAGGTGGCAGGAACTAAACAGTTCATACATTCATAACTGATGCAAAAAGGTGTTTTCTGTTTGGGTATCAGACGCTGAGGGCCGTAACAAAGCGTTGTTGTTACATCAGCTAAAATCTCGAAGACGCTGACAACAACCCATTTGACTGTAGCTCTTGAAAAGCTAGTAAGCAAACAAATCAAACCAAACGGTTAAAAAACCTTGTTTATGCAGCTTGTTGCATTTGTATGCTACTTTGAAACCCCACTGAGTTGTATCAAGGTTTTACATTTGCTCTCGTGGATTGAAGACAGGAACGAGAGTCAAGTGTGTTTTGATGTTTAATATAACTCATCTGTTCCATCTGCAACACACTGAACGAGCTGCAGTGGCTGTTAACAGCGCAAGTGAAGGCCAGTTGGGGGACAGAGGATTCATGATGTTTGTTAGCTCTTAACGATACACAAAGTGAATTTTGATGAGAAGGGTTGAATGCAAAACAAAACATTTTAATGAAAACTCCACGGGGCATAAGCAAGGCACTTCAATCCCATCTCCTGTGATTCAGTTACTCATTGGCCAGCAGCAGAAATCTGTAGTTATACGGGCTCCCAGGTGTTGCATAATGTGAATGTGATATTAAAAAAAAGCATGCATGCTCAGCAAAGCATTCTTTGACAGAATATTAAAGTGAGATCTTCTTAGCTTTCTACCTGGATGACAGCACACTGAAAAGTCACTGTTACTTATACTTATTGAACCATTTTCTGAGACCCGCAGAGCTCGTTGTTGATGTTTTTGGCACTTAATTAGAGAAGCTGATGTCGCCTCTGAAATTCAGTGATAAAAAGTTGATGGGTTTTATTCACATAAAGCTTTCTCACAGGCCTGTATACGCTGCAATAATTTACTCCTCCCCGCTCTCCGGCCTGTCATCCAGCTCACCAGGCACGCTATTGTTTTATGTTTTTAAAGTTATCTTATATCACATAACAGAGTGTTCGGGGTGGCAAAGAGCACAATGTACTCTTTCTTTCTACCTGTATCTATTTATGAATCCACAACACCACTTGTACATTCCCGCCTGCTCTCTCCTGCTGCAGGATTCCTCCTCCCCTGTGTGTGCTGGACGTTTCTCACCATTTAGACTTGTAACAGTATTGATTCATATGTAAACAGGATGTGGCTCCCATTCTCCCATGGTGCAGTCTCACCTTAACTCGTACATCAATACGTCAATGCTCTCTTCCCAGACTTCTCCAGTTAGACACTCGCAAATTGATATCCAGCATGGGCTTAAATGAAACGCCTATTAGAATAAATGCACGCACATCTCCTCTACTTCGTTAGTAGAGTTTCACTTCCCAGCTGAATGTTTGATCCATTAGTTGTGTGGCTGGTATAGTTTTTGCCTTTTGAGTACATTCCCAGGTATTTATTTTGTCACTGCGATAGCGTCATAACTGTGTATGTATTTGGAGACCGGTCTCCCTTCAAAAACGACAATATAGGCTGCAAAATATGACTCATATTTATGTTTAGGCTGTCCACCGCTGTCATCTTGCTGAAAAAAATAAAAAAATAAAAAAAACTTTATTTATATTGAACCTTTTAAAAACAGTAGCTTACAAAGTGTTTTGACAGAGAGTAGTTAATAACAAGGAGAACGATGCCATGAGGCTAAAATAGGGCTGGGCGATATGGACCAAAAGTAATATCCCGATATATTTAGGCTGAATATCGATATGTGATATATATCCCGATATTTTTTATCGCAAAGTGAGAGCAAATGAGTAAAGTCAATGCCAAATATGACATGTCACAAGTAGTTATATTGAAACCGTTTATTTAAGTGACCATAAATACTGTATAACAACAGAACCTTTTTTTAAAAATCAAAGCTCCAAAAAGTGCAAATTTAAATAAAAAAATCTTAAAATAGCCTATGAAATAAAAGTAGCCTATGAAATAAAATAGGCCAATCTTTTTCTGAAATAAATGTATTTATATGAGAAAAGAATAATGGACATGACAAAAGAACTAAATATGACAAACCCTAGTAAGGGCAGCATTTATATATAAAGAAAGTTGAACTATATCAATTTATGTGATATGGTCTAATTCCAGCCCTATAGGCTAAAAAAGCAAAAGAAAAAACAATAAGACAGTGTAGGAACAATCACAAGACATTCTCAGATACACAGAATTAGAAGGTAAGATTAGTTAAAAAAAGAAAGAAGTAAAAAGTAAAGAAGTGGTAATATAGAAGCATTACATAAAAGCAAGTCTACAAAAGTGTGTTTTAAGAAGTGATTTGAAAGAAGTTTCTGACTCTGCGAGCCTTATCTCCTTGTGCAGCTCGTTCCAAAGTCGGGCCTTTGGTTTTTCTTTTGTTTGGACGCGGCGGCTCGTACGGAATTAATAAATCTGATAAATAGTTAGGAGCCTGCCTAAACAAGTTTTAAAAGTGATCAGTAAAATCTTAAAATCACTCCTAAAACGAACAGGGAGCAAGTACAAAGAAGCTAAAATCGGGGTGATTTGATGTCGTCCATTAAAACCGGTAAGAAGCCGAGCTGCTGCGTTCTGATCCAATTAGAGGCGAGAAAGGGATTCCTGTGAGATGCCGGTGAGGAGGGAGGTGCAGTAATCTAAATGGAAGAACATGAGTGTGAATGACTTTTTCCAGGTCTGATTTTGAAGATGGAGCGTAAATGGAAGAAACAGGACTGGACAACTTTTCTAATATGTGGATCAAAAGTGAGGTTTGAGGCGAATGTGACTTCCAGATTTCTGGCAGAGGACTTAATGATTGATGGCGATGCAGAGTTTAGATGGCACATATCACACTCAGGGAGAGAGAGAGGGAGGGAGGGAGGGAGGGAGGGGAGGTGGATAGGCCGAACAAATGGCAGACATTCAACACTTTCATATATTTCACCAATAATTGAAGTGTGCGGATGGTGTGAAATCAAAGAATTAGCTACTGATATGTGTACAGTGTTGGATCTAAAGAGTTAAATTGAACTAACAGCTAGTTGTGGCTGATGCAAAGCAGTGTTTGTGCTTGAAAAATAGAGTCATGGTTTTTCAAGTGTTTCTAAAAACAAGTCTGACTCACCGGATGTAGACTATTTCAGACAGAATTCTCCTCACCTTCCACAATCGCTGTGATCTATTTTGCACAGGCAGCATCACTCCCAAGATGATTGTGATTAGTTTAAAGAAATACAAGCAAGTTATGGTGTTTTCTTCTCCCTAGAGCAGCATGATGACAGACCTGAGGCAACAGTCCTCGTTTTGTACAAAAATATATTCAAGAGTTGAAGGTAATATGAGCATTCAGTGGATTTTCTTTTCAGTTTCAGTCTCTTAGTTCAAAATTACTTTTTTTGTGTGTTGCTATCCTTCCACTGCAGCTCAAGAGGGAAAGAGTTAACAGGGAAACTCAAAGAGGAAATGTCATACTGAAAATACTATTTTTGCAAGATATCCAAATCTTTTGTCTAACTCGGATGGGTGAAACCTCGTGTTATCTTCTGATACACTTTTGTTTACAGTTTTGCAGTGAGTTTTGCAACGAGTGAGGATTTTGTGATTAGAACAAAAAAGTACTTTCTATGTTAATACTTTAAAGCTGTGACTACACATGTGCTTTACACATGAATTAACACTATTATGATGTAGATGAGAAGTGCAAAAGACGGACAACACAACATTTTTATGTTTGTTTCAGTAAAAAGTTGCTCCAAAGGCCACTTTGTGTAGGACCTGAACATTTCTGAGTGGCGCCACCTGGTGGTAGAACCAAAAAGACTTCATCCAGTTCTTCTTCTTCCAATTTTCACAATTATTTACCTGGATTCTCTATTTTTTACTTGCATGAATCCTTTGGCATCGGAATAGTTTGAGAGATATTATAATGGTCATGCCACAACAGCTTTCTCCTCGAATCATTCTTTTCTTAAATAATTTCAAAATTGCATGGTAGTATTGGTCAAGAAAAACTTCTGCCCATCTTTAAGAGAAGTGGCCACACACACACACACACACACACACACACACACACACACACACATTCTTGTACTTCCATCTTTGTGAGGGCCCTCATTGGAATAGTGAATTCCCTAGCCCGTTATCCTAACCTTAACCAAACCTTCACCGTAGGGCTGGGCGATATGGACCAAAAGTCATATCCCGATATATTTAGGCTGAATATCGATATACGATATAAATCCTGATATTTATATCGCAACGTGAGAGCAAATGTTCAGTCAAAGTTTTATTGTTTTGTAGTTTTATTGAAACCGTTTATTTAAGTGAACATAAATACTGTATAATAACAGGAGTACCTTTTAAAAAAAAAAAAATCAAAACTTCATAAAGTACACATTTAAATAAAAAATATCTTAAATAAAAATAAAATAGGCCAATCTTTTTCTGAAATAAATATATTTACATGAGAAAAGAATAATGAACATTACAAAAGAACTAAATGACAAACCCTAAAAAGGGCAGCATTTATATATAAAAAACAAAAAAATTACTATATCAATATATGTGATATGATGTAATTCCATATCACATTTAAAAATATATCTATATATCGCCCAGCCCTACTTCATCATCACAACTAAATACCCAACCCTAACCCTAACACAAACCTAATATTAACCTTAACCCTAAAACAAAGTCTGAACTCCCAAAATGTCCTCACTTCACAAAAATGTCCTCAGTCTGTTGGTTAAAAAAGTGTTCCGGTCCTCACTATGAAGGAAGTACAAGAACACACACACTCACACACACACACACACACACACACACACACACACACACACTCTTTCAATATCAAACAACAGCCTTACCTTTCCCTTGTTTCTCCGTTTCACCTTTGTTAGTGATATAAGATCTCACTCTCCCTGCATGATGCAGGTTTTTACATTGAAGACACAAAGTTGTCTTTCCATACCGGCCTCCCCTGTCCCAGACAGGGTGCTTCCTGTTTAACTGTGAGTCAATCACTGCGTGTTCGACTGCAGCCAAACAGCGTCATCTAACTACTCAGAGACCACTCACACGGCTGCTGCTCTGCTGCGGTGGATTGCCTGGCAATTCTGATGCTTATCATCAATTTCAGTTTGGAGCTTTTTAATGGCCCAGTCTGATCTCACACTGAAAAGGTGGATTATATGCATTATTCACATTCTAATATTGTGGTGCTATTACAAATCCTCCCCTCCACTCTCCTCCACATGCATACGTATCCACACACACCCACACACACACTCTTTCTCGCCTCACGGTGATGAAATATGCGCATACTGTTTACAGCCTCATAAATTGAGGATGCAGACTCAGACATAAAAGATTACATAAAGCAATTCCTTGTGGTTATTTTTCGCGCTTCGTTTTCCTCACATGGAAATGAACTGCAGAGTTTCTTCTCTTCGAGCCTCCCAGTGTGACGGCGTGAACCTCCGCCTCGCCTGCTGAGCCGCAGCAGAGACTATTACAAACAGGAAGGCAGAGCGAGGAGCCGTGGGCAGGGAAGCCAGTTTTCCCTGTCCGCGCACTGTGTAAAGAGAGCGGCAGTACAGTAGCCTTGTAACTGCAGGCCTTGGAGGCCCCCCAAAGCAAGAGGAGGACTTGACTGGCTGACCACAATCTATTATTAAATACTGGATCAAAGCTGAGGGAAGATGAGGGCACCTACAGGGCTGCTGGGGTGGTCAGGGTTCACCTCAATGGGATGAAGGTATTGAGGTTAATACAGCAGCAAGCAGGGAATCCATTCATTTTACATCCTCAACGTATATGATGTTGAGTTGTAGTTGTTCGTGGGTTGTGTGGTAGTTTATTGTAAGAAAACTGCAACTTTCCTGACCTTTCGACTCAGTCAAAAGAGCACAAGGCAGAAAAAAATTGCTTTCTGCAAAGCCACAGTGGTTCCCCGACGCAGAAGGAGTCATCATATTTTTATTGTTTCGTTTTTTTAGATGTAAACCGGAGTACAGTATCTCCCTGAATATCTCTATCTTTATGTATGTGCATGTTTTTTCTGAGAAGAGGCCCTGTTGAATTCCAGCAGCAGGTTATTATCCAAAAATGTGTTATTCAGAAAGGTTTGTGTGCATAACACCCAACTTCAAAATAAGAAAAAGGACTGTACCGGTGCTATAGTTCTGCAACCTGTATTGTATTAAGATGTTCCATAAATTCAACAACCAAACAAGATGCACAACAGCTCAGCACCAAATGTGAGTACTGGGTGGGAGCGCAGCAAAAAAAAAAACACTCTACATAGAGAGCCTCAAGCAACAAATGAGTTTCTCCTGTTTTGTATTCAGTCTGAATGGCAGATTTTCTAGTGCTATCCACATTTAATGCAGAAAAACTACGGGATATTAATCCAATATGAGGTCTGACTGTGAAATGAAAATATCAGCAGAAATTAGCTGGAAATGTGCAGACTTTGTCATTGGCTTCATTGTATGTGGTGCTGGGTAACATTGCTTTTCAAGCCATTAAAAATGATTCCATTACAGCTTTACTGATGGAGAAAAGCAACTCATTAGGGTACTCCTTCGTTACCAATAATGAGAAAAACCCTTGTGCATGTTGGATCAGGGGGCGTGCAGCCTACTGTACATCTACAGTTGGATGTATTGATTTAATCGTTTCATAAGCGAGTAAAAATGCCATCATTTTCTAACTGTGCAAAGCTAATAATAGCGTGACTCATTCAATTACTGCTCCATTAAGTTTAATTATAAAGATATATGATTCAATTGGGTACTGGAGCTCCTGCATATATCCATAACGAGTTAAAAAACATATAATGTTTTCAATTGCAATGAAAAAAAGCTGAATTATTTGAAGTATATGAAAGAAAGTAGAAACTGTGGCTGCTAATGATCTGACAGCAAACTGTGCAGAGGCATATTAGAGCTGCCTCAATGAAAACAATAAAACATAGGCTCATTTAGCGTTCTTACAGTATTTCATGTTTTAATATGGCAACAAGTTAACTAGGACAATTTTCAGTTATTTGCTTTGACAACGTATTAAGGCTGCCCTCTCACACATGAGCACTATTATGAATAATCCGATGATATACAGACTTTTCCACAAGTACCAGCTAATATTACCCTTGGAAAGAAAGAGAAACAGGCTGAATACGATTTTATTTTTCCAAGGTAATAAAAGGACTAACAGAAACGGACTGCTTCTTTCTTTTTTCTTTTTGGGTACAATATTTTTATAACATTTTAACGTTTTCCAACATAGACACAAACCGCAAACAACAACACCACACTGTGGCCACAAAAAGCAAATATCCAACTACTTGTTATGTTATATATAGTAATGGAAAAAAGTATTAGAACATCCCTTTATCTTGAATTTCTTTTCCATTTTATTACCTGGTACAACTAAAGGTACATTTAGTTTGGAAAAATATAATTATAACAACAAAAATATCTCATAAGAGTTTAATTTAAGACTGATATCTAGATATTTTCCATGGTTTTCTTGATAATGATTTTGGCTATTATCAAGAAAACCACGGGAAATTGATTAAAATGAACACGAAATTGAAGAAAAACAAGGGTGGTCTAATATTTTTTTCCATCACTGTATACAATACAATTGATATAATCCGTCCCATTACAACTGACAGCAATGTAGCAAATATATCTGGAAAGAAAGAAGAGTAATACAAAAAAAGAATTACAATAATCTCAATTCCAAGAGAAAATGCTATGTTTTTTGAAAGGAAATTAAAAATAATAATAATAATTATAAGTAATGTCCAGCCTTATAACCCCAAAACATCAGTTTGCCAGTTTTCCTCATTGCCATCTATCATCCCTTTCATAATAATAATAATAATAATAGTTGTGAGTCTTTACCAGCATATTTAAAGAAGGGTGGCCAGAGAAGAATTTAAAGAAGGGTGGCAAGATCTTTACAAAGTCATCCAGCTTACATTTAAAAATGTGTTTTAGATATTCCATTGGAAGTAAATCGTAGTGATGTCATTTTGTGCCACGGACTGCTTATTTGAATAAAAATAGGCGGAGTACTCTAAGGCTTTATTTGGTAATGCAGGAGCTGGAATGACAATATGTCATCAGCTAACATAGTGCTAGCCATCTATTTGGGTTAACAAGCAGCAACCTTTATTTAAAACGAACCACTGTGTCCCTACAGCGCCTTTATGTCCAACCAGAGTCCAAAATGTTTTAGTTCTAGTTTACTTTGATTAATTGAAAACACTGTGAAAGGGTCAATGTTGTAAGACTAAAGTGCACCATGGTCATGACCTGTCTATCATACAGTAGCCCCGCCCTAAAGCATACCCTGCTTTATTGTCTATTTTACTCTAAATGAGACCATCATTTGCAAAATAAACATCATGCTGTATTGAATAAGACTGGTAACTAGTAACTGAGACCATAAACTCATTAGTAAAAAATGTTTTGTGAGGTTATAATTTAAGTCAGAAGTAGGGTCATTTTCCCATTGACTTTCATACAACCTGAATTGCAATCAGTGCTGTCACCCTCTGCTGGCCATTAGGCAGAATACAGGTTTAAGACACTTCCACATTAGCTTAGCTTTTCAAGCCCAGAGATTGTGTACAAAAAAAGCACAGTCTCACTTATTATTGTGCAGAGAGCTGCTGCCATTTTGTGGCTTTTACTGTGTACACATTCAGTTTGTCTTGAGTGATTTTTATGTCCTTTTATGTGCATGAATCATTAAAAACAAACAATCAATGACAAATAACAGCTGAAACTCTGCATGCATCTCCCAGCATCCTGCATGAACATCTGGCCAACTCCTGCACCTGACTCACTGCATGTCTCTATTGCACAACACTCCACAGAGAAAAAGTCTTTATCTCAGCTTAAAATAAGTCAAAAGCAACTTTGGAAAGAAGTAAACAGCAGTAACCTGTGCTGCTGCTCGGCAGGAAAAAGATTGATCCGCATTTTCATCTTTTTATTGCAATGTTTACCCTTCTTGCCCTCTCAGAGGTAAAATATCCATTTTTGGAATGAGTCAGAGACATAGCCGCAGCGTTTCATATTATTTCTGTTAGGAGTACTGCCAATATTCCATTATAGGAAGGACGACGTAGGGTTTATTTATGGCTGTATTTCCCCAGTTAAATATTAGCTCTGGCTCCTTTTACTGCCAGGTATAGCGTCTCCAGACCAGCTGCATAGTTAATAAGGCGAGGTGCAGAGATAACACACTCGGCTATAACCTTTATGCTTCCCTCGTTGACGTTCACTAGATCGATAAGTTAATACAAAATACTGGATGTATAAGGGCAAGAAGTCACAGTCCACCTGCCTGTGACCTTTTAAAAGAAATCCAGGAATGCTGTGTCTGAAAACACCGCCAGTCCAGGATAGCCGAGGCTTTGCTGAAGCACTACAGATATACAGAGCTGCTGCACAAAGTGAGAATCTAACAGGAAGGATCAGTCCGAAGCAGAACAACAACAACAAAGTGTTGCATCGCAGTGCCGAGGCTTCTGAAAGAACCCCCTTTGCTAAATGGACTTGTTTGTCTGCTGGGGGGTCCTGTCAGTGGCTCTGATGTCATTAATATTTGATGGAGCTTGATGGAGGTAACCTTTAAGGCTTCCCACTGCTGTACACTTCCAGGTGACCTTTTCTTTTTAGCTGGACTCCTTCCTTCAGTAGCTAACTTGTCCGGATGCCGGCTGGACAAGGTGTGCACAATAAGCATCAGACTCGGACACAGATTTTCAGCATTTTTATCAACATGTACTGGGAGGGCTGGCTGTTCTCATCCGCTGTTTGTACTTTTATCTAAAAAGAATGCACTGCAGTTTGTACATTTAAAAGTTCTCCAACCCAAACAACAGAAGAGGTCATGTGTCAGTACCATGCATTACATCACATAGGTACATATCATGGCTCGCGGTACAACTGCACGCTCTAAAAATAGCACACACGTACGGTTCACTGTTGTAAAAAAGGCTGCAGTTTCTGTGGGTTTATGTTGTAAAACCACTGACCTAGGTTTAGGGTTAAAAAACTTCCTGGTAAGGCGTTATAAAAGACAGTTTAAACGGTAAATAAATGTACATAAATGCCAGAAGTGAAGTAGTTACAAGGGCCCCATGACTACCGCAAGTTACATTTAAAAACGTGATTCACAACGTAACTTAAGTCAATAAAGGTTTACTTTTGTTTTCACACGCGATGAGAAAACCCGCTCTCCTGGGTGAAAATCTGCGGTTTGTTCGATCCATGCAGCACTTCAACCTCCAACCGCAATCAGAAATCCGCAACTTTAACTGTGCTTTGCCGTCAATCGCAACTACGTCAGCAAGATGGGGGCGGATGCATTGCTGGGTCAGTTAAATACGTCAATATCGCCTGATATATCACCTATATTGACGTTTTTGACAGGAGAACAGGCTGTTTAATTGTGAGCCATGGAGGCACATGCAGCTTATGATCCATATTGACATGCAGCCAGTGGTGGAAAAAAGTATTCAGATCCCTTACTTAAGTTATCTGTGAAATTATTCCAATACAAGTAAAAGTTCTGCATTCAAAACTTACTTAAGTAAAAGTACAAAAGTATCAACATCAAAATTTACTTTAAGTATGAAAAGTAAAAAGTACTCGTTATGCAGAACGGACCCACTCAGATTGATATTACAAATATATTATTGGATTATTATTATTATCGATGCATTTATGTAAGCAGCATTTTAATTTTGACAAGGGCTCATCTAAACTACTTAAGATACTGTTATGAGGTTTAATTTAAACAAAATGTCTAATCACTTTAAAATGTTAATGTTATTTCATGTTAAATCTCGACCTGAAAAGTAAGCTAACTTTAGTGGAGTAAAAAGTACAATATTTGCCTTGAAATGTAGTGAAGTAGAAGTATAAAGTTACATAAAATTGAAATACGCAGGTAAAGTACAAATACCTCAAAATTGTACTCAAGTACAATACTTGAGTAAATGTACTTAGTTACATTCGACCACTGCGTGCAGCCAGGTCTCACTCCCTCACCCTTTTATCATCTGTAGTAGATGCACCTGGCTTGTAAACCCATCAGCATCATTATCAGACTTAGAATCGTATTTATTGGCCAAGTACGTGTGCAAAAGAAAAGGAATATGACTCCAGTTTTACAATGCTCTCAGAGGTACTGAAATAGAAAAAAGACAAACAGTTCAACACAGACTGAACTGAGCACTAAGAAAAAGTGCACAAATAAACCTGTACACACACACTTGAAAAAAAAAAAGAAAAAAAAAAAATATATATATATACACTGACAAAATAAATTATTAGATGTTCTGAGCAACAATCAAAACACACACACACACACACACACACACACACACACACACACACACACACACACACACACACAAAAGTAAGGATTTACTTGAAACTGAATGCATTATTTTAGAAAGCACAAATAATGAGATTGAAACATATTAGAATCAGAAAAACTTTATTGATCCCGGGGAAGAAATTGCTTTTTGTTACAGTTGCTGCTGTATAGGAATAGAAAGAAGTACTTCTGTAAACAAATACAGGTAAAAAGTAAAAAGCACTCTACACTTAATTTCCAACAATATAAATATAAATGCTAGTCTTAGGTAAATAAAGACAAATAGAAATATAAACTGTAGAATCATTTTGAGTAAAATAAAATGGAGATATGTACAACAGAATAAAATAGAAATATGGAAATATACAAAAATGTATATATGTAACAATTTAGAGAAGTTATATTTATTTATATGAAGTTACTTGTTATTCAGGGGAAAATTGTCTATTTTAATAAATGTATTCATTTATTTTCTAAAATGATGAAAAATACATCATGATATTTTGAAAATATATATCCTACTAATTATATGCCAATATTATTTTGTTGTATTTTGAAATAAAACATTTTCTGGATTAAGTGTGACTAGCAGTATAAACCATGCCCATTTAGAGTCTCTATCCAAATACAGATACGGATCATTTTATTGGTTGATATTGAAATCTCTGCACACCTCTCCCTGTTTTGCTCTTTTGAGACAACATGTGTTTCACTGTACATATTTTTTGAGACTATAAAAGGTTTGTTTTAAAATATTCAACAATGGAGATATTTTTTTAGGCAGTGCTGCTGTGCTCCCCAAAGTTTTCTTTCTTCATCTACGAGTCCCATTTCAGCAGCGTAGTGTAGCACTCTGCTGCAGCTCAGTCCTTGTTTGATTTCCCAGGAGACACTCGTGCCTTACCAACTCATGTGAACACAATTACTTCAAGATTAATGTCAAGAAAACAAAGACGTGATCACGGCACTCGGCGGAGATGTTACCAGACTTGTGCCTGGAACACTGAAAAAGCACCTCGTATTGATATGATGAAAATCACGAGCTACTTTAATAAAAGGATGAGATTCACTAATGGTAAACACAATGCTGTTTAATGCCATCTTGCATTTAAAGCTGCATTCATAAATACTTTGTATGAGAACAATGTTCAATGAGAGAGAAGCACTGCAATAAGTCTTTCAGAACTGAAATGCAGAGCAAGAATAAATGTTAAAAACCGTAGAACAGTTGAAAATTACGATGGCGTATGAGGGCGAAATTAAAAAAAAAAAAAAAAAATACAGACCCAGGGAAGGGGGGTAATATTTCAAGAAAAAAGTTGCAAATTTATGAGATTAAAGTGGCAAATCTACGAGAAAAAAGTAGCAGATTTATGAGAAAAATGTCGGAAAAATAGGCTAGTTTTTCGAGGTACTACATCACCATATTTAATTAATTTCTACCCGCAGGATGTCTCCCGCTTTCCCATCACTCACTCTGTTTTGGGTGTTTTATCAGAGTGATTTTTCATGAGTGATTCGACTGGCGCTCCCCTCCAGCCTGTCAGTACACAGAGCTCTGTCTTTCTGACCCTCCTCTGCTCCCTGCTTGCCAGTTACAGTTTGTAACGTTTGTCTAAGCTTTTTTCACAGCAGCATGTTTATTGTTCCCAGCCTTCATTCCTCACAGGCATTCTCATGTGATGCGTCTTTACGCGTCTTTACGTGTGCCATGGTGGCTGGTTTAGGGATTCTTTAATAATCTCTGAAGTTTGTGTGTGTTTGTGCTTGAACTTGTGGTACCGATACTTGTGACACTGTTACCCGGTCATGGCACTTTACAACATCAGAAAAATCAGGACTTACCTAACTCAACATGCCACTCAACTCCTGACACAAGCTGTCGTCATCTCAAAACTTGACTACTGTAACGCCCTCCTGACAGGCCTGCCAGATTGCACAGTAAAACTGCTTCAGATGATCCAGAACGCGGCGGTGCTCCTGGTCTACAACCAGCCAAAAAGGTCACATGTCACACCGCTGCTCATTGAGCTCCACTGGCTCCCTGTTGCAGCATCAAATTCAAATCTCTAATGCTGGCCTACAAAGTTGTCTCCGGTACTGCTCCTACCTACCTGAACGCCCTGATTCAGACATATGCTACCTCACGACCGCTGCGCTCTTCCAATGAACGGCGCCTGGCTCTGCCCCCCGTTGGTCCAAGGCAATCCAGACACTTTGCATTTCTTGTTCCCCACTGGTGAAACACACTACCAGTTCCTACCTCTCTACCTTTAAAAAAACTCCTGAAGACCCAGCTTTCAGAGAGCACCTTCTTTCCTAGCACCACACGACAATTATACTCCTTAAAGAATTGTCACTAGCACTTATTGCTGCATTAATGGCTCTTATTGCACTATACCTTGATTGTTCCCCTTTTTCCTTGTAAGTCGCTTTGGATAAAAGCGTCTGCTAAATGACTAAATGTAAATGTACTGGATGGACCATATCCTACTCCACCCTTAACCCAATAGCAATAGCTCTTAGAGGGCAAAGTCTATACAAAATAGAAGTTAGTTAGGCACTGTAACTCCAGATTCTATGAATAAAGCCCTCTAAGACCTGGGCCTCACTGGCTCCATAATGGCTGGAGAAAAAGCTATTTGTGGAGCCAATTGTCCGGACTCACCGCAATTTATACGTGTATGTTCCATACTGATGCACCTCTTCACTAATGTGTCTGTGTGGCATCCCCTGCTTTCCAGGTGGCGTCTGTGTTGAGGTTCCTAGAAAAAGGTAAAACACGATTTTTCCGACTTTTTCCCATAAATCTGTGACTTTTTTCTCACAGATTTGCCACTTTCATCTTGTAAATTTGCAACTTTTTTCTTTAAATATTGCCCCCCTCCCCTGGGTCAGTATATATTTATTTTTTTCATACTTGGCCCTCAAACGCCGTCGTAGAAATTAAATGTCTCAACCTCAAAATAAAAAATAAGTATTTGAGAGCAAAACTTTCCATGCTGCATTAAAAATTGTTTTACTTCAAGTAAAATTAATTTGTGATTAAAAATGTTATATTGCTGATGAAAAACTTTCTTTTGCAAATCCAAAAGGTTTGGGAGAAGAGATATTACATATTTCAGGGTAAAGGTCCCTCCCACGAGATTCAGCTTAACAGCAAGATGAACTTTTAGATTTGCATATAAAAGTGTTTTTTTTCAGCAATTATATGTTTTAATCACGCATTTATTCTTCCTTCAACAAAACATTTTTTTGATTGCAGTGTTAGATAGTTTGGTTTCAATGGTTTCAAATCTAATTTTTTGATTGCAGTGTGGAAAGTTTTGTTGTAAAACCTGTTCTGTCTGATTGCAAAATAAAGACACTAAAGTAACACAAGCGATCAGGCTTTGGGTAAAACAGGGATCACTTCTTAAAACCCACTTTTATAGACTTGCTTTTATGTAATGCTTTATTTTTTATTCTAATGCTGTTCTTATTACTTTATCATACTTTCCTCTATATCTGAGAATGTCTTGCGATTGTTCCTTCACTGTTTTTTATTGTTTTTTTCTTTCAATGCAAGAATCTTTTTAGCCTTGTGGCATCATTCTCCTTGTAATTGACTGCTCTCTGTCAAAACACTTTGTAAGCTGTTGTTTTTAAAAGGTGCTATATAAATAAAGTTATTATTAAAAGTGGGAAAAAAAATTGGTACGTAAATACTGGATGCAGGTGATGAAGAGTGTCACATATAGAAAGTAATGTATTTACTTACAGAAGTTGATTTAAAAAACAAAACAAAAAAAAATACTTTTGATTTCACATGGGACATAAATGAGACTCAAACATCATGCTCCTGGGTCCAAGAAGTTGACCCCCCTAGAGGCTCTGAGGTCCACAGCACCATGACCAATGAGATGACCAGTTACTTTGTAAAAGTGTGTGACAGCCATAAAGTGTGAGTGAGTATTTTATTTGGTTCTCAGGGTTATGGGATCTAGATTATGTCCATTATTGCACGTGGGTACAATGGGAAAGTTTAACACAACTTGTTGCAGCCACTTTGAAAAAATGGCTGCCACGGCAACCAGGGTCTGAGTTTGTGATGGCCCAATATTCAGTTTTGTTCCCAATATATGTATCAACACATCTGCCAAATCTGGTGCTTTTTTTCACAAAATGAACATTTTTTATGATTAGGGATAGACGTTTGGAAGAAACCTGCAGACTTGAGTATCTATAACGTTAACGATGAAATTAATCCATTAATCGCTATGGGCAAAATAAAAGATATATATATACAGTACGATGCAAAAACCTGTTTTGATAACGGACACTTTTATTTTGAAATGACGAAAAGAGACTTCCTGTTGGTCGTAAAAGTAACTCAAATGAGGTGATGCTGTAAAGATAACGTCAAGGAGTTCAGTGTTTTATGTTTTAGCCCCCGAAGAGGCATGAGGTCAGTTTTCACAGTAAATGTTTTTTGTGTTTAAATCAATTTTGGATCAAATTAAACTCAGTAATTCATGCTGGCAAGGTTTGATACAGTAAGCTAGTTTTGCTCAAATGGATACTCTAGTATTTCTCTGTGTTTTTTATAAAATATTATTGCAACTTTCAGTTTGCAAACTGTCGCTTTATTCTACTAAATTTTCAGCAGAGGTGGGACCAAGTCATTGTTTTGCAAGTCACAAGTCAAGACCGATAAGTCTCAAGTCAAGACCCAAGTCCTACAGTTTGAATTTCGAGTCCTTTTAACAACGGAGTAATAATATTTACTCGGCTCATGTATGCTTTTAAAATCTGTATTTATTTATCAAAGCTTTTTTTTTTGGACGATGTTGGAAGTTGTTGCGTCTCATACTGCAATTCGATTTTGTTGACCACAGTGTAGTTTTTATACCTGAACAAAATCTTTGGTATCATTTTTGCAAACTGGCGCTGTTTTTTGACGGTTCTTCTTCATTGATTGTCCTGCAATTTGATTGGATGGATGCTGTTGGATCAAATAACGTGGGTGGAATTTGATTGGATGTTGTGCCGACAGCACACGTCACACACACAGACAGACAGCGAGACGCACACATTTACACAAAGAGAGATAGAGCGCTTCTTTGTAACATACTTTTTATCCCTTAATAGGGCACTCATTGAAATACTTGCAAATTCCAAATTTCAACCCTAGAGGATATTGGAGGATATTACATACAGCCAGAATGTAAAAAAAACATACAGATCCAAGGGAGGGGGGTAATATTTTGAGAAAAAAGTTTCAGAGATTAAAGTGGCAAATCTACGAGAAAAAAATGCGCAGATTTATGAGATTTCTAGTGGTGAATCTGCGAGAAAAAAAGTTTTTTTTTCCCACTTTTTTCTCGTAAAATTTTTTTGGGTAGATTTGCCAATTTAATCTAGTAAATTTGCAACTTTTTTCTCTAAATATTACAAATTCATGTGGTTCTACGACCTCACAGAGTGACATGAGGAACCCATTTTGATATCCAATGAAGTTACCAAATATAGTTCTTCTCCAGATAAAGGGTTAATCTTTGGGTTTTGGGGAAAGTCATCAAAAGTCATCAAATTCATGACTCGAGGCAAGTCATGTGACTTGAGTCCACACCTCTGATTCTCAGCTCATTGGCTTATTGACGTATGGCCGCAGAACTGAACGCTTGATCGTGTTTCAGTTCAGTGATACTGATACGCTGATTGATTGATTCGATCATTGATTAATTACTCCCATACCTAGTTATTATATATTGAGCTATGCTGCCCCACTATGTAGCATAAGTTTCACTTTTGTATAATTCATAATTACTACAGAATATTGAGGGCACCAGTAACTACAAACATAAATATTGGTTGTAATATGGTGTTAACCCTTTATCGGGCGAAGAACTATATTTGGTAACTTCAGGAGATATCAAAATGGGGTCCCCATGGCTCTCTGTGAGGTCATTATATTTCGAGAAAAAAGTTGCAAATTTACTAGATTAAAGTGGCAAATCTACACGAAAAAAAGTCGCAGATTTAAGAGATTTAAATTGGCAAATCTGTGCAAAAAAATTGCAGATTTACGAGAAAAAAGTGGAAAAAAAGCGACTTTTTTTCTCCCAGATTCACCACTTTAAATCTCATAAATCTGCGCTTTTTTTTCTTGTAGATTTGCCACTTTAATCTCTTAAACTTTTTTCTCAAAATATTACCCCCCTCCCCCGGGTCCGTATGTTTTTTTTTTTTTTTACACATTCTGGCAGTATGTAATATCCTCCATTATTCTCTCGGGTTGAAATTTGGAATTTGCAAGTATTTCAATGAGTGCCCTATTAGGGGTTAATAATTTAGTATTTTGGGAGAGGACGTCTCTACCAGCCCAGTGTGTCTCATATAGACGCTGTGGATTTTGTGCTTTGCAGAAACGTTTTCCTGGTGACGAGGCTGCAGCTGAACAGCACCACACACAAACCTTTTATCACCAGCAGGATCACCTGTTGATGCCTGCTCAAGTGTCCTCGTCAGACTTTTGAGACTGAGGGGGCACAGGAGGATTTTTGAGTTTCTTGTCTCTTGATGAAGGAATTGATTATGTGTTTCATTGTAAAAGGAGAGAAACGAGGGTGCTCAAGCTGTTCGCAGCAGAGCTCAGACGTCATTGTGCACAGTGTGTGTTGGTAAAGTGGTAAAGCAGACACAGGAGAATCACACAAACCTACACTGAAATCTTTATCACTTTCTTATCAAAAAACAGAGGTTGAATATATTTGCATGTCATTTATTTCTTCAAAAGTAATAATATTCATTATTTGCTCGCACCCCCAGAGATTTGTGTTACTTTTTCGTGGCACAGCTTGAAGGGAAAATTGCCTAATTTTTACCTCCAAAATTGGGGATAACTCTGGTAGCTGTGTGTTCCTCTTGCTCAGTGATCAGAGTAACCCTTTCCCAATTCTTTTGTACTGTAGATCACTTCTACTTACATTATGTCAGCTTCACATTCTGCTTTCAACAACTTGTGACTGACATTGACAAACGCTGTCACCTTGTCCACCTTCTCCATTATTTTTTTTCAATCAAACTGATTGAAATAGAAGCATTTCATCCTTCAACATTAGAGGTGTGAATCAGCAGAGGCCCCACGCTACGATTTTATCCCGATACTTGAGTCACAATACGATACTATTTCGGTTTGGAGCATTTTGCGGTATGGTGAGTATTGAGATACAATATATTGCGATTTAACTGTTTAACTGCATTTTGTGTCCACAAATTAAATTCAATCAAGAATCATTTTGTCAAATATGAGAAAATTCTCAGTCTATTCATCTCACTTCAGTCTTTTTATTTCTCCACAATGAGAGTCATACCCACAGACTGACCTGAACTGAACTGATATCAAACATGTCTGGAAAACAACAACTGCAGCATTTTCTCAAACTTCCCTGAACGTTAAGCTTCACTGCTCTGAATTTTTTTGAATGAAACATCAAAAAATTATCTGAATTTTGCAGCGTTATTTCCCAACCATAGACTGTATATAAACAATGGACGTAGTCACCGTGACGTCACCCATTGGGCTGTAGCCTGCCCGTTGGAAGCCTCGAGTTCAGCGTTACACTCGTCGCCATCTTGCATCGCCATCTTGTTTCTGATACGGGGAGCAGACCATATTTGGAAAATACTCCGAAAACTGAGCAGCGACTCCTTGGAGTGTCTGTTAGTCCAGCCAAACGCTGAACAACACATTTTTACTGAACAAAACGTTCAAATAAACTGTCATTAAGTGAAAATACAGTGTGAAAGGGTCAAACTTATAAGACCAAACCGGTAAACGTCCTCTTTTCTATCTATATAACGTTATATATAACTTTATTGACACGTTTCCGTGGATACGCATTGCTCTGCTTCTCTCCTGATGATGGCTCGCCCTGTTAGCCACCTGTCAATCAAAGGTAGCCACGCCCCAAATCATACGATTCTTTATCTTCTATTTTCTTCTAAATGGGGCCATTATTAGAACTATTGACATAAAATGCGCCCCCTGCTGGAATTTTCGGTAGATTGCAGGCTTAAGGCACTTCCTGGTTGGCCTCCATGCTCAGACACGGAGATTGCCGCCAGTTCCCAACGCACATGGTGCCTATAGATTCCTTAGATCTTCTGGTTTCATATGATCTCCAGTATATTCCTAATTGTGAGCTTGCTACGGGCTTCGAAAAAAAAATAAAAAAATGGCAAAAACAGTGATGGTCGTCGGAACGCTAAATATCCATACTTGGCATCCATGGATCGATATAATATTGCCACACAAAAATACCGCATTCTATGCTGTATCAATTTTCCCCCCTACCTCTATTAAACAGTGTTACAAATCCACTAATTATTCTCTAACAAAGTTTATCTTGCTTTGAGGAGTTCCGGTGGTGTCTGACTGACATGAGTCCCCTCCTGGGATTAATTTAGCTGTTTACACTCACTGCAGAGCAATATGGAGGCAAAAGCACGGCTGTGGACTCTCGTCTTGGTGTTTATTTACATGGAAAATTACACATAGGTAAAAAAATTTACACAATAAGAAAACACTGTTTCATAAGTAAGCAGCCTAATGATATTTTGGAGGATAATAATATTATTTTTCTTCTTACGCAAAAGTAGGCACATAAGAAAAGAAAATGCTGTGAAGTGATATAACATAAAAGATAATAAAAACAACATATATTCTCACACACACACACACACACACACACACACACACACACAAACACACACTGCAATATTTGGGGCAACAAATCATGTAGGAAATGCTCATTTGACACACATAATGCCACATATCCAGCATCTGTAATCACATAGTGCATTTCAGATCATATCTAGAAAAGTATACACTACCGTAGAAGTTTGGGGTCACTTAGAAATGCCCTTATTTTTTTTAAAGAAAAGCACATTTAAAAAAAAAAAAAATAACATTAAATTGATCAGACATACAGTGTAGACATTGTTAATGTGGTAAATGACTATTAAAGCTGGAAACGGCTGATCGTCTAATGAAATATCTATTATATATTGTTCTGTGTTCCAGTGGCACATTGTGTTAATCCAAGTTAATAGTGTTGAAAGGCATTATGAGCATTATGTTAGCACAGCTGGAAACTGTTTTGTGCTGATTTGAGAAGCAATAAAATGATCCTTCCTCAGGCTGGTTGAGTATCTGGAGGTAAAGTTGGAGATTTGTACAGGTTAAATGATTATTTCTACCCATGCCAATGTCTTTATTATATTTTTGATTCATTTTGTAACTCATTTCATGAATAAACAGTTTGAAAACAACACAGACATTGTCTTGGTGACACATAATTTTATGAGCGGTAGTGTATATTTTTTGGGGTGTCAGATGTCACCTTGTTTTCAAGTTTTGAAGCTGTCCTACAACAATCATATCAGTCATCCTAAACAGGTCAATGGACGCTGCTCTTTATGCCGTGTGAGATTCACAAAACAAATGGGCACCAAATAGCTTCTGGACCTGCAGGATAATGATTTTATTTCATTCTCAGTGCAGTGTCCAGCAATACTCGGGCAGATTGTTTGGGGAGTGGATGTGTTTGTGCCATTGATCTTGGCCATCTGATAAGGAAGCCCAGCGACAGGCTGTTAACCTCAAACAGTGGGAGCATTAATCCATTTCAAAACATCCCGCTGCTTTTCGCTTCGCTCTGCTCGATTTTCTCCCGGCCAGGCACACAGGGGAAGGACAGTACTCCTCTCTGCCTTGAAACACCTTTTTTTATTTATTTTCTCGAATGCGCCGTGTTTTATGGAACACAATCAAACCTCCTGACGAACTTTCAAACATGAATTGTTATCAGTCAGGGGAAAGGAAAAGGACTGTTTCCAGAAAATGAGTTTTTTTTTGTAAAGGCTACAAGGGCTTCATCTGACTGCTGCTTCACGCTGGTAGCAGATTTAATAGAGAGAATTATTTAGCCCGTAAGCGATTTACAGGCTTTTTGAGTTAACAGGTCATCCCGTTTCAAATGTTTACTACTGTAATGAGAAACGTTAGCTCTGAAAAGCGTTTAGCTCAGGGCGTGCCTGAAGAAATATACAGGATTGGACACTAATAGATTTGTTATAGGAGGTTGCGCTGAGGGAATTTTTCTATCATTAATGGGTGTGTTTTAAAAAGAGCTGAAGGTTAATGGAAAGTGCCTGAAGGCAAAACACCACATCGCTTAACATCAAGGGATGCTTACTAATGAATTGTGTGACTGATAGCTGCTTTGAGATTATTGTATGTCATTATAGGTGTGAGCCGCGTTCCAGTACACAGAATCTGATGCAACTACTTTTAATTAAAGTAAAGTCAATGGAAAGTCAACACATGAGCATTGTGGGATGTGTGGATTGAATAAAAGCTTCATCTGATGGAAAAACATATACAATATAATTTTCTAGTCCAGGAGATTGAAATCAATGTAGCTTTGTAGACATTAATTGTTTCAACCGATCCGATTTGGCCAGTCTCCTTTTGTCTTATCAGGTTAAAAAGTCCTCTAAAACCTGCTAAAAAAACTAAAAAAAAAAAAACCTTCATACTGTAAACTGTACCTTCAGTGTCTGTAATGAGGGCTGGTTCATTTTTGTAGTTATGTATTCCTTTTGTTTTTATGACATTCATTATATTGTTGCTCACTTGGCCAAATCAGTATTAGTCCAGACTGAAATCTCTAAATCAGTGACTTTAGTGATCTCCTGACTTTTCTCCCAACTATTTTGAGAAATTTTCATCAAATACTATAGGCCAATTTTTAATCATAAAATACAGAAACATCTGACAAACAAATGTGCACCCTGAAATAAATACACTTTAATATTTGTTGGGATAATTACTAGTCTTACAGTAACAAAACTGTTACTGTATTATCTTATGTTACATTTTCATTATTAAGCTGACTTGCATAGTGTGTCTTAGTTAACAAAAATGGCAACCATATTTTTTCAACATATTTTTTGCTTTTGCCTTTAGTTTTTCAGCCTGGAAAACACTTGCACAAAAA
The DNA here is from genome assembly GCF_030273125.1 of Centropristis striata. Classification (NCBI taxonomy): domain Eukaryota; kingdom Metazoa; phylum Chordata; class Actinopteri; order Perciformes; family Serranidae; genus Centropristis; species Centropristis striata. Next base: position 22,088,997 of record NC_081524.1, on the reverse strand, counting down.
TTAGCTACCTGAAGCACATGCTGGGGAGATCTGTGCCCTAGTCTGTCTGTTTTTAATATAGCTTGCTCTCTGTGATACAGTAGGAATATAATGGGCTATATGTGATATTGTGTGACTATAGTGTTCTTAATATACATTTAGTTTGCTGTAAATATAGAGTGTTTTGTGTGAATATGTTGTAAATATCATATGCTCCTGTGGATGAAGTGCTGGTTCTAATTGAGGTCTTCAACACTGTTGACTTTTTGGCAATATTTTGAGTTATGTATCTGATAATACAAGCATGTAATTAAATCAAACTAGGTGTGAGGCAATCATTATATTAATCCAACTTTTTGCTGTTTGTACACACAAATACAGGGAGGAAAACCTTGGAAAAATCAGTGTCATTGCTTTTGGATATTGGCCTCGGGGCCACGTGACAGCAAACTCTTGGGCTGCATCTGCTCTATCATGGTGTCCATTTGTGGTTTGAAATGAAATATTATAACGGATAGATTGCCATGAAATGTGGCACAGACTTTCATGCTCACTGTAGAATAACTCTGATGATCCCCTGACTTCCCATCTAGTGCCACAATCTTCTCAAAATGTCAAATAATGCTTTGGTATTTAGCTATAGTTTAGCAAAAACAATGAAAATCAGTCTGATCAGTAATAATAAGTAAAACAGTACAAATGCTAATTTATTAAACTAAACTGGAGAACATGGAAAACATTATACCTGCTTTAACATTAGCATTGTGTTAGTTACTAACATGTCTGCTTGTCTCTATGAATATATTGACATGTAGATGTCAATATATTCACTTATATGGTAACAACTAATGCTAATGCACTCCAACGGCTGGCATAAAGTCTTCCTTTAAGATGCATGTTTTATGATTTAGCATCAAGGTCATAGATAGTAATGACTACATTATATTCAGAGACATTAGCAATAATCTGCCCCCCTCATGGATGTAAATATGAAGAATAACACCTCAATGTAATGTAGTCTAGCAACTCCACCACTGATCTCAATTATAACATTAATTCACACATTTTCACATGTCATCAAAAGAGTGAAGATTATATGCTTTGCAATAGGCAGAGTTGATTGCAGAGCTTTTGTATTAACTTGGAATAGATTGTACAGGCGTACCTTAGTGTATGTATAAAACTGTAAATAATCATTACCAGTTCATCCTATCCGTTCAAACAATCTATTCGCCCCCAAAAATCTCAGCCTCTCACTCCTGCTTCAAGTATCCTCTAATAAATGCAAACATAAAACACATGCATGAGTATCTTCACAATAATCTGTCTAACATGTATGCACAAAGTATCAACAGGAATCTACATGCATGCATATAATTTATAGTTTCTGCAGAAATACAGCCAAAAAAAACCCTAAACATTGCATCTAAACTCTAGAATGAGAGACTGTATATTTGCAAAGTTGTGTTTTATTAATATATTCATTGTTTAGTGTGTGAATTAAATTGACACAATGTATTTTGTCTGTTTGAACAAAGTCACTTCAGAAACAAATAAGTGCTGCTGCAGCTTTAGCTTCTTTAGAAGCCGTGTGTTTTGTACAAAGACAGTTTGTGACTCATCTTGCTCGTTGCAGCTCTGACAGCCGTGCGGTAATTATCTTACGCTGCATATGTACATGCTGCCTTATCCTGTCGGTTCAACCGGCTTCTCTGAGTTTCAGTTAGCAGGTTTACCTGTAAACATTTGAAAACTCTTGAGCAAAGCTTCTGGTGAACCCCTTCGTATGTCCTCGAGGCTTGGCAGGACATCAAACGTCTTTTTTTTTTTTTTTTTCAGCTTCACCAGACACTGTGTTTGCTCAAACGCTCGCCGCTGTACTTGAAGCTGGACATTTGAGCTGTTGCAGAAAATATAGCTTACTGTACGGGTCTCTGAATGAGGAAATTCTCCCTGGAATTGTATGCATGTTTGAGTGAAGTCTTGTTTACCTTCCACTGACACCTATTTTCTGTGTGCTGTGGACAAGCCAGCCGGTTTGGCCATAACGATTGTGTGTCTGAGCATAATGCAGTTTGACCCGTTGCTAATGATGTCCTGACACTTGCTTAACGGAGCTTTACATTTGGATAGCTGGCATCTAATTGGAAGTGACAGGACAGCACCTGTAGCTCTCTCAGCACAGTGTTTACCAGGAATATGTTAGGGGTGACTGTGAGGGGAAGGGGACTGGAGAGATCTGATGGGGAATCTTATTCTCTCTTTTTTGCACTCACACTGTTAAACCCATTTATTCACACTTGAGAGCTGCCCACAGCCACAGCTCATCACTGTCCACCACAAAGCAGTCTGAGGGGAGTAATAAAGGGATGGTTAACATTTTTGTTACCCACAAGTCATGCATGGGCAGCTGCCTTGGGCTCATAGTCCATTAGTTAAAGATCTCCCACAAAGCAGGAGATCAGCAGCAAATGGATACAAGTTAATAGAAATTCTCAAAACCACAGTATCTCTCAAAAAGGTGATGCTGGTGCTTAGCTGGTGGCCATAATGAGCTTAGATGGTTTATGTTAATGTGGCAGTCTCAGCTGTAACAGTGCAGTTGAACAAAGTGTAGACAGAAGGCTGCACTCTTATCTCGGCAAAAAGAAAAAACACTGCAGCTAGCAAGGTCAGCTCGACTAACTTGGCATCCATCAATCGATGGCACTGAAAACAAATAGAACTAGAATAGAAGTGTTGTCTGGGAAAGTCAGACGAGGAAGGTGAACTAAAGTCTCAGCTGCCAGGAAACAATGGCAAAGAGTTTCTATACAGATGGGGCGACAAATTAAAGGATAAACAGAGAGCAGAATGTAGTAAAAGGTTATCAGCCAAGTCAAAAAGATGCAAAAATGTGTCGGTTTTTGGGGCTTCACATAAGTCAGGGTTGGAGTTCATCAGTTTGGAAATGTGTGTGTTCAGTCAGAAGTTACCAACCAATCGAAGCTGATACAGTTTGGCCTCTGAACTGCTGACTGGGCAGCTGAATGCCACGCGGCAGAGACATTTTCTATAGAATATAACGTTTGGTTCAGTTCTCAGTGTTAACAAGGTCAACCTGTTTGTGAGACACAAAAGTCCAAGGATATATGGAGAGCTGAACTTATGGGGATTTGTTAGCCTAAAAACCGTTTCTCACAAATGCAATGTGAAAATGTGGTCAAAAGGCCAATTTTGCACACCAGGTCCGGTGCAAATTTTCTGTGTTCTATTTTCTGCTTCACACAAAAGAACAGAGAAGCTTTTATGGCTTGAGACCACCCAGCAGCTGGGATAGGATAAAGATGGTAATGTAGCTGATATACACTTGCTAACATTATATCAGCCTCACTGTCATCATGGAAAGAAAATTAAAATAAAATAAAAAATTTAAAATTTGCACTATAAAGTTTTTTTTTAATTCTAACTCCACCAGTTATAGAGTATTTTTTATTCAAAATCGCTGAATTTTCACATTTATTGTTCAAATAGTGATAAGAGAAGTGCGGTGAGGTAGCAGCCAGACTCGGCTAACTGTGCTGCCATGCTATGCAGTGAGACTGTGTTACTGTCTCTCTGTATGTCGCAATTAAATGTTCAACACTTTTGCTATATGAACTATATTTCCATAGTTTAGCTGATGTATATAATGGATAGTGTTTTTTTTGTCAACAACTGTATGTGTATAAGGCGTTTCTTGTGCCGAGCTATAATAAACGGCTGTGAAAAGGCACTAAGTGAGTCAGCAGTTCTCCTGCCTCATGGTAGGGGGCACTCATGATCCCAGTGATTCTTCTTGTGACTCCTCGGCTGCAGAATAAGTGACAGCAGCTAAAATCTACAGTTAGCAAGTCAAGTGCAGCCATCCGTTTATTAAATTTTTTTAAACTTCTACAAACAAGTTATTGATGCTTTTGTGAAGAAGGAGCGGCGCATGGACTTCAATTACAAGTACAGTAGAGCTGCAACAATTATTCGATTAATCGAACAATAACTGATTATTAAATTAATTGTCAACTATTTTGATAACCGAATAATTGGTTTCAGTTGGTTTTAAAGACAATAAGTCCAAATTTTCTGATTGCAGCTTCTTCAATGTGAATATTTCTGGTTTCTTTGTTCCTTTTACGAAAATAAACTGAATATCACTTTGGTTTGTGGACAAAACAAGAGATTTGAGGATGTCATGTTGTGGTTTGGGAAACACTGATTGATATTTTTCAACATTTTATTGACCAAACAATTAATCGATTAATCGTTTAAATAATCGACAGATAAATTGATAATGTAAATAATCGTCAGTTGCAGCCCTAAAGTAAAGGTAAGACCATAATAACACTTTTTTAAGTAAGTGTGCTTTTTGTGTGCAACAGTTTGTACGTGTAAAGAAAGCTGATATGAGATTTTAAACATAACCCCTTAACTCCTGCCAATGAAATGGTGAATAAGCTACTCTGTTGGGTTCATATGTTGTAAATCTGATTGTGATGAAGTCAGTGCCTCACTAGCCATCAACCTCACCGCACCTCACTGCATTATATATGCTAGTCATGGAACAGCTAGCATTAGCATCAAATTTGTAGTCCAATTAGTTTCTATAATGTGTGGTTAATGTCGGTTACATTATCATCTTCATCGCAATATATAGTCTGATGTTTATCTGTTTATTGCAGTGTTTGGGTGTTGAGAAACCAAATTGCTACAATGTTAGCAGTAAGCTAGCTATGACCTATGACCTGGATGTATGACATTGGTTGGAACAAAGAACTGAATTGGTCAAACATCTATATCTGCAGGTAGATATTCAGGTCCATCCAAATACTTTCCCCTGCACAAATGTTATGCAGCTGTGTGAGAGCCTAAAATTCTGTGGAAATGATTTGGGTGAAAAATCAATGCTTGGTGTTGAAACGGCTTTAAATCAGCTAAACTATGGTGGAAATCTGTGACAGGCCTCTTTCAAAGGTTTGTTTAATCTGTTATATAGTTGGTATTAAGTGTCCACTTGTCACTAAATTTAAGGTCCGGCCTTTTAAATATAGTCTTTTACATTTGTCAGCATGTCACAAAGATGAATTCCTGCACTGCTCATTTGATTCTGAATATTTAAAGCAGGGCAGCTGGTACAGCATTCATCTGCAGTAAAACAGAAATGGTGCCAAAATGAGTAAGAAAACTAGCCGAGGGGTAAAAGGCAAATCAGTGTGAGAAAAGGAAGCAGCAAGCACTTTACTTAAGTTAGACGGACAGTCTTTCTCGATCAATAACAGCAGTGAAGCAGCTGAAGGTTGTTCCGACACATTTGTCCATCAGCGCAGGCGACAGCACCTTTAAACTTTTCTATTTCTGGAAATCCTCCATCTCTGCTGCAGCCAGCTCCATAAAATGAACTCCATTTTTTTCTCTCTCTCTTTATCACCCCTGCCCAGGCATCTCAAGGAGTTAAGAAGGAAAAGAAAAGACTCCATATTTTTTCTTATCCTCATTAGGTGCTAGAAAAGAGCCCCCTTTTTTTTTTCTTTCGGCCATCACGCCTGCCTTTGTCTCTTAAATCTGTCTGCAGGCCAGGCAGAGGGAGCCGTGATGGAGTTGGTGCCATACAGGGTGTGATCTTCTCCGGCGATACTGATGTTCTGAAAAAGGTACTTCAGCAGAAGGAGGATTGAATGCGCTTTTTGAGCTCACACGTCCTGCGGCTTTGTATTCACAGTCACAGCCAACTTAATTTCAGCAGGAATGGCTACTAATCAAGTCGTGAAGGCATCATTTCACATTTTAAAGCCCATTTCAGCATCTAACATGCCTATAAATCCTGCAAGGGTAGTTACAATTCTTTTCTCGTTTCCAAACGTCAGTATTTAGTTTGGTTATTGTGCAGTTACAGCCATCTGGATGCACCAGACTTTGGCAACATAACAAAGGTGAAAAATTGAGGTGTTTATCTGCAGTAGGTAAGATTTTAGAATAGAATTTAATATGCATAAATAATCTTGAGGTGCAGCTCTTTGCCTTGTGAGACCTTTATCCATCACATTTTAAATACAGATATTGTACATATGATTCAAATACCTCTATCTGTAATTGTTTGTTACTTTTTAAATTAGGGTTTTACCTGCAAGTTAATCAAATGTGATCCAACATTAAAACTAGGCAGCAGCACACGGAGTAGAATGACCAATTTCAGTTCACACCTCTTCACACGTTTGTCCACACAAAACACAGCTTTTTGCCACTCAAATTCAAGGTGCAGCTGTGAGGCAGCAGAGACAGAGTGAAGAGCATAGGGAGCACCCTGATGTTCAATAATAATGGGTTTGCACTGTGAAAAGAACATTGGTCACAATGTGAAGTTATATTAACTTTTAAAGTCGCTTTTTACTGCAAGTTCGTACATTTTGCAGAGGCACCTTTAATGGAGCAGTCTTTCCTTGTGGGACTACTTAACTTTGCATTAACCAATATTTTTGGTAGAATCAAATCTGCATAAAATTACACTGTGTAAAGTTCAAGAGTAGCTTGTAGTGCTGAAATCCTACAGAATGATCACAGTCCTCTAAAGAGCTTTTTTTATTTAACTTTTTAGCCTTTTTTTTTAGTCTTGCAGCAGTTTTAAACAGGCAGAGTGTCAGACACCCACTGTGTGCCAATGCTGTACTGGCTATTTGGCAAACCGCAAACATCATACGTTTTTACCAGACAAAACTTCTGCTTATGTCAAAGGATCCGCCGTAATCTACTCCCTCTCAATACTTTTGTTTTTCTATCCTGGTACACCAATGTTGTGTGCTACCTCCCTAACACCATGTTGCAACTAGCTAAACACATATTTTAGTCATATTTTCAGTAAAAATCAAGCTGAAATGGGAGTAAATATTGGATTTGTATTCATCAAGTGCTGGTTGTGGGATCTGTTTTATAACACTTTAACAAAATCTGGTGATATGGTGTTGACCACCTGATTTGAATCTTATCACTCCATTTTCAGTTGTTATCAACCTCTCACATGTGGGTTAAAAGGTGACTGCTCCACCTACTATATGTGCAGAAGGTTGTTTTCACACTATTAAATGTCCGGTTGCAGATTTTTTAGGTGAAGGTGCCAAACAATGCATTATGATCAGGAAAAAAAATACATGGTTGGATTTAGTATAAAAGCATGGTTGGGTTAAGGTAAAAGACAAGGATTATAGTTTGGATTTAGTACATTACACTACTGAACATATATATCAGTCAAAGACGACATGACATAAAAAGAAAAATCCTTATGAAGTTACTTTTCGTTTAACACTTTTACTTTGACACAGGATGCAAAGCAGGATCTCCAGTGTGGAAGTTCTCAATCTTCCGACTGCGTCACTTCCTCCTTCGCACTTGTAATAATTTCTACGGCCACTAGAGGTCAACCTAACAATGAACTTTAATATAGCAGGCCAGTTAATGTACTGAAAAGGCATTCTGAACCTACTAGAAGCAGGTCTCCACTAACCTAGAGTCCAAAAGTGGATTAATTCACTTTTAATGAAACAAAGGATTTTTTTCCTCCACTTTCTTTAGATAACTTGTCAATAACAGCCAAAACTTTTGTCAAAATATAAAATTACTTTATGCAACTTGGTGTAATCTGACACATTACAGTTTTCCATGCTGGAAGGTCAAAACCTGACAATTGTATCTTAATGCTTTTGTCACATGTCAGCTTTGTCTATACAGCTTTAGTGTTTACATCCACAGTGACCCTGATATGGTGGAAACTGGCTACACATCAATAGTGAAAGTTCAAGGTGTCACTGTCACTCCTAAATGTTAATAGATTTTCTTATATTTCGTATTTTTATGTGACCGTTGGCCTTGTGAAATAAATCTTTTGGACGTTCCATTGATTGATAGCAAAACAGCCTGTTTTGATGTGATTAAGTGTGTACAACACATCAGATACAGGCTGTTTGCCCGCAGAGTCCTCGTGTTGTGTTGAGTGTTGTTGTCAATACTGCAGATTAATGCACGGAGATAACCAGTGTGTGTGACTCTTTGTTTGTGTGCCGAGGAGTTGTTCGCTTTTCTGCTGCAGCCTGTGGTGTGGATGGTACCCATCCATCAGTTCAAAGAGCAGAATAACCAAGAGTGACATTCAATTACGGTATGCTAATTTGTGTTCTTTATTTATTTATTTGGGCTTCACCATTCATTTACTTAATTAACAATTTTGGACGTGAGCTATCATGAGCAGATTGCAATATTCTTTCCAATAACAGGCCATAATGAAATATATTATTAGCAATAAAGTTAATGGAACAAGTGAAGTGAGACTCCTCATCACCGATGGATGGATGGCAAATTAAGGATGATAAAGGGAACAAACAATGTACACAGACGCAGGAAAATAGCTCCTGTAAAGTATTGTTTAAGATTTCCATCTATGGGATGCTCACGCTTGCGTTGTATCTGATGTGTAATAGCATTTACATTGTTCACCTGTCAGTGGATGGCCTAAAGAGAACCTTTTCCCCTTCGTTGTTATTGCAAATTGAACCTTGTTCTCAATTAAAATGTAATTAGAGGACTTAAAAAGAGAGCTGGATGTTTTGACAGGCCCGGCTAAACTCAAGACGCTCAAAGGTAATTAAAAATATTTAGCTGGACCGTGCATCATCTGGCATTCACATGTAAATTCTCATTTGTGGTTTGATTGTTTTTGTTTTTGTTTTTGTTTTTGTGATGTGATTCAAGGAAGAACATCTTCCAAAAGAAACGTTTCTCTGAACTATCATGTGAAACTATCCCACCAGCATCTGAAGGGTGGCACATTAGCAGGTGGTCAAACCATATTTCATATAATCCATGAAAGTTACAAACCAAACAAAACCGTCTGATTTTCAGTATATATCATCATGAATTCCCATGTGAAACGTACCGGGCAGTGTAGCTTCTCAACAATATGAGTTGAAACACTCTGAGAAACATTAAACAATATTTTCTTTGGCTCAAAGTTCACGCCGAGCCAGACCACAGTAATTGGACAGAAATAACCAGGCAGCAGCGGATCTACTGACCTCTGAGACCGAGCTGGACATACAGTAAGGAGGAGCCGTCTTTGATGTTAAGATGTTAAGGTCTGAAACCGACTGAAGATCAGTCAACGCCTTTGGGCGAGTATCTTTAACAGTCAAGTTGTGTACTTGAAGCACAGACACTGACATTGACCATATGAAGGAAAAATAAGAGTAGATTGGTTCAAAGCAACACTGCATTTAAGAACTCTCAAAACAAGTATTTAGGCGGGAAAGACGCATTATAAAGAGAGGGTTGCATCATTAGAATACATTACGACCAACAGGTCGGTGCAAAACAGTTCTTGTAGAATATTTAACCACAAACTCAGATGTCTGCTGGGAGTTGATCAGACTGTTGTTCATACCAATCAGAGGCACTGGTTCTCTGGGTTCTTGGGACAATATTGGAATGTCAGATGTCACTAAGTAGAACAATGAACACAAGGTCAAAGCAGAATTTTAACTTGTAGTTAGTTCTATCCATCTGATAGTCGAGAGGCCTCCCCTCAAAAACGACCATACAGGTTGTTTGTACAGGCAGCAAAATACGACTCATTTACGTTTCAGATGGTTCTCCACCACCATCTTGCTGACGTAATAGTAATGACTGACTGATGCAGAGTTTAAATGGTGGGTGTCACACTTGGGTGGGAGGGAGGTGAGGTAAGTGGGTTGAACAAACGGCTGTCTTTCGTCCTGCAGAATGGGGTTTGTTTCCTGTGTGAAAAAAAAAGTGATTTGTAATTTATCATCATCATTTATATGTACATTTATTTACTGTTTAAACTGTCTTTTATAACGCCTTACCAGAATTTTTGTTGCCCTAATCCTAGGTCAGTAGTTCCGTAGCCTTTTTTACAACGAGAACCGTACTTGTATTTTTAAGGACTTGTGTGCTATTTTTAGAATGCTACACTGTACTGGGAGCCGCAAAAAGCTCATATGGCTCATTTTGACAAACACACATATGTGTCGTTATGGGTGGTATATACAAAAGTCTATTCTGTCGTTTAGGTTGAGGATCTTGTTGGATAGTCGCCTATAGATTTGGATCTGTCAGAGATTTCATACAGGTATAAGAAAAAAAATTCCACCTGATATTACATGATGACCTGATGGCCATCGTGCAGTTTTTAGCCTTTATATATTCTGAATCTACATTTATTTATGATTTTTTTAAAACTGTTTGGGAACAATTTATATTAGCTTTTTGTTTATTGTAACCACTGCTGAGATCTGGCTTCGATCTATTTGATATTGTGTTAACTCTCTACCAAGACTTAGCGACACCATAGGTCTTTTGTACAAACATTTATGTAACAAATTGACGTTTTGATGTAATTGTGATGGGAGCAAAAGAGAAAATCAGGTCAAACAGTATAAAGACCGAAAAACTCCTTGGAGGCAGGAGGTTGGGTTGAATGGATGGGTCAAACAAATACAGGACTTTGACCCAGGAGACCACAGTTTGTGCCCCCTTTAAACCTTAAACCCTATGCTGCATCATTTTTAGTTAAAGCAGCTATCAGGAGCTTTCATTTTGTGTTGAGTTTGTTTGTGTCTGTGGACAAAAGTGAGTCCTTCCAGTAGCACCAGACTGCCTTTAGAAAACATCTTGTTTAACTGCAGTATGGTCTACAGTCTGCCTCGCTCAGTCCTGGTTCCAGTCCCAATGGGCTTAGCAAAAGGACAAGTTGTTCTTTATTTATGTCACATATTTTTAATGGTATTTGAATTCCATATATTGCATGACGCAGGTCCTAACTAAATGTTCCAACCCAGTAGTTTCTTTTGTTCGTTTTTACCCTCACTGTATTTGTTTTGTGCTCTTAGAGTGGTGTGAATGAGTTGCTGAATAGTACATGTGCAAATTACAGAGCTTTTACTGTAAATGCACATACACTAGAGAAATAACCAGCTATTTCATATCTGAAACCACAGATTCATGAATAAGTGTAGAGACAAAATGTCCTACTAGTAGATGTATGGCCTGAACATTGACCACGTACGCCACCAGTTTGTTTTATGAACTGGCTGCAACAGAACTCCTGCCCTCGTTAGTTTAGCATACTATTCAAATATTTGGACTGACAAAAACCCCATTTTGCTATCTTTGCCTCTCCGCCCCTGTCACCTTGTCCCATAGCCGGAGCCGTACAGTATGAATAATGAAAGCACTGATCTCCAAGTCTTGCTGGCTCTCCGACAGCAACCAGGAGCGGCTCCATTAAAGAATGAAAAGGCAGGTCTCTTTTGTTGCTCCCCCGATCTCCCCATTATTAAAGAATCCCATTAAACGACAGAAGAAGGTGACTTTTCCTTTCAGTGCGATGACACATGGAAAGAGGCCCCTGTCAGGTCAGAGATGGGGGCCGCTGATGAGGCCGGTGAGGGGATTCGACTGGAGAGCAAAGAAGGTTATTGATTGACTGAGCCAGCACTGCGTCTCCTGCACTCTGTCAATCACCTGCAGACCCTTTTCTTTGTTGCTCTCTTTTCTTCTGGCCACCAGTGATCACCCATTTCTAGAGCGCGCTCTGCCGAGTCTGTGCCCTCATTTAACTTCATTACTGCAGGGCTGACAGCCAGGCAGCAAGGGGGACGAACAGCATCCTTCGACCCTGCGTGGTCACCATCTCCTGGAGACACCTTTCCTGCCGCCATCTATCCTCAACCCCCTCCTCCCTGCTTTCCTTTCTTTCTTCTCCTCTGCGGTTATTCTATCACTGTCTCTGCCTTTTCTCCGCCGCCCTCCCCGTCATGCCCACAAATGCAGCTCAGCAGCATTGATAACAGTCTGACAGACCACAGTGGAGGGCTGGCGTCAGCTCCTCACCCCTCACCGTCCCTTCTTCCCCTAACTCCACGCCTTGCCTTTCTCGTCAAGGTCACCCTGCTGCCAGAGAGAGAGAATGTCAGGCTGTGAATGGAGGCTTTCACCTGCCACTACTTGTTCCCTCACAAAGGTTTCTTGCACCTACATCGACGATGGCAGGGGGTTTGATTTAGCAGTGCGTGGCCGGGCTGTCAACAGAAAATAACAACTGATATGAAGCCACAAACGTATATGACAGTGTGTGAATGTGTGATTTATGGATTTTTGATGTCTATAAAACACAGGAGATAGTTTCTCCTATCCTCCTGCTTGTACAGGAGACATGATTTGTTGTAAAGAGGCTAAAACATACTGCAAAACTGGATTTATACTCATGTTTATCGATTTTATAACATTTATAACAACCTACATAATGATCTTTTTCTTTATAAACTTTAAATAACTTCCTACAATGACCCCAACGTGAGAAAATTAAAACATGCCTTTGTTCATATTTCTATGAAAGCTGTACACCAACAGGGTACAAATCTTGTCTTAGGGGTCATTTTATAAAATCATTTTCACTACGCAGAAACTATAAACAATAAAAAATGGTTACACCTGTGCAGGACCTTTAGCAATAAAAATAACAACATTTAGTAATTAATTAACCCCTACTTTAGTAAAACAGTAAATCACTTATGACAGGTGTGTTTTAACAAAAACAAGTAGATTCTACTGATTAAATCCATTTTTTCTGCACCGTAAGAGGGGAAACCTCAATATTCACAAGGTTTCTGATGAATAACAGGTTGTTTCACCATGCAAAATAGATTTGGGTTTTAAAATTCAACCAACCTGTTTTATTCGGTTTAGTGAAGGTGGATCATTTTTTACCCTTGGGACAAGTGTTTAACCCAAGGTTTAATATACACTGTGTTAACTGCTATCAGAACTATTGTAACCTGAACATGACCCTAAAGAGAATGTGTGGCAGGAAAGAAGCTAGTCCCCAGAAAACTCTGCGTTGTTTCTTTCTGAAGCTGCAGATTCTCTGCGCTCTCTAGAGTCTTATATATATTTAGCACCTAACTTCAAACCAAAATGTCTTGCACCTTTGGTTGTAACCGGCAAAGGGAAAGTAACACTTGAGGCAATGTGCAAAGTCTGTTTCTCTCATATATAAATACACGTGGCGGCACACACTGTACTCCGGTGTGGCTCAGCGGTGAATCGTAACATACACTGCAGACTGTAAACACACATACAGGACCATGTTTGAAGGCTTATTGTTATATATTCTGTGGGGAAATTAATGATAACCACCTGAGGTGCAAGGGCTGTTTTCATGCTGCTATCACCTGTTTTGTCTGAGAATGACCAATATAACGGCTTCTAATAACAATTTGCATGTTAGGAATTGGATTACTATATGGACTGCATACATTACAGATATGTGAAAACTTTCCCCATGAACTATTAATATAATGGACCAAATAAGCCCACATCATTTTATTACACAGTAGAAAATATTACTTGTTCTTCCATATTCTTTGTCCCCAAATCTCACCAGAAACAACATCGTTATCTGACTCCACCTGATCTCACAGTGAACCCTCAGTGAAAAACTGAACTGACTCTTAAAAGAACTTGTCCTGGAACAACATAAGCCTTCCTGTGAGTCATGCAATGACATATATTTGATAAACTTCACACACTACCAGCGTGCTTTGCTTTAGCCAGGCTCCTGCAATTTCAACTGGAAATAGCCCTCAAATATACTTTTAATGGCCAACATGTTGACATGTGATTGTTGGAAAAGCAGAGGTGTAATTAATAACTAGTAACAAGTGCATTCTGTTCACTTGAGTCGATTCCAGACCAATCTCAGAACCCATTGGCTTTTAGTCTGAGGGTGATTTAGCCTCTGGCGACAGTAAAAAGAAACATTTCTTGAGCTCCGTTGTGGCCAGCAGATATCCACATAATCTGTTCCAAGAGTTCCTGATCATTGTTTAAAATCAATTACAGTTTTGTGACGCAAGAATGGAGTTGGAGATGAGAGACGACTGTGACGAATTTATAAAGAATATATGAATACAGATAGATGAAAATGAGTAATAATTTAAAAAAGAAGACACTCCACACCTTGAGGATCAATTAATTTGATAATCTGTCATATTGTATCTTGCTGTACCACAAATCCCATTGAAATTGTCCGTAGATGTAACCAGCGATATCCTTACATCTGTCCATTGTGTTGTATTTCCTTATGCCGAAAAGCTATCACCTCATCCAAATCAGTACGGTGTTTTATTCTAAATAGGCCCAATTCACGGCAATGTCTCTTCAAAGTCCAGATACTTACGATAATATGGTGATTCTGGGCTAAAACCACAAGTATTTCCTTATTGCTAAATAGGATTGCAAGTATAATTTAATTAAGTCACTCACTGCAGATGGCATGCGGCAGCTTCTGTGGTGAAGGAGTTCCTTGAAAAACAAAACACTAGCCTATTATTAAGACTTTATTTTCTCATAAATCTCCTACTTTTTTCTCGTAGATTTGACACTTTTTTCTTGAAATATTACCCCCCTCCATCGGGTCTGTTTTTTATTTTATTTTTTTCCGCACTTGGCTCTAATATGTCGTCATATGATTCCCCCTCGAATTGATTACCTGCATGCAACCAAACCCAATATCCTTTATTTAACCAGGTAAAAGTCTCGCTGAGATTAAAAAATCTCTTTTCCAAGAGAGACCTGGCCAAGAAAGCAGCATACAAAGTGACAAGTTACAACATTTGAACACAGTTAACATAAACAATGAAATACAAATACAGCATCACAACAACACACTCAGTAGAGACTCATACGGAGCAGTCACACTGACCAAGGGAAATTATTTCTTTATCCTTTAGAATCGATTTAAATTCACCAATTGTGATCAACTCAGACAATTTCAATGCTTTTTGCAGATTGTTCCATGATAAAGGGGCGTAACTAAAAGCTTTCTTACCTGAAGCTTTCTTCAGTTCTCACTCTTGGTACCAGCATCTGTACAGGTAAGAAGGAAGCAGCCCAAGAATACATTTATAGATAAAAACTAACCAATGAGAGCCTGCGAACATACAAAGATGCCATTTGAGCCGTGGCATACAGAGTACAATGATGTGTACGATTTCCCAAGCCAGTTATGAAATGCAAAGCACAATGATAAACACAGTCCAACTTCTTAAGGCTCTGAGTTGTTGCATTCATGAAAAGCAGATCACCGTAATCCAGTAGAGGCAAAAAAGTTGCAGAAATCAAATATTTCCTTGACCGATAGGAGAAACAAGATTTGTTTCTGAAAAAGAATCCTAATTTTAGTTTCAGTTTTGTCACAAGGCTTTCAATATGGGGTTTAAATGACAATCCAAACAGAAACCAGAACATTTATGATACCAAAATCTTGTCCCGTCCGCCTCCAGCTTCTGCATTCAAACGCAGATATCTGTTTATAGTTTAGTGTTAGAGCCCTGGTAATGTGCGTACTGGTTCACTAGAATGGATCTCCGGGACACTTATAAAGTCCCCCTTCAGTTTTAAAGTATGTAAAAATATTTTGTTTAACATGGTTTTTCAACCTAAAAAGTTTTTTTAAACCCTTAAAAGGCACTGGAAGCATATTCTTTTTTTCTCCCTCATTATCAAAGTCTGGATTATGAAGATTCTCTCAACTGACAAGTGCGCTTCGGCTGGAGGTTTCACATTTCTTTTTCTGACTTTTGATTGGCTTTGTAAAAAATCTGATGTGCCAAATCTAGCTTGCCTAGCATACATTTGAATCTCAAATTTTGATCCTAAAGTGGAGGAATGTGAAAAACACCTCTGGAGACAAACTGCACGGATACAAGTAGCAGTAGAAGTATTAGAGTCGAGGTCAAACATTTTATGGGACATAAACATGAGAAAAACACATTTTTAAAATGAGGGGGACTTTAATGGGACTCGGCCCTTATTATTTATGTTATTAGTTGCATGAATACTTCTCCTGCTATGACAAATCAGAATGTATGCTGTGAATTATTTCACTGTCGGGACTGATTTCACAACATATTCAGATCAGGCCCTCCCTCCTGGAGGAATAGTTACAGTTACAAAGAGGAACTTCATGCTGAACTAGATTTAAAATGAAAGGTGACAGCTGAGCCCTGCATCCTGCATGGATGCCTAATCAGTTCAGTTTAACACCGGGAACTCCGCACTGCACTGACATCCAGTTTAACCAAAGGCACACATTATGCAAAAAGCACTTTGTAGTAGAAACTGGAGACCATCTGCAGACATCTGACCATGACATTTCACTTTATTCTGTAAATTCAAGATTTTTCCTCTTTGTTAGACACAAAGGGTCATGGTCACATTTAAATCATTTTCTAGATTCAGTATGCCCAGGCCAAGATCATAAATCACCTTGCTTTGCACTGACATTTGCACATAGTACATCAGTACTAAACTGAAGTAGAGGGTTAATGAAGTGCTGGTTTGCTCAGCTTGCTGTTTTTCTGAGACAATTTGTTCTTGACTTTCAGTTTGTGTGTTCTGAGCGCTGATTAGGATCTAAAAGAGGTAGTAAAAAGATAATTCCACTTTATTATTATGGTGTAATCTTGATATTTTACATGCTTAAATGCAGCAGTCAGCATTTTCTTTCAACATAAGCTTTCTGCCTTTTCTACATATTTCTCGTGAACACAAAGCAGTTTGTGGAGTTTTTGCTTGTTCTCAAGTAGTACGCACTAATTGCTATCTGCACACCTGCTGATAATCACACTAATGACCAGAGGCTCCAAACCTCCCCGCGCACCTCTGAATGCAAGCTGCCAGTAACCATTTACCCATACCCAAATAAATAATGATAATACTAATGATAAGGGTAAATTGGCAGTGGTGCAGAGGACATTCTATTCCAGTTACAGGCACAATTTAGTGTAATGCAGGTGTGCTTTCACATAATTATCTTTGTGACAAAATAAAAGAAAGTACACATCGGTAATACAACGACCACACAGTTGTTACAAAATGTTGTTTGGTCTGATAAACTTTTTAACCCTATGAACTCCAACAAACCGTTTCAGGGAGGTTTTTTTTTAAACTCTTTGTACATTTTATTCACTGTGGCTTTGTATTACGCTCCAATATAAATAAAATATATCAGTCCTGCAGCTCTATGGAATCAGCACAATCATGGCTAGAAGTGTGAAGAATTAAAAAATGTGTTTTGTGCAGAATAACACAGTTATAATGACATAAATCATAAAAAAGAAAAAATACAATTTAATTTCCCTGATAACACACACACACACACACACACACACACACACACACACACACACACATATATATAGTATTGGTATTAAACTGAACTTTTCTAAGTGCCAGCAAGTGTCATGAATAGTGGGGAAAAAAATGGGTCTCCAAATGCTATACAAATTTAATTATTTTCCTTTTTCCAGCCTCTCCTGTCCTGTCCTCTCTGCTCTCTGTAAGCACATTTTCTGTGAATATTTGTCACGTGACCGTTCGTCTCAGCAGAATCAATCATGGCTTCACAGTGTTGCTGAGGCGCAGAATTAAATGCTTTTAACAGGATCTGGTTATTCCAAATGGTTTATTGTAAGCGTTGATTTAACCAAGACATGTAGAATAAAGTGATTTAGACAACAAATATAATTAAATATATATAAAAACATAAATAATTTTTATGGGTTTTTTTTGTTGCTTTTTCTAATGGAAAAGTCTGTAATCTATGACTTGTTCAAGGTTCTATTTTTCATGAAAAAGTATTGAAGTAAATGTCATTGTTGCATCTAATATTTTTAACTACAGTTAGACAGATCTTTTTTTAAGTCTCACAGCGAAAGTTTTCTCCTTTCCAAACTGAATTTCTTATTATCGCCTCACTCCTGTCTTTCTGCCTCGTTAGCAGACCTCATGTGGTTCATCACATATTTCATTCAGAGGTGACTCAGTCATATCATACTGATTCATATGTTAATATGTTCCTGAGCCCCCCCGTGGCTCGCAGGGAGAGCTTGAGATTTTCCCACTTGCTCCACAAATAGTCCTCTCCTCTCACCGCAGCCAAACTCACGGTAATAACTGAGCTGTATCACTCCTCCCACCCACTAAATTCTCTTGACCTATCTTGTTTTTGTCCTGCAGTGGGAAAGGCATTTCTGGGATAAACAATCCATTGAAATGTCACCAGATTCCATGGAGTCCCAGAGAGCTGCATCCCGAGCCGGAGGGACTGGCATGCTGACATTAGACATTAAGCAGCATTTCATATCATATTATAGTGTGACAACAACATCGTACAGCTGCAGCTTTCAGAAATGCCATTCTCAAACGGTGGGCTATGAAGCATATCGTATTGATATTATATAGTGTAGATCACAGCCTGACTCCATGAGATGCTACAGGGAACCACAGACAGTGTTTGTTGTGCGGTCTTGTGTCAGCTGCACAAGTTTAAATCATTATGTGAACGTCACAGTGATGCAGACACAAAGGCACTTGACAGCGTGTGCCTCTGATTTACAGTTAAGCCTCTGCTGAGAAATTTACTTGTGCATTTAATGAGACCTTGACACATAAGAGAGGGGGGGCTTTTCTTCTCCTTTATATTCCCACTCTGAGCGTGCCCGCGCTGCCAGGATAGTCTGAGGTCGGGTTTTTATTGGAAACAAAAGTTCTGTTTGCGTCTAGCACTGCATTTTAAATGTGCTGTCTGGCAGAGGGAATACAATTTTCATATTAGTTTATGTATGAATCACGCACAGATCTGCAGTTTCCCTTAACTTTTTGTTCTAATAAGGTGTGACCTAGTTCAGAGGCTTGAAAGAAAGCCACTGTACCCTGAGGATTGTCCTGATGGCAAGGCCAGGGCCATCTGTGAGAGTATTGACCCATTATAGATATATCTCTCTCATATCTTTATCTAATTATATGTTGTCTGATATACAACGATATGAAAACTTTTTTTAAACAACATAAAATGCTTCAAACTATATTTAGGGTGGATTAGAAATAGCATAATGTCATAGTTTGCCTGGGACTACTTTTTCAATGATGGTGGTTAAGTTGACAATTATTTGGTTATTTGTTTAACAAAGCAGCCTTCGGAGTACCTTTGCTGAATCATATCAGTCAGAATCGGTTCACAATCCACACAGAAAAAGTCTATTTTCCAGTTCAAAAATTCACCATAGGGACATACCACTCAGCCTTGGCGAGACAGACCGGGGTTTGAATCCTGCCCAAGGTCCCTGCTGCATGTCTCCCCCTCTGTCTCCCCTACCCATTCTCTCTGGTACTCTCTAATAAAGCTGAAAAATGCCCAATAATAATAATAATAATAATAATAATAATAATAATAATAAAAAGCCGCATTTCCATTAAAGTCAAATTGAATTTTGAAGCGAAAATTTGAAATGTTGCATTAAAGAAAATGTGAATTAGGGACGTTTCTAACCCTAACCCTTTAACTGGTTTAGTGCGAATAAACAAAGCTGCATAAATGTTCTGTGGCCAGAAGATGGCAGTGTAATATATTGCTGCAGGCTAATCCGTCAGTAAACAGGAGAGGAAGAGATTGAGCAAGAGAGAAAAAAAAAAGGAAAAAAAAATGTTGCTAATCGGACAACTTTGGCCACCCATGAGAGAATATATGTCTTAAGGAATTAGATTCAATTGAGCAACTTATAGTTGTTCTTTTATGTTAAAGAGGAAACTGCTGATCAGTCATGTGCGTTAAAAGTTTGCTACATAAGAACCTAGTTAAAAAACATTTCTATCCCCCGTTTAACAGAAAATCACCTGAAGCGATCGTTAAAACTTGTATGTTCATTTTCAAATTTTTTTAAAACTTTTCGCATACGAATCTTCAAAATGCACAGAGCAACTGTATCAGCTGTATCCCCATGCTATTTGGGCCCTAAATGTGAGTTTATAGCAATTTATCTAGGAAAGTGTTTTACTGTGGTGCCCATTTACCAATAACATGTTCCACAAAGGTACGTCTTTTTGAACTTTCACCTCCTCCCCATGTCTAACAAACAAGACAAGTGCTCTGTCCCAAATCTGGACTATCTTTTTTGTACATAAGCAATCAACACACTTCCAGGCATCACTCAAACTCCAATTTCAGAACACAATTGCCAGTTGCACATCACAAAAGAAAACAAAATGTTTTCCCAAAGATGTTATACTTTGATTTGCAGAAACGTTCTGAAGATGTCTCGCCTTTTTTTGCAGCTCTAACTGTAGCATTTCCTTTGTGCATTACATGTGACAACACCATTTATCATCAGCACGCTCACACACACTTTTATTTAGCCAGTTTACTGATACTTTAAAAACGGTATACATCTTTGTGTCACCTTTCTAGGGTGAAAAGTGAATTATAATGAGCGTGTAGTATGGAATTGGGACAAAGCTAAAAACTAACGGTGCGTTCAAATGCTCAATGTCAAGTTGTAAAGTCAGTTTATCACAAGGAAGTTGCCCTCAAATGGCTGATAAAATGGAAATAACTGGGGCAAATTGCAGCGAAAAAATATCTATCATTTAAGTCATTTTGTTTTCCTCTACCTATGAGTTGAAGCCTGCAGATTATCTCTTATCAGCCTTTTAAAGAGCCTTTGAAATGGGACCCATTAAGGTGGGTTTAGTCCAAAAATTGAGCACTTTAGAGGATGAAGCCCCTGAATAAGAACACAGCTTTTATCACTTAATACCTGACAAGTTTGAAGAGAAGAAAGGGATTAACAGCTGTTTACAGCCACTTTAAGTACTAGGGTCTTAGTACTGCGCATGTATGGTAAGAATAAAAAATAACAGGCTTTTAACACCTTGAACTTACAAAGTAGAGGTCTGGTCCTGCACCCTCACTTACTGTTAGGATGATGTTTATCCTATTTATAAGGTGCAGCCTGATGCTCCATCCAGGAGGCAGGGGGTCGCTGGTGGAGCTGTTTCCTCCACTTCTCCTGGCGTAGAGATATTCTGTCATCTGCTGTCCTCATGGCAACAGAGACACTGAATCTCATGGTGTGAAGGGTTCACATAAACAACTTAATCCAAATAACCCCTTAACTGGAGCACTTTGAATACCTGCAGTACTTCTGTGCATGCAAATGTGACCACACAGGTTTCTCCCTCCCTCTTTCTCACCCGTTGCAGAGATGGACTAATTTAGCTGCTCTAATGAGGTAATGTTTTGAAAAAGTTTGCTCACATCCACTGTGTTGTATTTCATGACTGCCTGTATGCTATCAGAGTATAAGGCAACATTAGCTGTTCTGTTCTGTTCTTTATTGGATTTGGGGAAGTTTGCACGTCTGGCACCCAGGGAGAGCTCTGGGTTTTGAAGCCAATTGTTGTTGTGGCCAAACGGTGGAATTACAACATCCGTACTCCCGTGATGCCATCGGGTGCAAAATTTTCCTATAGACTTAGATTGGGAATAGAGATATCTGTTATTCAGCAGAAACATTTGTTTTATCCTCACAATGTGAAATAATAATAATAATCTTTATTTATAGTGCTTAACAAAGAAAAGTTAAAAACAGACATAAAAAAGAGATAAAAGTAATGTTAGTGTAGTACTACCAAGGCTGTTGAATAATAGAAAATGACAACATTCTGTGCTTCAAGGAAAGCTAAAGTTCAAGTAAAATCAGGAAAGGCTCTCCAATAAAAGTATATTTTAAGAAATTAAATCAAATGAAAAGAAATGACTTATTTCCAATTGTGTATTGAAGGTCTAGAAGAGCCACATGATTTAATATATTTTCCCCTCATTCTAATGAGAGCCATATAAGATGTCCGGTTAATGTCCCATAACCACCTTTCATAGGAATGAATGAGGCTCCACCTCCAACGCTGTGTACAGTTCTCTTTATCCATGGTCTAGCAACCCAAATAAACATGAGATAGCAGTACATCAGTTAGTTTCTCTATTATAACCCTGAAGCATTAACGTTAAAAACAACTGTATAAAAATATGAACAAGTATGTTAGCTAAGCTGCCAAAGGGAGTCGGAATGAGACACTTTTCACATCTTGAGCTTTTCTTTTATCATACATATAATACACTGCAATATAACAACAGTCCTGTAATTTGATATTGCATATTTCAGTCCCATTTTAAATGGCTCCTAAAACATGTTCCCTGTAAAAATCAGCCGGTTCAGAGCTAACTCATAGCTAGCTCAACTGAAAGCTTAGCTTTTTTTCTAAGGGCAAAACTGTCATCATTTGTCTCCTTATTGTTGAAAATAAAGGACCCATTGTTTAAAAAAATACTATGAATTTTGAGTAGTAAGTCTGCCATTGATACTTCAAACTGCATGTCCTGTGCACGAATGGAACTTTTGTTGCAGCAGTAACTAAGGAGGGAGGGTGGAAGTGACCAGACGGTGGTGGACATATCTGGTAGCATTCTGCTAAGTGTGTTAGAGACAAAAAACATGGAGAAAAAGTTTGAATTGTTTTGCTCCTCAGAGCTGGAATAATCTTTCAGCAGATATAAGACTGTTTTATTGTGTTTTTCCTTTTTAATGCATTTTACGTGTTGTGTAAAACACTTTACGTTGCCCTTTATATAACATGCTGCATAAACTCTTACATTTCACATACTACCCCTGAATACTAAAGACAATTTTACCATTGTGTCCAGTAAACTCGCAAGTTTGCATTGTCTTTATAGAGTACGTGTTACTTTATAATATCATCTAATTTGTGTAATATTGATATATTTTAAGTTTGGTGTAGAATAAATGTTTAAGTTTATTGCTGCTTGTCTTTTCAGCCTGTTCCAACATAACATGGGTGTTAATTAAAAAATATCCAGCAAAAGAGCAGTACGACTTCCCACATTCAGCCTAATTCCTGAAGCAACGTTTCCTCTGACATCTGAGCCCTTTATCTGTGTTGTCCTTGAAGTTAGTTCCTTTTTTTCTTTGTACCGTCTCTGCCTGGCTGCAGCTTCATCGCCCTGAGCCAGTCTAAGTGGTCGGGGGTTGAGCTAGTTTCATCTGAGGTCACCTCGCTCCCATCCCAGGCTTGTGTTCCTCAGAGAAACCGTTGCATCCTGCAAAGAGCTGCCCTGCGGTTTTGATTAGTGCTGGCTCCGCCTCCACGGCATTTCCTGGAGGGGAGAGAACAAACCGTCAAAATAAAAGCACTATTGTCCAACAGTAGCAACAATGAATACAATCAGAGAAGCACGGGCAGACTCTGGGTGCAAGAAAAGAGAGAGTGGATTTTTTCTCCACTATAACCCTGAAGCGACAACCCTGATCGAAACGGTGACCTTAATACACAGACACTTCATAATGCTGAGAAACCCAATAGGCGGATTTTAAGCTGCAGGACTATTTCTAAATGCCATGCTAAGGTGCCAGTCATACTTACAGCTTTGAAAATCAGCTGAATTGCTATTTGTGGAGGATAATAAGCTGTCATCACCTGGTGCTCTGCTGTATTTTCTTGGTTTTTGAGAGATGGAACTGAAAAAGATCAGTAATTCAATGTAAAACTTTCTGTTTTACAGGCTTTGCTGTTTTTAAACCTGCAGGGAATAGGCAGGGAACAGTTGAGACTGTGCTCTCGAAAAAAAATCATCGTCACCCATCTTTATTTACCTGTGTTAACACGGAGAGTGGCAGCAGCTTTATTGTACTGTTGCAAGTAGTGTCAGAGGGGTTTATAAGCTCATGTTCAAGGTGGAAAGATTACTGAGTAGTAGTGAAGTCGTGAACCTAAAAGGTCACAGGTTTCCTCTCTTCCTGGGTGAGGAGTTAGCAGGCTGGGGTCGATACATTATTCCCTCTCTATCAATAAATTTTATTTTCTGGTTTTCATCAGTATGGCTCTGTATGTACCTTAGGGTGCTTTCACAACCCAAAGTTTAGTCCGTTTTAATCGAACTCTGGTGCAGTTAAATCCTTGTTACGGTTCGTTTGGTTGCTTAACGCTCCAGTTGTACTCTTGTGCGGACCACTTCAAGAGGGGGTCTCTGTCCATTTCCAAAAGGACCCTAGTGCCATTTAATTGCACTGTGAACGTTATTCAACCAGAATCCGACCCAATTAAAGGAAATAAACCAAAACGCAGTGGATTGTGGGCTACCTGTGCGGGCATTTTGTTAGATGTAAACAGATAGCATAAAGATGAAATTTGTGTCCTTCAGTTTCACTCTGAAGGCTACCACTGAGCTAAAGCTAATTTGTCATTTCAGAATGACTGGATGGACACATGATGGACGGGATGTCAACACATTACTGACGACCCGGAGCCTCAACAGGAGCCCGTTCTGAGCGTTTCTCTCCACATTAGTTTGGTCTGAACACCAGAGCAGATTACGGCCGATATAATCAAACATACTCCGTTTGCGCTCGGTTCCATGTTGCTTTGTTTACATTTTTCCCCGCCAACTTTTAACCAACAAGAAATAATAGCACTAGTACATTTGCAGCCCTCCACCTTCGTACACGCCCTCTTCAAATCTTTTTTTTTTCATATATAGTCTGCTTACATTTCTGCACTGTGAAAGCAAACCAGACTAAATACAAAACGAACCAAATGTATCAATTTCACTCTGATTCGGACTGTGAAAAGCATCCTTATACTATTATATTTGGTCCATGTCACGTAGCCTTCATAGACAAATCATTTGCACTAGAATCTATAGAAGAAAGATGTCTTTATATTTGCTGCAACTGCAAACTGTTCCCTGCCAATGTGTCCTGGTAACTAAAGCATGATAAAGCAACTGAAAGCAATTGTTTAAAGCAACTATGGTCAATGTTATGACAATGTACCAAATGACAATGTGAAAAAAAATCTGGAAGGGGTCGCTTGTTGTGATCTGATGAACCTACAGAGAATTTTTCCACCCACATCTTCAGCTCCTTTCGCTTTACAGTGAATGTTAGCTCATTGTTTGTTTGGCTGCTTTGTGGTTTTGTTTCAATCTCATCTCTCTTATAGTGTGGTTTTCAGTTAATGCAGGCAGCTGTTTTCTGTGAAAAAGCACTAAAAACCCACTATGCATTACCTGCTGAGCACCAAACCGCAGACGGACGTAGTTCAAGACTAGGTTGGGAACATAAGCCGTTCAAAGTTCCTAGCAATTTTTGTCCCAAGGCTACTGTTTCAGGAACTGAAAGGTTCCTCCAGCCCATGTTTGTCCGTATTTCCATAGTGGTCTACAGACCCGCCGAGATTATTCAGTTTCATCAGCTGATGTAAGAAAAAGCAACACAACCTGGGACGAGGGCTGCTGGTGGTCGCAGGGTGAACGTACTCGGCAGCCTGAAGTTCAGAGTTCCTGCCCGTTTCATCTGAAAATAAACCTCAGGAAATGTCTCAATGTGATGACATTTAGTGCTTCATAGTATTTACTGCTGCACGTTAGATGTAATGAATGAAATGCAGAGGAGGAAAATGACACTAAGAGCTTCTGTCTCCTCAGTAATTCATCTGTTGAGTGTTTGATGGTTATTTATTCCTGCTTTAGAACATAAAACTGTGAAACAATCAGAAAAAAAACGTTTTATTTCTCTCATTCACTTTCTCATCACTGCACTGCCACGCCTCTCTCTTCTACCACTCACCTGCGCTCTCAGCTTTCTGTGTTTTTTTTTCTTTTATTGCAACGAGTCAGGAAGCCGACAAAAAAGCCAAACTTTTCTTTTAATGTTGGTGAAGAAAGTGTTCTCACCTTGACCTAGAATGGTCCTGAACGGATGTGAGAGTACTTCCTAGTTATTTGAATAAAAGTGGTGCTCGAGTTGAAGTAGCTGTGCTGTTTGTCTTTGCCCAATCAGCAAAGCCCATCCAGAAGGTTCCTATAGTTTCATCAAGTCCTACTTGTAAAAAGTGAATTTAACTTAGACCCTGGTTCCTGCAGTCACAATGCAAGCTTTACTAGGATTGCAAAATTCCAGGAATTTTCAAAGTTGGAAACTTTCCATAGGAATTAACAGGAATTTATGAGAATGAACCAGTTGGCCCTTAACCCTTTATCGGCCAAAGAACTATATTTGGTAACTTCAGGTAACATTTCAAGAAAAAAATTGCAAATTTACTAGATTAAAGTGGCAAATTGAAAAGAAAAAAGTCGCAGATGTACGAGAAAAAGGTTGGAAAAAGCAACTTTTTTCTCCCAGATTCACCACTTTAAATCTCATAAATCTGCATATTTTTTTCTCGTAGATTTGCCACTTTAATCTCGTAAACTTTTTTCTCAAAATATTATTTTCGTAGGTTTTTTTTTTACACATTCTGGCTGTAATATCCTCCAATATTCTCTAGGGTTGAAATTTGGAATTTGCAAGTATTTCAATGAGTCCTATTAAGGGATAATAGGGAACCTACATAATATTTAACTCATGTTTTTGCTGTTCAATTAAATAATTGATTGTTCAATCAAATAATTAAAACTTTATAAAGTTCTACTTACAAATATATCTGTTGAAATGTTTTACTTATTTTGAAAATTTCCAAAATCCCCCAGCTTAACTTCCCATGGAAGGTTCCTGGAAATACCGTAAATGTACTGGAAATTGTCCACCCCTTTGCAACCCTAAGCTTAACCCTGAACTGTCCCAAGTCCCTGAGCAAAGTTCTTGTGGTCAAAAAGGGACTAAAGTGGAACAATTTACAGCTTAAAAGAGAGGGAATATAGGACTTATATTCACAAGGCGAACAGGGACACAGCTCCAAATGATTTAGATGTGTAAATAAGCAGGCGTTTCCCCATTTCAAGTAGTCACTATCAATGTTTGAGTGGCCCCCATGTGGTCAGAAAATCAGTTTTTTGCAGGTTTAAGGTTACACTGAAAAAAACCCCATCTATATATATATATATATATATATATATATGAAACAACTACCAGATGCCGTTATGCAGGTCAACACCCCTTCCTTCCACCCTGAGCGGACTTTTGCACTCTTTATATTATGTCCATTACTTTAAGTGTCTGATATTGCCCGATGGGTTGACATTACAGTTCATGGAAAGCCTTATGTGTCGGATAAGCACAAGATTAACCCCAAACCTGAACCAAGGGTTGAAGCAAAAAGTGGAATGTGTGATACAAACACCTTTCCATTAAGTTCCCCAGCTTTTGTCCATTACTTTGTAAGTAAAGTCCCTGCACCCTTGGAAAAATATGTGTGTCCTTTGCTTTTGTCTTTTTAATTCATTCTCTTGGAGTAGATTATTCATCTCAGCCTTTCCCTTTATTCTTTTTTTATATTCATATCATGTTTTAATCTTGTTTCCTGAACTTTTAATCAGTTCATCCTGTCTTTCATTATCTATCCTGTGAAGCATGTTTTAATCATTGGAAAAAGAAAGCTACTTTTTCTTTGTTACTGCAGCTGTTAGTGGTTAGTGGTTGTATTGTTTCTAGTCACATTATGTTTATTGCTCACAGAGGGCATACAAAACATAACTCCTCATTTTCCGTCCTCTGTCCTGATGAACTGACCATTAACTGTAACCTTCCGTGAGTAGTTTCATTCACATTCACAAACAAAGTTTTCACTAACGTCTGCAGTGGATGAATTAGTCCGCGTTCCTTAAAAAATCCTTAAAGCTCCAGTGAGATGCAGCCATTTCCCATCCGTTACGTATCACAGGTCTGTGCCACTCTGAGCTCCGTTGCTGTGCTTATCTATTAAGTAAATTAGATGCCAATGGTAAATAGTTTTACTTAACAAATGACAAATGACCTCAGTGTGCAGGTCCTTTCCAAAGCCACTGCGCTGGGTAACACGAGATGATAAAGGAGGCTGTTCTTGAACAGTACCCAGCTTCTAAATGGCCAGCCTGGTCGAGTGCATCATTCCCATGTCAGGGAACAAACAAATAAGATGAAGTGCTCTCTCAAAGTCAGTGGAAAGGACAACCACACTGGCTCCCAACAAACAATGATAGATGAGCAATACATGATGGTGTGGGCAGAGAACGGGGGGAGCGTTCAATTAGTACAAGGAGAAATGGCAGTTTAACGGTACGGCAAGAGAAGCTGGCAGGCATTAAGAAACGCCAAATTGAAAACGCATACATCTCAGATAGCTGACAACCTCATTCCCTTTTCCAAATTGGTCACAAATTTATGATTTTCCATAATTGTTCATGTTTTGACACCTCATATTTCAATCTTGAAAATGAATGAGAGAAAAGTATGCTTGAGGGATTTTGGGAGAAAAAAAGAGAGTTTAGGGTGCTCCCATGTGAAAAACTTACTCTAAATGCTAAAAGGGTGAATTCAGAAGCAAACTCCTCTCCCTCACCTCTCAACTTTGCCACCGTGCTCCAGATTTGTGGCACACTGGAGGCTGTATGCCAAGCTATTGTGAAGAGTTACACCTTCAAAAGCACTCTGAGCTGGACTCATGAATATTTATACACTGATTAGGTGCCCTGATTTATCAGGCTGCGACAGAAAGGAATGATGGGTCTTAAGGAGTTGAGGCACGCACACAGAGAAGACAAAGGTATGGCTCTGTTAATGCAGATCCTACACTCCACATAATAGGCTGTCCATTAGAGAAGACTGCTGGCTCTGTAGAAAGCTTCCAACTTCAATTTTGGGGTTTTTAGTTCATTGGCACAGTGATAACATATGAGCGATGTGTCATCATTAATATTGCGCTGAAATACAATGACGTAAGTGCCGAAGCCAAGTGAATGAACAATCGGCTTTACGGCTCACATTATTTGTGTTTAGACAGTTTTAAGGCCCAAGATGGAAAATGTGTTGGAAAGTATTTAATTTTAATTATGTAATGTTTTAGTGCTGTCCTGCCTGTTTGACTGATCACATACTTTTATACTGCTGTCTTGGTCTCCCTTTCAAAAGAACCTCAGCGGGACTTAAAATATAGTATACTCTTCAATATTGCATGGAAGACGTCCTCTGCCATGTCATTGCAGTGGGAGCATTTTTTGAAACTTCAAAACCTCACTGTTTAAAAATGACCTGTTGTGACCTCTAGGATAGTCATAGCCTCATGAAACTTTACAACCACAAACTAGAGACCTGGAGCATTCAGAGGATTGATTGGCTTTTCTAGGTATATTGAAAATACAAGGGTTTCTCAGCCATTTACACTACAAAAGTGCTTGCCATCCAATTACAGAAAAATGTAATTCTTGCAGGAATCTCCAAAGTGTTTGAAATATTTTGACACTAAATAATTGCACTGCAAAAAAGGTGTGTCTAAAAACAAGATAAAAACACTAAATCTGAGTGAAATGGTCTTGCTGCATGGACAGATAATTTCACTTGACAAGATTTCTTATTATAATATTATACAATATTATCTATTGTTAAATCTAAAAATAGGGCTACACGGTGGTGTAGTGGTTAGCACTCGCACCTCACAGCAAGAGTATCACCGGTTCACCTCTTCTGTGTGGGGTTTGCATGTTCTCCCCGTGTCAGCGTGGGTTCTCATCAGGTACTCTGGCTTCCTCCCACAGTCCAAAAACATGCACTCAGGTTTCATTGGTGACTCTAAATTGCCCGTAGGAGTGAATGAGAGTGTGATTGTCTGTCTCTGTGTTTTAGCCCTGCGATAGTCTGGTGACCTGTCCAGGGCAGGGATAAGCAACTTAAATGCTGGAGGGGGCCACAATTTTTCATGGCCACTACCACAGGGCCACATAGGACCGTGCACTTATCCAGATATGATGAAACTGCTATTTAAAATACGTTTACAGTGCAGTTACTTAATATATTTCATGCTCAAATGCATGTATAACAGTATAAATAGGAATACAAAAGGTTTGAAGCAAATAAAAAATAACCACTTACTGTGATTTCTTTTTTTTCAGTGGAAGAACAGCAGACCAACATTAATTGCAAGAAGTAATTTTTTGCATTTTTACACTGCACTTTTAAGATTTCATGCTCAAATGCATGTAGTTGTACTGAGGGCCACTTCAAGTGAGGGTGCGTGCCGTATGCGGCCCCCGGGCCTCCAGTTGCCCATCCCTGGTCCAGGGTGTACCTCGCCTCTCGCCCAATGTCAGCTGGGAAAGATAATCGATAATTTGATAATGTATCTTGTTTTAGGAGTTAACTTCTTATTTTAAGCGTTCAACATGCTTATTTCTAGATTTAATAATCTTAATTAAGGAAATCTTGTCAAGTGAAATTATCTGTCCATCCATGCAGCAAGATCATTTCCCTCAGATTTAGTGTTTTTATCTTGTTTTAAACACCCCTTTTTTGCAGTGTGGATGGATTTTTTTCTATAGGGTTCCTGAAGGTCTTGGTGGATTTTTGACCATTCTCAGCTGATAAATGATGCAATTTAGCACCAAATCTGTGAATCAACCCAAAACAAACTGCAATAACAACATGGTCTTCATGTACTCATATCATATAAGCCGTTGTACACTCCAAACTTGAATTGATGCCAAACCAAAACATAATGCTTATTATATATATATATATATATATATATATATATATACATATGAAGCACAGTGCTGTATCTTAAATTGATCTCCAGGTTCCCAGCTTTCAGATGATGTACACCACTTATATGTGGCATCTACTGACCTGCTATCTCCCCCTAAATGTGTTTTATTCAAGCGTAGTGTTGGTTACAATGAGGGACACATGGGATTATGACTCCAATGACAAACTGACAAGCAGCCCAAAAAAATGCAAAAATGCAAAAACTAAATTATTATCAGAGGTTTAGGAACTCACATCCCTCTGAACACATCATGATGTAGAAATGTACTAGTACTTTTGTTACCGCAGTAGACTTTTATTCCCTGGCTACAACTTTCCTTTGACACACTGATTGCATATTGTGCTCAACTTTCAGAAAAGCAGCAATATATATATTTTTGCTGCTTCGTAATCAGAACATTTTTCATTCCACTTTGCTTTGACCCTGCTTTTGTGTTGCAAAATGAATCTGTGGTTTAGAAAAAAAATGGCAGCTACATTGGAGAGCATAAACAAACTGAAGTGGCTTTAGTGGATAGAGTTTATTAATAATGACATGGTCACCATTAGAATGCAACATCATTGGTCCTTTCATGGTGATTATATCATTACTCAAGGTAATCCTCAGAAGGACTCCTTCAATAGTTTTGCTCGAATGGTTTTTACGGACGGCCATTCTGAATTTGACATGAATAATAATTGAATCAAGTGGCCTAACAGTAGTTTTTCTTTGTGCTAATGGTGCTGTCTCCATCCTTGAACATTCTTTTTAATTGGGAGGTGAAGAAAAGAGATATTTCATCAGTTAAAAACTGAACATTGCTCTTTATACAAACTGCTGTTTAGATAATGAATAGGCCACAGTTATAAAGGAGTCTAATAGTGTCTTTCCAACACTTTCGAAAAGCTTGATTGTTCCCTGATCTGTTCATGACCTCAATAGCATCCCCTTTTGTCTGCTGGTTTATTTTTCTCCAATTCATTTCCTTTCAATTGAAATATTAGCTTTTGGAAAACCTGTATTTCTCAGATTCTATGAAACTGTAGAGTGCATAGCATCAGAGTTCAAAATGTTCTTACCTCCTAAAATCATTTGAGTATATTTGCAGGTGTACAAATAGTTGAAATGAGTCCATGTACACTAAAGGTAGACTAAAAGAGAAAGCCACATTTCAAATCTGGAAGTGGAGACTTTACCAGGAAAGTGGCAGCATCAGCTGTTTGTTCAAATACTTTCGGGCCCAGCCTCTCGGTGTGCTTGACAAAGGTCGAAAAGTTTGTGTACAAAATGTGACAAGGGTTTCTGTATTTGGTATTTAAATCATGATGTGCATGTATGTGACGGTCAATGAAGCTTTTGCTCGACTGGAGAGATGAATGATAGCTGCAGTAAAAAAACAGATCTGCATGGAGCAATGAGGAGATGCTAATGTTCTTCAAGTTAATGAGAAAACAAACATACATTTAATTCCATCATAGGTGTAAAATTGTAAAATTGAGTATGTAATGCATTCACATTGCATATTTTGTGATTTTTTCCAGGCCCATGCATCCAAGAAATGCCTGGATGCATGGGCCAATTATGACAAACAACTTCATCACTCAGTATGTGACCTTCATCTGTCAAACAAGCCAGACATTCATGCTTTTAACTGTTGTGTATTTGCTATTCATGCAATTTAATCAACATATTGTTTAGGTTTCTATGATATCTTACAAACAACATGGTCTCACAGGAATCCGTGAAATAGCCACGGATTCGCTTAACTCAAAATCCGTGGAATAACCACGGAATAACTCAGATTTCCGTGAAACTGACACAGATTTCGCTACAATGCAAATTAATGACAGTCATATCCCGTGGCTATTCTAAATGTGATCAAAATCCATTTTTATGCAGAAACTCAGTCAAAATATTGATTTTTTTTCACAAAAAATGAGAGAACTGTCCGCCATGTTTTTTGTTCTGACCGCCGGGACTTTGAAAGTCACGTGACTTGGAACAAACCAATAGGAAAAAATATCCATGGAATAGCCACGGGATATGACTGTCATTAACTTGCATTGTAGCGAAATCCGTGTCAGTTTCACGGAAATCTGAGTGATTCCGTGGTTATTCCACGGATTTTGAGTTAAACGAATCCATGGCTATTTCCTGTGAGACCAGGTTCCTTACAAAACAGACCGTCCTAACATTGTTTTTAACATTGTGAAACAGTCTCAGTTTTAGACACTTTGTGAAACAGAACTACCTGGTCAGGTTTAGGCACCAAAATCACCTGGTTAAATTAAAAAAAAAGATAAAGGTTTGGCTCAACATAACTACTTCCCTAAGTAAGTATGCAATGTAATTACGTATGTAAGTCCACCCTGGAATGTGCCAGTGCCATTAAGATGCATCTGGAGACCATGAATGCATTTACACATGTTGTGTCTATCCATCTAGAGGACTAAAGAGGAAAAGTCTAAGGATCACCAAGATAAATCAGATTCATCATCTCAGTTACAGGCTCGTCGGTATGAAATTTCCTGGCACTCCATCTAATAGTTGACATTTCACTCTGGACTCAAGTGATGGACTTACTTCCTGACAGTTAGACATAATATAATTTTATCTCTGAAGCTCATCATTCCCTGTTATTACAGATTTTCATTAAAAATAAACTCCTTTTTTTAAAAGATAACATTATTAATTCCAAGGAAACGGGACTACCTGGTCAGGTGTAGGTGCCAAAACTACCTGGTTATGTTTAGAAAAAGATCAAGGTTTGGCTCAACATAACTACTTCTGTACGTTACAACACTGTTACAACTGGTCTCCTCTCAAAAACGTCAATATGGGTCGTATTTACAGGCAGGGAAATACAAGCTATATTTTAACGTAAATTACGATGTTAGTTACGTGAATCACGTTTTTGAACATAACTCATATTTGTTACATGACCTGCAGTAGTCACAAGACCCTCATTACTACTTCCTTTCCGGCATTTACACATTTATCTACTGTTTAAACTGTCTTTTATAACACCTTACCAGGAAGTTTTGTGCCCTAGGTCAGTGGTTTTATAAAATAAATTCACAGAAACTGCAGCCTTTTTACAACTGCGAACCGTACGTGTATGTATAATGACGTGTGTGCTATTTTAAGAACATGCCACTGTACGAACTACCGACAAAGCGAGCCACGATATGTACATGGGTGTCGTAATGGGTGGTACCGACACACAACATATTCTGTTGTTCAGGTCGGCTCAGTTGGTAGAGCTTTTGTCCAGTAACCGGAAGGTTGATGGTTTGATCCCTGACCATGGCAGCTACATGTCGAAGTATCCTTGAGCAAGATACTGAACCCAAAATTGCTACTGATGCTGCGTTCATCGGTGTTTGAATGAATTCCCAAAGGTGGCAGGTGGCACCAGTGTGCCCTGGTAGCCTCGGCCACTAGTATGAATATGTGTGTGAATGGGTGAATGAGCGTAGTGTGAATAAAAGCGATATATAAGTGCACCCCATTTACCATTTAACTATGCAATGTAATTATGTACGTGAATTTACTACCAATGCAACAAGACACACCAACCTATGGATAACATACTTATTTTAATACAAACAATCTTTTCCGAAGCTAAACAAGTTTTTGTGCCAACTAAACCTAACAGAATTGCCATTTTGAAGGCATGGTGTGTCCTGTAGTACCCACAAATGGACCATCTTGCTTTTTGTGGACTTTGTCGCTCTTTATTCTACGTCACCCAACCTCCTACTTTGCTCCCGTCAGCAACTAGACGTCACTGCTGAACAACAAACATAAATATAGATCATAATTAGCAGTGCTACAAACTTTTTTGAAGGTACGAGGACAGCCTGGTTGTTAATTACAGTCGAAACATGTTTTGTTTTGTCTTTGTGAAACAGGAAGTGGTGGACAGAGGGATAGCTCCAGGGGTATAATCGCCAGATAAGTCACGCAGCGCTCCGTAAAGAGGACGATGAATCCACAGCGTCCGTCCGCAGAGAGAAGTAATCAGAGACCTCCGCCTCACCTCGACGTGCTGCCATCGCTCACACACTTCCAGCTGCCGTTTTGTTCTTCATTCACGTCGGCCTTCCTTCTCAGCCGTTTGAGTGACAGGTGAGATTAAGCACCCTTTGAACTCTATCTGGTTATTGAAGGAGCAGTCTAAATTGAAGCAGTGTTATTTCATGCTGCCTTGCTGAGTCAACGGGAAAGCGGGGGCAGGGGGTGGCACTACTCTGAATGAATAAAGAGCTTTTCAGAGGGAAAGGTGTTGAGCCAGATCTCAAATACATTATAGAACAATAATGAGAATTGTAAAGGCAAGAGGGAAAAAATTAGATTAAAATTGTTTGGAACAGCAGCTCTGCTTTCATTTAATCTTTTAGGGGAAAAAGAAATATGACCTGGAAAATAATTTTAATAAGACAAACATTGATGAAATGTTTTTTTCTAAGTCCACAAATAAAAATACTGAAGAAAAGATTGGGATTTGAGAGAGAAAAACAACCATATTGCACCTACTTATAATGAATCTGAACAATGCAAAAGACCATAGAAGTACATAGATCTTCATATAAGGGGAACTTGAATGACCTTATGTTAATGCAATATGCTGTAAAATCGATTACAGTCAGATTTAGCTTCAATATGACATTCTGTAATTAGAAATGACTGAGTTAGGAGAAAAGTTGGGTGTTTTAGCTGAAATTCAGTCAAGATAACAAATTATACTGACAGTACTTAGCAGTGTTTTCTCAGAGTGTTTTATCTCTGTGAATACAGATGCAGCTGTCAGAGAAATCACGTCATGCTTTCTGCATCCGGCTTTCTGTGGAGATTATTTAAATTTTCTTCCATGTCTGTAATTAAAAGGAGGTACAATGACAATTCTCCGGCAGAGTAGCCTTATGTGTATCTATATAGTTATTTAATGTTAAGAAGAAAACTTCAAGAGAGTTTCAAATTTCACTTGTAAAAACAAAAACTAATCCAGGAATTAAATACACAAGACACAATATGAAACTTAGCAATAGTAGTTTTCCAAACTTGAGTTTGAATGCTTTAAATTTCAATCTGTTTTAACAGTTTTTTGAACATGTTTAAGATCCCTACATTTACCACTAATGCTTTACATTCAACAGAAAAAAAATCCTATCAAACTTCATCATGGTTCACTGAACATCACACAAACACATCGTCTCCACAGCACATAGACTGTATATAAATAATGGACGTAGTCACCGTGACATCACCCATTGGTTTGTGGCCCGTTGGAAGCATTGAGTTCAGCGTTACACTCGTTGCCATCTTGTTTCCGATACGGGGAGCAGACCATATCTGGACTGTGGAGGAGGAGAGGGATCTGATCACTGACTATAGCCTCTCTACACCTCAACCTGACTGAGAGAAGCTGCTGCGAATTCATGTTAGCATTAACTGGAGCATTAACTGGGATGTTAGTTTTGGCTAGCAAAAAACAAAAACAAAATGTTTGTTACTTACCTCAGAAAACTGAGCAGCGACTCCTTGGAGTGTCTAACCAAACGCTGAACAAGACATTTTTACTGAACAAAAAGTTCAAATAAACTGTCATTAAGTGAAAATACAGTGAAAGGGTCAAAGTTATGAGACCAAATCTGTAAACGTCCTCTTTTCTATCTATATAATGTTGCTGTGGATACGCATTGCTCTGCTTCTCTCCTGATGATGGCTCGCCCTGTTAGCCACCTGACAATCAAAGATAGCCCCGCCCCAAATCATACGATTCTTTATCTTCTATTTTCTTCTAAATGGGGCCATTATTAGAACTACTGACATCAAATTGTCTTGAAGATCATTTTTAACTAGCGATTGACACCATAGTGTTGTCCTGAAAATTTTTTCTGAGGTAATAAATCAAGTGAGAAGTTTTCAAATTTTGCACTGAAATGAATGGGCAGATTCTTTTTGCAGCCAAACTTAGCGCCCCCTGCTGGAATTTTCGGTAGAATTAAGCTTAAGGCACTTCCTGGTTTGCCTCCATGCTCAGACACGGAGATTGCCGCCTGCCACAGCATCATGATAAAAGTACAGCAAAATGGACACAAAAGAGCGAAA
The DNA here is from genome assembly GCF_030273125.1 of Centropristis striata. Classification (NCBI taxonomy): domain Eukaryota; kingdom Metazoa; phylum Chordata; class Actinopteri; order Perciformes; family Serranidae; genus Centropristis; species Centropristis striata. The sequence continues at coordinate 22,052,481 of NC_081524.1, read as the reverse complement.
TACTTCAGTAACAGTTGTTTTAACAGCATGTGGTATGTGTTTATTAAAAACAAAATGTGTCTGAGTGAAGGATTGTGGGAGATTAGATGCAGGGTGACAGCTTGCTTCACATGCTGTCTGCTCACAGACAAAAAACTAATCATTCAGGACAAACAGTGCAACATCTGTATTAGTTTGTTCATTTACATTTTTAGCAATCGTCTGATGTTTTAGTGACACAAACACATGTACTCCCATTTTTCACCAAATGTGAGGACACTTTATTGACTTATATTTATGCCAGTTAAATGGAAAGTGTTTACAGATTTTTGGGAGTACTGTATGTGGAAAAAAGTTGTGGCTCTGCTGGGATCTCTAATTCATGGATAAGCTAATCATGACTCATATTCAAGTTTGCTGTTTGGTAGCGACCTCTAGTGGCTGTATTAATAATGACGGGAGGAAGTGACGCAGCTTAGAAATACTGACAAAGCCTGTTTAAGGTGGGTGTGAGGTTTGATGGACAGGTCAAACAAACAGCTGACTTGAGACCAACGTTGGTGTCTTCTTTAAAACCAAAAGTGAACGTTGTTTTTTAAAACTAACACTGGGATCTGTGTGTAATCAGACAAATTATATACAACCAATTCCCACCCGACTATAATGGTTACGCTCATTGGCAGCGTTGGATCTGGTGGTTCCCCATTTCCTCCATTGTGGGGGAATCAAAGGATAGCATTAAACCTATAAACACCACCTTAAACCTACACAAAACCAAAGTCTCCTAAAATAAATGATTCACATTGTGGGGACTTGTCCCTGGATGGCAAAAATGACAGCCCCTACAAAATGGCACACACACACACACACACACACACACACACACAGTTATTATACACTGACACCTGTGATTTGCCTGCAGTATACCCACTATTCAACTGTCAGCCTGCTGAATAATTTCACCGGACAGATTTGGGGCTCGAGTCTCTTTCTCAAAGACAAATCGCTGGTCATCTTTTTTTGGGAGATTAAAAAATGATTCTGATACCTTGTCCAACCACATTCTCTGAGCTGGCAGCTCGAAGCGAAGCATTGATCATTTACAACCGATGTAACACTCTTCTTCTGCAGTCCCTCGCAGCAGACAAACTTCCATCTGCAGGCTTCCCCTCTCTGCTGCTTTTCAAACGCATTTTACATTTTAAAGCGACATGGAGAAGAAAAATGACTTTTTTGTTTTACTAATGCAATATATATTATCTGTATATATAACCTTTCACTCATGTACCTTTCAGTACCTTCAGCAGGTGTAGTGAGGAATTTTGGTGTGTTTGTTTGGTGTGGTGTGTAATTTATTCATTATTTTATTCAAACAAGTAGTCTATATACTTTTGAGGGGCAGAGGCATGCCTGAGTATGGAATATTAATTTGTTGAGGATCATCCAATGCCCTTTTCACACTGCTATCCTTAGCCCTGGGCTAAGAGTTGTCTCTATAGGATTAATTTATCCCCTTTTCACACACACATTGTTAACCCGAGGTTAACCTAATGCTGGGGTCATTCGATAAGCACTGCACTTCTGCTAGCCCTGGGTTAAATGTCTGTTGGACTTATGTGTATATCCAAGAATTAACAATTATTTTTTTTAGCCCTGTTTACACTGGCTACTTTAAGCCCTGTGTTTTACAGATTTTCAGGGGATAACCACGTAAATTTGAGACGAACCGTGCTCCGGAGCAGGACCAGAAAGTGAAAGGCTCAAGTTAGCCCAGTTTGCAATGTGCTAGTACCATTATGATACATCTGGAGACCATGAATGTCTGTACACATTTCAACCAGCCTAACCATTTATAAGAAAATAGAGGAAAAGTCTGGGGATCACCAAAGTCAATCAGATTCATCCTCTCAGTAACAGGCTTGTCAGTATGAAATTTCCTGGCACTCCATCTAGTAGTTGACATTTCACTCTGGACTCAAATGATGGACTGACCCCCCGACAGTTACACTTACTGTCATTTTATCTCTGCAGCTCATCATTCCCAGTTATAACAGATTTTCATACACATTTTTTTTTTTTTAGAGATGGCATTATTAATTCCTAGGAGGGGGTCCTGGGAAAACTGATTACCATCTTGATTTTTATGTTCCCGCACTACAAAATGTTCTGCAGCCCTGTTTATAGTAAACACAGCCGTCTGTTAGGGAGGTGATAATAGAAAGTGAAAACAAGAGTGGAGAAAAATATTCCATCCCACAAAGTCATTTATAGAAAAACAGCCCTTATTATATAAACCACAACGTTGAGTCTGGCTGGGAACTTTTCTTTTTCTCCCCACAAATCCTGTCTGCAAAGTTAAGATGTCCAACATTCTTGAAATGTTTTTATCATGATTATATCACCTTAATCAAGCTCATTCAGTCTTCATAGTTACACCTATGAAAAGTAATGGCCTCTTATTCATGGATAAGCTAAATTTGACGCAACTTAGTATAAAGACTGACAAAGTGCGTCTAGGGTGGGTGTGAGGTTTGATGGACAGCTCAAACAAACATGGGTTTTTGACCTTACTTGAGACCGGTGTTGGTGTCTCCTGTCAAACCAAAAATTAACGTAATTTAAAACTAACTTGAAAATTTACTGATGTACATAAGTACATCACATCCTACATCACCTATGTCAGTGTTTCCCAACCTTTTTTGAGCCACGGCACATATTTTACGTGAGAAAAATCATGGCGTACCACCAAACAAAAATGTCACAAAAACTATTTATAATGAAATATAATGAAAATCTAGTCTCAATTTACTTACTCTGTGTGAAACCTTGGCCTGTTTAGTTGAACACAGATCTGATATTCTTTCAGGATTTGAAGAAAGACAAACACAAAGATTTTCAGCAGCTCTGAGTCTCTCTCTTTTCTTATTCTTTATAGTAGTCATGCTTGAAAAGCCCAGCTTGCATAGATAGGTTGTGGAGAAAGGGAGAAGAGCTGAAACGGTAGGTCAGCAAAGCTCAGCTTTAGACCACGATTTTGTCACAGTTTTTTTGCTCCTGCAAGGTCATATCCCTTCCAACTGTAGTTGAGCTGTGTGGGTTCCTAACCCAGTCAGGGCAATCAGTGGAAAGTGAAGGGAAAGAACATGACAACTTCTGCTCAAGACTTTGCAGATGTTTACCTATCTCACACAGTGCAGCACTCGATAGTGTGCTAACGTTAGCCGGCAATCGATAGCGTGCTAGCGTTAGCGGGCTAGCAAAACCAAGACCGACTTGGTGCCATTGAGAGAGACCAACTAAAACGTGTATCATTAATTTTTTTGATCTGCAATGTGATTGATACAGGCTAGCGGGCTAAGGCTAGCGGGCTAGCATACCGGAAACCGGCTCTGGTTGAAAAACCTTGTTAGAGTACCAATCAGGTGAAACTGGATAATCTTCCATGGCACACCTGATGATTTCTCATGGCACACTTGTGTGCCGCGGAACAGTGGTTGGGAATCACTGACCTATGTTACTGTGTCCAGTAGTGATGTGTGAAAGAAGTTATTCGAACCCTTTTTCCTTACTTTAACCAAGTAGATTTGGTGCCTAAAAAATGTCATGCCACTGTTCTGCAGTGTTCTAGAATATCAAACGTATAATAATAGTATTTCGTGAGATAATATAGAAATTGTTCATGAGGATGTTTTGCTTGATTTAGAATGTTATTATTCTGAATAACTATCCCTTAATTCCCTATCCCCAAATTTCCCTAAAAATAACATTTAAAAATCACAATTATTCCATTCAATAGTAACAGCTGAAAGATTAACACTGATGTTTTAATTTTCCAGTTCATATTTATTTCCACAGCATCTGGCTAACACAATTCTGTAATAGCTGCTGTTGCACTGGTTGCTGCACAATAAAAGATGCAGAACATGGAATTATCATTTCGCTGTTATCTCCTCTCTAGCATTAATAAGGAGTCAGCTGTTCTACATATGAGCAGCAGGCAGATCAGAGGAGCAGCGACTGAACGTTTGAGCTGGTACCTGTGAAACAAAGCTTCCGTTTTTATTCCTACAGTAGAGTTGAGCCCGGAGAGCCGGAGTCATACAGGCACAACGAAGACATATGTTTCTGTCAGACTCTGTTAGGTTTGATTCTCATGGAACACAGATGCCATTAGAAGTAGATGTCACAACATTCTTGGATGAATCGGTTAGGGCTGCAACAATCTGCTGACTTCCATCCATCACTGGCCTGTGGAAACAGGGAGCAGCACACATTCACTGTGTGCCTCACTTCATTTCTCTAGGCATTTAGTTGGAGGTCTTGATTTTACCTTTACTTTCCCTGCTTTACATGCTTGACTTCTCCCTTTGAATGCTGCTTTTATGTCGTACCAGCCTTTTTAAAATCATTCATCTTTCTGTCATTTACAAGTGCAGGATGAAAAGAGGTAGTGGTACTTTAAAGTAACATCTTAACAGAGGATGTAGCACACTGTGAAATAATCTTACATGACTGCTGTTGTAAATGGACAGTGCACTTGCTCCAAGCTTCTTTTCTCAGCATAAGTAACAAGATTTGCTCTGCATCCAATTACATTCCCTGCATCTATTTGGAACTGTTAGAACGAGCAGCTCACCAGCAGAATGCAGATATGTTAACATCGACAGCTAGCACAGGTTAACTGGACTCTACAGTCCTTTAGCGTCTTAACCCTCTTGGGTCTATGATCGTGCCGTCCTGATCAGATCATGTGACGTTTAAAAAAAAAATAGATCACATGGAGCGCTGCTATCAACTTCACTCCAAAGTACAGACTTGAAACTTTCTCCCAATTTTTGTTTGACATTCCTAGCTCATGTAAAACCAAAGATATGATACTTTTAATTTGATAGTACAGAAATATTTGAGCATTTGTGTAGCTCTCTGTGTCATTTCGCTCATATTTTGTTTTGAAGATTTGCATCTAACAAGGGAAAAAAGCCTATAAATATACATGTTTTTATGGGACTTTTTTGTATATAGTTTTATTATATTTACATTTTTACCTTTTTATATGTTAATTTTTGTATCCTATATTTACATTTTCAAGTTCCAAAACAGTTCATTGAGCATATTTGTGTTTTTTATTGTCGCAAATAGTATAATTTTATAAACTCGGATTTCATGATTTTTGGGCTCAATGTGTTGATAAAGTAGGTTAAAGTGAGAAAATAATTAATTTTTATTTAATTTAATTTTACTAAAAAACAGCCAAAACAGGCTCAGATCCCAGAGGGTTAAACCCCTTGGTATACCCTTCCTTGACTCCTATCCGTGATCACTAAATCTGGAGATTGATTGAGACCTGCCATCTTGAGGCATGTCCCAATTCCTCAAATGCACTTGCAGGAGTAGAGGCTAGAGAAGCGAGGACAGTACATGCGGATGTGTTAGCTCTGGACGTGTAAAAATGCTCCATTACCGGCTCCACAACTGGTGAAATTTAAACAAGCCTTGGCTGGACAAGCATTACACAAATGGAAGTGCTTACAGTTCTGTGAAATGTTTTATTTGCGATTTACTTCTTAAGTTTATAGCCCCATTCTTTAAGGCAGAAAAGGGCTTTTCGTGTACATATTTTATTGCGATGTTACAAATAATTTTCAACGTTCTAATGCAATGCAATATATGACATAGGAATTGATGATGACATTCTCTTATGTCGTATTAATTTTGCATAAAGCCCAGTGACAGCTGATGCAGCTGTGCACACGCCATAAGTAAAGGGTGTGATTTAAGTGACGCTTGAGTGAACAAAGATGTTCTATTTCCCAGCTGAGGATTCCTCTGTCATGGCATCTCACGAGGCTGGACCTTGGGTGTGAAGAAGAAGAGGAAGATGTGATTGAGGGAAACTGAAATGTGAAATTAGTAATAATAATAATGGGATGAGCCCTGTAGAACCTGATAATGTAATAAATTCCCCATAGTGTAATAACCCCGATAATGTAATAAAAATCTGCACTCGAGTCCATTGAAAATGTAATAAAACCGGATAATGTCATAACTTCCTGATAATGTAATAAAGTGTATTTCCCAATAATGTAATACACTTTTTTGTTTTTTTTAACCAATAATGTAATAAAATACAACATTAATGGGATGTTATTACATTATCAGGTTAGCCTTCATTTCGCAAGTCCTGATAATGTAATAATTCCCCAATATTGTAGTAATTTAACAGCAGACCACCCATTACTTGGGTTCAAGTGGTGATACTGTGTAGGCAACTCTAGCTCAAGAGCTCTAGCGCCACGAACAGGTCAAAGTTGAATGTTTATTAACTTTTGACCCGTTCATCCGTTTTTCACAAATAAGGTATCCATGACACACAAATGCATTCAACAGCTTCTTGAAATCTAAAGGTGCTTGGTGTTATACTTTATTACATTATTGGTAAAAAGTGTATTACATTATTGGTAAATTCACTTTATTACATTATCGGGAAGTTAATACATTATCAGGTTTTATTACATTTTCAATGGACTCAAGTGCAGATTTTTATTACATTATCGGGGTTATTACATTATCGGGAATTTATTACATTAGCAGGTTCTACAAGCCCCATATCTTGACTGACGGGTTGGACAGTCTTAACTCATGCTGTGCTGCCAAACACGGTCAGGCTGAATTTTGGAGATGTGTTTAAATTATTAAATAATTTCTAACCTAGATTTACATGGGATGATATGGTAACGGTGTCACAACCCCCGGTTGTGACTTGTCTGTGGCATGCATTACTGCTGGGGGGCGTGGTCTCGGCAGCTCCAGCTTACACACCTGCAACGCATCTCATCAGTCCTGCACTCCGGTTTCTCATTCCACAATCAACACTCCTATAAAAGACCAGACCAGCCTTCCAGTCCCCGCCGGATCGTCAAATCAGTTTGTATGAGACTCACCAGCAACCTAGTAGTAACTCTGTTTTTTGTGCCTGTTCCTAACCTTGTTTTCTCTGCCTCGCCTCAGACCATCGTGCCTCAACCTGTACCCAGTCCAGCTCACCAGCCAGCCGAGAGCTCTGGATCCGAACCCGCTCCTGAATTCCCAGCACCACCCCTTCGACCTGTTTTTTCTTTGTGAAAAATCTAAATAAATCATCCATATCTCCCTGATCTCTGGTCTGCGTCTGAGTTCTGGTCATCGGTCCTGATAGAACGATCCGGCCAGTATGGACTCAGCAGACCTAGAGCCCGTCCGTCACGCCGTCTCCACTCAGGGTGTAATACTGGACCAGCACAGCGCCGCACTTCAGGAGATAAGGGTCGGACTCCGTGACCTGTCGATCCGCATGGCGAACCTCCAGGGCGCACTACAAGACCCCTCTCCAGTACCGGCCACAGCGGCACCTACCACAGCTAACCCCGGCAGAGAGCCGTGGGTCTCCCCGCCGGAGAGGTACGACGGGAATCTGGGACAATGTAGAACATTTCTAATGCAGTGTGGTCTTGTTTTTGATCTCCAGCCCCTTACATACGCTACGGAGAAGGCTCGTATCGCTTACCTGATTGGACTGCTGCGGGGAGCAGCACTGGAATGGGCTTCGGTTCACTGGAGGAGGCAGGATCAGTTCACCACCACCTATGCTGCTTTTACCACGGAGATGTCGAAGGTTTTTGATCACCCAGTCCAAGGTAAAGACGCTTCCATGAGGCTTTTCTCTCTCCGCCAAGGGTTTCGGAGCGTGGCCGAATATGCCATTGAGTTCCGCACCCTGGCAGCAGAGAGTGGGTGGAATGGTCCGTCTCTACAGGCTGTTTTTGTTAACGGACTATCCGAACAGTTAAAGGATGAGCTAGTGTCCCATCCTGAATCCGAGGACTTGGATGAATTAATCTCTTTATCCATCCGGATAGACAATCGTAGCCGTGGCGAAGAGAGAAGCGGCGGAATCCTGGTGGTGACGTCACGTCTCGTCGGAGGGAGCATTCCCCAGCTCCAGCAAGCTCTCGCCCTGCTGCCAGCATTGTTCCGCCTCAGAGACCCGGGCCGCGAGAGGAGTATGCCGAGGGTGAACCCATGCAGCTGGGACGGAACCAGCTCAGCGCGGAGGAACGGGAACGAAGAAGAGCCAACAACACCTGTCTCTACTGCGGAGGACCTGGCCACTACCTCGCCACCTGTCCTAGCAGACCGTTAAACCGGAGGGCGCGCTAGCCAGGGGAAGCATCCTAGCGAGCCGGGCTAACGTACCTTTGTCTTCCTGACCCCGTACCCAGTTACATGCCACCATCAGCTGGAAGGACCAGAAGCTAGAACTCCTAGCGCTTATTGATTCCGGAGCCGACGAGAGTTTTTTGGACGCTATGTTGGTTAAACAGCTGGGGCTGCCCACAGAGCAACTGGAGGAGCCTCTGGAAGCTAACACCCTCGACGGGAGACTTCTGGCTCGAGTCACCACCCGAACCTGCCCCGTCCAGCTCCAGCTGTCAGGTAACCATTTCGAGCACATTTCTTTTTATGTAATCAACTCTCCGTTTATACCTCTGGTTTTGGGACATTCCTGGCTAACCATACATAATCCTAACATTGACTGGACCACAGCCAAGATAAGTAACTGGAGTCCAGCCTGTCTTGCCAGTTGTTTGCGATCTGCTCTGCCTTCCTCTGTATCCCACCAGAAACCCGAACCAGTTCCATTGGACCTGTCTCTAGTCCCAGCCGTGTACCATGGGATTTCTGAGGTGTTTTGCAAACAACAGGCACTCTCTCTACCCCCGCACTGACCATACGACTGCGCTATCAACCTGCTACCTGGGTCCACATATCCCCGAAGCCGCCTGTATAACATCTCCAGGCCTGAACGGGCGGCTATGGAGGAGTACATTAACAGCTCGCTGGCGGCTGGGATCATCCGTCCCTCCTCTTCACCTCTGGGAGCCGGTTTTTTCTTTGTGGGCAAGAAGGATGGGACTCTCAGGCCATGCATCGATTTCAGAGGTTTGAACGACATAACAGTTAAAAACAAGTATCCACTCCCTCTCATGAACACTGCTTTCGAATCGCTCCAGGGAGCTACAGTTTTTTCCAAGCTAGACCTACGTAATGCCTATCATCTAGTCCGGATCCGTGAGGGAGATGAATGGAAGACTGCCTTTAACACTCCTCTGGGGCATTTTGAGTACCTGGTCATGCCCTTTGGTCTCACCAATGCACCTGCAGTTTTTCAATGTCTTGTCAATGATGTGCTGAGAGATATGCTAGGCAGATTTGTGTTCGTTTACCTTGATGACATTCTCATTTTCTCTCAAAACCAAGCAGAACACATCCAGCATGTCCACCAGGTCCTCGTACGGCTGCTGGAGAACCGCTTATTTGTCAAGGCTGAGAAGTGTGAGTTTCACGCCACCACTATAACCTTTCTCGGCCACATCATTGCCCAGGGCCAGGTGAGGATGGATCCTGAGAAGGTGAGAGCGGTCATGGATTGGCCAAGGCCTGAAAGTAGGAAGCAGCCTCAGGTTTTTGGGCTTTGCTAACTTCTATAGGAGATTCATCAGAAATTACAGCCATATTGCTGCACCCTTAACCGCACTTACCTCCCCGGCTAGATCTTTTCTCTGGGCTTCTGAGGCTGAAGGGGCTTTTTTGGAGCTGAAGAAGAGGTTCACCTCAGCTCCTATCCTCACTCAGCCTGATTCAGCCCGGCAGTTTGTGGTTGAGGTGGATGCCTCGGACGTAGGAGTTGGTGCCGTCCTGTCCCAGCGGTCCGCTGAGGATAACAAGCTTCACCCCTGTGCCTTTTTGTCTCATCGCTTATCCCCCACAGAGAGGAACTACGATGTCGGGAACCGGGAACTGCTGGCGGTCAAATTGGCACTCGAGGAGTGGCGACACTGGCTGGAGGGGGCAGAGCAGCCGTTCGTGGTTTGGACTGACCATAAGAACCTTGAATACATCCACGCAGCGAAGCGCCTAAACCCTCGTCAAGCCAGGTGGGCTCTGTTTTTTGGTCGTTTTAATTTTGTCCTGACCTACAGGCCCGGGTCTAGAAACGTGAAGCCTGATGCACTGTCTCGAGTGTTTGAGAGGGAGGAGGCAGCTGCAGAGCCTGACACCATCGTGCCCAGGGCCTGTATTATTGGAGCAGCCACCTGGGAGATTGAGAAGGAGGTGAGGACTGCTCTGCAACACCAGCCAGACCCAGGTAATGGTCCCCCGGGCTGTCTGTTTGTACCTCTCTCCGTCAGACCATCCGTGTTACAGTGGGGCCATTCCTCCAGACTCTCGTGCCATCCAGGTGTTACCCGCACTCTGGCGTTCCTGCGCAGGCGGTTCTGGTGGCCAGACATGAGGAGTGATGTTCAGACCTTCGTTTCTGCCTGTCCCATCTGTGCCCAGAATAAGCACTCCAACAGACCATCGCCTGGGTTCCTACAGCCGCTTCCCATACCACGTCGTCCATGGTCTCATCTGTCTCTGGATTTTGTCTCCGGACTGCCACCCTCTAGAGGTATGACTGTTGTACTCACTGTTGTGGACCGCTTCAGTAAATTTGCCCGTTACCTGCCTCTGCCTAAACTGCCCACAGCCAAGGAAACAGCTGAGCTTCTGGTGTCTGTGGTGTTCACCGTTCATGGACTGCCCTTGGACATTGTCTCAGACAGAGGTCCACAATTCACCTCAGCCGTTTGGAAGTCTTTCTGCCGTGCCATTGGTGCCACCGTAAGCCTGACCTCAGGATTCCATCCCCAGGCTAACGGTCAAGCTGAGAGGGCTAACCAGAAGCTGGAGTCCACCCTGCGCTGTTTGGCATCCTCCAACCCCACTTCCTGGTCATCTCAACTCCCATGGGTGGAGTATGCCCACAACACCCTGCCCACATCAGCCACAGGTCTGTCACCATTTCAATGTGTTTATGGGTTTCAACCTCCACTGTTTCCCTCTCAGGAGAGGGAACTGGCAGTTCCTTCGGTCCAGGCCTACATCCGGAGGTGTCATCGGACCTGGCACCGAGCCCGAGCTGCCCTGCTGAGAACCTCAGCCCAGTATCAACGCCATGCTAACCGTCATCGCACCCCTGCCCCCACCTATTCAGTTGGGGACAAGGTATGGCTATCAACTAAAGATCTTCCATTGAAAGCTGTCAATAAGAAACTGTCACCCAGATACATTGGCCCATTTGTCATAGAGAAGATTATTACTTCTGTGACTGTCCGTCTCCAGCTGCCCCACACTCTCAGGGTCCATCCAGCCTTTCATGTTTCCCAACTCAAGCCTGTCCATATCAGTCCTCTGCTCCCTCCTCCTCCGGCCCCTCCACCCGCCCGGCTCATTGATGGCCAGCCGGCATTCACGGTGCGCCAGATTCTGGACTCCCGCCGCCGGGGTCGTGGCCTTCAGTACCTGATTGACTGGGAGGGTTATGGACCTGAGGAGCGGAGCTGGGTTCCCAAGCGGCAGATTTTGGATGCCGCTCTCGTCCAGACCTTTCACCGCGACCACCCTGAGAAGCCTGGTGGACCGCCTAGGGGCGCTCGTGGAGGAGGGGGTACTGTCACAACCCCCGGTTGTGACTTGTCTGTGGCATGCATTACTGCTGGGGGGCGTGGTCTCGGCAGCTCCAGCTTACACACCTGCAACACATCTCATCAGTCCTGCACTCCGGTTTCTCATTCCACAATCAACACTCCTATAAAAGACCAGACCAGCCTTCCAGTCCCCGCCGGATCGTCGAATCAGTTTGTATGAGACTCACCAGCAACCTAGTAGTAACTCTATTTTTTGTGCCTGTTCCTAACCTTGTTTTCTCTGCCTCGCCTCAGACCATCGTGCCTCAACCTGTACCCAGTCCAGCTCACCAGCCAGCCGAGAGCTCTGGATCCGAACCCGCTCCTGAATTCCCAGCACCACCCCTTCGACCTGTTTTTTCTTTGTGAAAAATCTAAATAAATCATCCATATCTCCCTGATCTCTGGTCTGCGTCTGAGTTCTGGTCATCGGTCCTGACAAAAGGTATAGATAAATTAAGTGCTCGTTTTGAATGGTTCACTCACTGTAAGCTATAGGTGTACTGAGATGGCATTATATACATTTGTTTCTGTATCTGTATTCAGACAGAACACCAGAAGTTGGTGCAGTTACTGGAAGTCAATTTCAATAAAAAATGACCTAAATGGCAATGCAATTGTCAAAACATAAAACTTAATTAATATTGATTCAATGGGGGCGGCTACAGAATAGTGATAATCTTTCAAAAAAAAATTCTAATAGATTAAATGTGTGAAGAAAAAAGCCCTCTGTTGCAAAAAGGATGGGCATTTTTTATATCTTGAGGCCATCCACAATGATACGAGCTGGTTAGAAGAAACAATCATTCATGTTTTTTGTTTTTTGTTTAGGTTAGATCAGGGGTGGGCAACCTGTGGCTCCAAAGCCACATGTGGCTCTTTAGGCCATCTGCAGTGGCTCCCTGTGGCTGTGACAAAAAATCGTATGACATGAACAGTTATTTCTGTTTTCTCTATAAACAGCATTAATACGTCTACAGCTCGGCACCTTAACATCTACATTTTGCCAACTTCAAGTCTAGTTTTGAGTTTCTCTAGCTACATTAGCTTTCGATTCCAAATCTCCTGAGATATTTCTTTGTTGTCCAGCCTCTCATTTGCACTTGGCTCCTCGCTGCATTCTGACCAAATCATATTAATAAATGCTCATTATTGGCTAATTAACCCATTTAATTCCATTTTTTTCCCCCAGACATGTAAATATCCAAATCATGTGTCATTAGTACCCCTTTGAAATCAAACCATTATTTCTGAAGATTTTTGTGGAAAAATTTGTGAAAAAGTCTTTTAACTAATCTTATAACTAAGAAATATTTTTACGGTAACTATTGTGACCGGTGGGATTAAATGGGTTAATGGACTTAGTAGGCTGTTACATCCTCGTTGAGGCTCAAAATAAGGTTTGCGGCTCCGTTCCAACATTATTTCTCATTTTTTTGTCCAACAATATCTCTTTTGTTAGTAAAGGTTGCCAACCCCTGGGTTAGATAAGAGAACTAACTTATTCTTGCGTATTCAGGTTCAGGGGGCATCCCTCGTGTAAACATTAACCCCCATAAGGAACCTCAAACAAGCTGATCATTTGAGCAGACACAGAATCGTCATTATGATATATTTTTCAACCTTAAACTTTTTATAAAACTTTATGGGAAACAAAAACAGAAAACTGGATGTGATGGGCTTAATTCAGTTTGCTTGGCCATGCGAGAAAAATGTCATTAAAACAGAGAAAACCACAAAATAAGGGCTAAGAAAACATCTCAAAATATTTGGTTGTAAAGGGAAAGGTGATGAAATGTGATAGCCAGCTGCTCATGCTGGAGGAATGAGGGAAAGGAAATGAACCAAATGGCACACTGCAGTCTGGACTGAAGCTCCTAATCACTTATTTCTTTATGCAAATTCTCACTCCGCTCCAAAATGTTTTTCTCTTATGTTTCTGTCCCATAAAGTGTCTGACCTTGACAGTCAGTACGATTTTTATCCATGCAGAGTTTGTCACTAGAGAGGTGTTTTCACATTCCTCTACTGTCTGTGCACTTTGCTGAAATCTGACATTCAAACGTGTGCAGGGCAAGTTGGATTTCGGTGCGTTTTTGAAGTAAAACCCAATAATGGCTGTAAAAAACAAACCTGATACCTCCAGAACAGAGCGTGAGAACACACTGTAACATCCTACCAGATATTATTGTACATTTCACAACCACTAACATTCTCAAAGATTTTCCTGTGGAAAATACAAAATATTAATCATACCAGAGCATTTTTTCCAAGCTTTAAAATCAGCCTTTTACAAAAACAATTCTTAGTGAGATTAAAGTTGACTAAAACTCAACTAAACAATGTCGTTGTGATGTCCTGGTTCAGTTGTTGGGTGTAAAGAGCAGTCTGTCCTCTGGGGGACACTAGTGGCGCTGGGTCTTGTTACCGTGTATTTTTGTGCATGTTAAAAAAAAAAGAAAAAATCTCGCTGTCATGTCTGAACAGTGATACGGCACACATTTTCTAAAGCACCATCTGCTCTGTCTAATTAGAAATCTCACTCCTTCTCATGGAGAAAGTGTCTGTGCCACACCAAGAAACAACAGGACACCTGAAACAAATGTTATTATTTGCTCAAATGCAATTTGTACATGTCTGGATAGTTTTGATGATGCTTTAAATTAAAAAGTAACGAAACCCGACCATATTAGCAAATGATAGCAATCAATATGTTAAACATGTGAAAACGATGTAAATTCAGTTTGGCTAAATTTTTGCCAGGGTAAAAGTGGCATTGCTTAAATGGTGCATTTGAGTATTTGTGCATAGCGGACTTGTAATTTAGTGGGGCCGATATCCAACCCACCATCATTTTATGACTAAAGCATTATGTTTTCAGCATATAATCTATATATCCAAAGGTTGTATTTCAGACGTGGAGGCAGTTTGCATTTAACCTCTGGTGACCTCAGCTTTGCATTTTTCCATTTATGGCCCCATTTCTTAGCATTATAACCTTATACACCCATACACCCATTTGGACACACCTTCATATTCAATGGATTTGATTTATTTTTTATTATTTTCTACATTTTAGATTAATATTTTAAAAAATCTGAACTATGATGGAACACATATGGAATTATGTAGTAAACACAAACATGTCAAACAAACCAGATTATGTCTCATATTTTAGATTCTTCAAAGTAGCCTTTAACCTTTTGCTTTGATGGTCTCAAACACATTAAGAAGGTAAGAAATTCCACAAATGAACTCTTGACCAGGTGCACCTGTTAACAGAAAACCATCCAGGTGAGCAGCTTGTGAATCTGACAGAGAGAATAACAGACAGTGTGCAAAGCTGCCATCAAATCTAGAATATAAAACATATTCTGGTTTGTTTAACACTTCTTTTTTTACTACACAACTCAATATGTGTTCTGTCATAGTATGTCTACAGTATTAATCTAAATGGTAAATGGGGTGCACTTATCCAAAGTGCTTTACACTACACTCTACACTGATTCACACACACATTCATACAGCTGCCATGGGATTGAACCACCAACCTTCCGGTTACTGGACGAAAGCTCTACCAACTGAGCCACAGCAGCCGCCTAAAATGTTGACAATAATAAAAAAAATAAATTAAAAAAAATAATTGAATGAAAAGGTGTGTCCAAACTTTGACTGTTAGTGGATATATTTGCCAAAATTGCATGTTTGTTCTAATAAAGATGCTGCTGCTGTCTCCTTAACAAAATTCTGTTTAAAGCCTCAGTTTGGTAAGGTGGGGGCTCAGTTGGTTGAGCGGTCATCCAGTGATCAGAAGGTTGGTGGTTCGATCCCTGACCATGGCAGCCTACAGCCGGATGCTGCGTTCATCAGTGTGAGAATGAATTCCCAATGGTGGCAGGTGGCACCGTTTAGTGTAGCCTCTGCCACCAGTATGAATGTGTGTGTGAATGGGTGAATGAGTGCAGTCTGTAGTGTAAAGAGCTTTGAGTGGTCGCAAAGTGACTAGAAAAGCGATATATAAGTGCAGGACCATTTACCATTACCATTTACTCCATACCCCACAAGTCAACCCACTGGGTTGTACAAGTATATGGGTATTTCTGTCCAGGTGTAAAGGTAAAGACTTTGACAACTTCTGTTGTGTGATACTTTGATACTTTGTTGGACTTCATCACATCAAGTTAATCAAGTAATTACATAAAATGGGTGGCTTTGGTGTCAGAGCTGAGTTTGGGTTGGTAGTGGTGATGATGGAGGGGGTCTGGATGAGGGGCACACTTTAATAAATGTTGTCCCCCTTTCCGTAGTTCCTAATGGCTGACCCTTTCAGGGTGTGGAGGTGGTGAATGCATGTGTCTCATTTTTATCCAAATTCTGACCATCAGATTTCCTGACAAATGAATTCGTTTTTAAGTTGATCATGTGGTAGTTTATTTGCAGGTAATTTGTAATAATTATTGATGGGAAACATCCAAAATGTGGCATGCAGGTTGGATCTCTGAGCCCTCCATGATACTTGATTAAAAAAAAAAGAAAATAGAAAACAGGAAAATAGCTCCAGAGTGTTTTTTTTCCACCTCCAGCAGAGTGCCAGTGGTTTCTGGCAGGTCATTGTCCTGCACTGGCACATTGCGCAGACAGGTCGCTGATGTGAGACGATATTGAACATTGCTTTCCAGCAGGGACGTTCAGAGGTCAAGAAGATTTTGAAATTCAGTGAATGTGGCTGCACTTTTTCTCTGAAAATTGAATCAGGGCCCCAGCCGCTTACTTTTACCTTAATTTGATGCTGAGTACAGTGCAGAGACAGCCACTTCAACCTCCAACAAATCATCAGGAAAGAAAAAAAAAAGCTGAGTGCACTCCCTTGATTGTATCTGAAGCTGTTTGGGTCTGTGGCCTCTTCGTGATCCATAAACCGAGCAGCTTGAAAGGAAACATCAGAGAAATTACAAGGGCGACGGGTGTATCCACACCAGTGGAACTTTTTAATGTGGAGGTGCAAAGACGCTTTTATAGGCCAGTGTCAGACAAATTAACACATCAGTTTCATCTTGCAGTGCATGTCTGTTCCCACCAAACACTTTCCAATAAATACGGGCAACTCAAGTTTGCAGAAAAAGTGTTTTTTTAGGATGCAGGAGAGGAATTATTCCCCCGTCAAATGTCTGCTTGTGTTAATTCACTCAAGCACATAAAAGAGCTCTAAAGGCAGAGAAGCAAACAATGACTTCATGAAAATCTCTTCTAAAGACGTGACATGTTGTTCCTCCAATCTCGGCCCTTATATCTGACAGCTTGTTCAGAGAGGAGAACTTGGACTCATTTTCATCTGCAGTGCTACTGTTAGTTTCCCCACGGGAAGACGTCCGACCTTGAGTGAAAAAAAAAAAACCTTGTAAGAGATGTAAATGAGGAAAGCGGCTTTTTAAGTCACAAACATTCTGTCAGTGTTGTATGCGCTCTTCTTTGGGGACTTTGTGGAGGCGTAGTGCCTCAGGTGTTTGTTGTCCTCTTTAAGGATTACAGAGGAGAGTTTGGATAGGTGCGTAATCCTTTCAAGTTTCTATCAGCCTCGGACCAGCGTCAAAAGCAAACAGTCCACCCAGGCAACACTGCCGGCGTCTCCTGTCCCTCATACTGGCCGCTATGACAAATTCCAACTTGTCTCTGTCCAGGAGAGCGTGTCCACCTCTGAACTACAGATCTTGACATTTTTTTCCCTTTCTTTCCTTTATGTTCTCGCCGTATCCAGGGTCGCTCATGTAATAAACAGGAAGGCTGCTGGTGTGTGATCTTGACACACGACCCCGGTGAAGCTGTTGAAACCGAGTGCTGTGGTTATTCATCTCCTCTGGAGCAGTGCAGCTGCTCTCAAATGGATTAGAGGACAGAGGGGAGACCTCGAGGGAATGTGCCTGGTTATTACCTCTGTGTTTGGCCGTGCTGAGGTCAGCGACCACCACTCCGCAGCAGGTGGACACAAGCTTGCTGTTTTTGTTTGCTTTTAATATAAATCTGATTGGATTCGTGTTTGTTTTCAGCGTGATTTCGTCACATGAAACACCTTAATAAATTATTCTGCTGTCTTTTGTGCATGCAATCAGTGATCTGCAGCGAGAGGTCACAGAGGTCATGTTAGGCTTCTGCAATATTGATGTTCACTTCAGATAGTGCTGACCAGTGGTGGAGGAAGTATCCAGATAGATCCTTTATCAAAGACAAAGTAATCGATTACAAGTTGAAGTTGTGCATTTAAAACTGGGAATCTGATGATATGTTTTGTTTGTAATCTGAATCTACATTTACATTTTGTCATCAATGTATAGTGCAATAAAAGGCGTTAGTGCAGCAATAAGTGCTGGTGACGATTCTTTAAGGAGTAGAGTTGTGGTGTGGTGCTAGGAGAGAAGATGCCCTCTGAAGAGCTGGGTCTTCAGGAGTTTTTTAAAGGTAGAGAGGGACGCCCCTGCTCTGGTTGGAACTGGTAGTGTGTTCCACCAACTGGGAACAATAAACGCAAAGAGTCTGGGTTGCCTTGGACCAATGGGGGGCAGAGCCAGGCGCCATTCATTGGAAGAGCGCAGCGGTCGTGAGGTAGCATATGTCTGAATCAGGCCGTTCAGGTAGGTAGGAGCAGTACCGGAGACAACTTTGTAGGCTAGCATTAGAGATTTGAATTTGATGCTGCAACAGGTAGCCAGTGGAGCTCAATGAGCAGCGGTGTGACAGGAGGGCGTTGCAGTAGTCAAGTTTTGAGATGACAACAGCTTGTGTCAAGAGTTGAGTGGCATGTTGAGTTAGGTAAGGTCTGATTGTTCTGATGCTGTAAAGTAAAATCTATATAGTTATTAGTATTTAAAATATGTAGTCAAGTGAAAAAAATCAAATATCTCCCATGAAAAGCAAAGTAGATGCAACTAAATTAATTCTGCACCACTAGTTTTGACTGTAATTTTTTACTTTCACAAACACACTTGTCATGTGTTGTGTGTGTGTGTGTGTGTGTGTGTGTGTGTCATGTGGCACAGCGAAGCCAGAGCAGTCAGATTTGGCGTCCTATACTATATATAAAGTAAATGATAAATTGAGTTCATTTATATAGCGCTTTTATCCAAAGCACTTTACACTACGCACTACGCTCATTCACCCATTCACACACACATTCATACTGGTGGCAGAGGCTACCAGGGCACACTGGTGCCACCTACCACCATTGGGAATTCATTCACACACCGATGAACGCAGCATCGGGAGCAATTTGGGGTTCAGTATTTTGCTCAAGGATACTTTGACATGTAGGCTGCCATGGTCAGGGATCGAAAAACCAACCTTCCGATCGATGTGTGACTGCTCTACCAACTGGGCCACAGCCAAGTGAGATAAGATAGGTTAATGCTGCATTTCCAATGCACGATGCAGCGCAGCTCTACTCTTCTGAGGATAGTACCTGGTTCTCTTTTTGGGGGCCACCACAGTCAAGGTTCCAAGCGAGCTTATAGCTGACACAGGAAGGTGAGTTAAAACGGATCGGTCAAAGAGAATCATCACTCGTTCGACATCGTAAATCTTTCACCAATCCACGATTTGTAAATAGCCAAGCTCTCGTCAACATTGACTGCAATTTTTTTCAATTCTCTCCAACCAGATTTTAAGAAATAGCAGCCCGCAAAACTATTAAAGCGGTACACTAATATCAGCAAAGTGCAGATGAAAGAGTTCAGCAAGGGTTCGGTTTCGGATGATGTCATTGCAGTTTCTTGCGACGGCACTTTAGTAATCAGCAGAGAATCCAACCCAATCCCACCTCCACTGAGGGTGCATGATCTGCAATGATAAATAAAAATAGAGAAAAGGACCTGGTATAAAAATTGAGCCGAAACACAACACGGGGGGAATTTAAGGGGAAATCAGGATTCAGTAGATGAAAAAAGCCCCAAATCATCTTTTTTCTTGAATATTGGCAACCTGACACTGGTCTTTATTTGAACACATTTATTTGAGTGTGAAGTGTCTGAAAGAGTGAGAGAACATCTCAAACATCCCCTAGGGACATCCGCTAATTTATGATAATTGCAGACAGTGATTATAATCCTGTCTGAATATGCAAAAAAAAATCCACAGAAAATGATCTGCCATATTTCCGTGATGACAGACGTCCCCTGACAATGGTAATCCTCTGCAAATCAAACCATTTCAGACGTTTGTGTTTTCAGTGGGCAATTTATTTTCCTTGTTCCCCTGGAAACACATTTTCAGTTTTCTTCCCGTCATGAAAAATTGAAGAAGTTTTTTGGGCATTTTAGCTGTCGAGTTCAAGGTTTGCTTCCCCAAAACCATGAAGTGCCAAAATGTTAAATGTGAAAGGGCACTGGTGATTTCAGTCACATTCACTCTGTGGTGTTAATGCTCTCCTGAACATGCAGACGCTGAGGGCCATTGGTGGATTACACAGACTGCACAATACTAACAGCTTCTCTCTAATGCAAACAAGGCTAACAACCATGTAACTGCCTCTTTGTGTGTGTCAGTGTGTTTAAAAAATATTATTATGCAGCACCCTGTCCCAGAGCAGCAGACAGCATCAGTGGGAGATGACACAGTGACAGTAACTAAACCCAACACCCTCCATTTGTCTGTCAGTGACACTTCTGCCTCCAAACTCTCATCCTCCCCCTTCGTTTTGGTCTTCAAAGCGGGTCACATTTCAACATGGCAGCCATGGCAATCATCACTTAATTGTGCCCTCCGTGCAAAGCAGGGGACACTCGCACAGCTGCGACAGCCGCATCCTCCAATTAATTCCTCACTAGCAAATTATTAATTAAACCCAATTCTTCACATTGCTGTGAAAGCAAATAAATGGCAAATCATTATGATGGTAATTGCACGTTGCAGTAATGGTGAAACTGGTCATTAGTGCTCATATTTTATGTATGCATGAAACTCTGTTCCCAAGACCTTGAAGCAGTGTTAACTACAGTGAGAGACAGAGGGTGATCTGCTCGCTGAGGCTGGGAGTTTGTGTCGCTTTCTGCACTGTATGTGTGTCTGAGTGTTCTTGTACTTTTATCTTTATAAGGCCAGTTTGAGTTACGGACTGTTTTGTGCATGTAAAAATTATATCCTGGTTCTTATGCTTGTTTTGAAATCAAAATATACTTTGACAGAAACTGTGATCTCTATCTGGCACCATTAGTCCGTTCTTAGATTTGGATAATGACAATATTTTGGCTTGGTTTTAATATTTAGAATTATATTAAGGTTAGAGAAAGTATTTCTGATCATTAAGATCTCCCATGTTTATGCATACCGTATTTCCTCAAATAGTAGCCAGGGCTTCTATTGATAAAAAAAATCAGTTTGGGACCTGGCTAATAATAGGGGCAGGCTATTATTTGAAGGAGGCTTTTATTAAAAAAAGAAAATCAGAGCAGCTCTGACCGGCACTTTTTAGAGTGTTTTACACAGCGCATTGTAGCCAGTGACCCGGATGTCAGCCATATTGGAAGTACTCGGATGTAAACAAACAATGAACAGCACGCTGAATGTTCATTTTAAGTAGGATTTAAAATGTCTAAACTACTAAAAAGCCCAGAAGAACGTGTGTAAATGGCTCGACTTTACAGAGAAAGACTAGAACAGCGGGAGAAACAACGATATTTACCTACAGTACTAACTCGTGTGGCCAAACTTCAAAATACAGGTGTTGTGTCGAAATCTGTTACCCGTCAAATGATGTTTCCTGAATGGTGTTCTCCGTAGCATCACCTCCGCGGTTGGAGTTAGGATTTAAGTTTAAGGTTAGGCCTTGTAGAGAGAACTGTTTGGGGTTAAGGTAAACTTTGGGTCATGTTAACAACTTAAAGGAGGACTGGTTGGGGTCAGGGGTCAGGTTGGTGCAGGTTAAGGTAAGGGGGACACATATCGACGGGGGGACAGACTTTGACATAACACCGGGAAGACACCCGGCTTATAAAAGAGGCCGGCTTTTATTTACACAAAATGTTTTTACTCCCGGTTACTAAATGAGGCCGGTCATTAATAGGGGCCCGGCTTTAAATTGAGGAAATACGGTATATGCACCTGCGTCTTTAAGAGAAAGGTTAAGATTAACATTAAGATTCCCTTATTAGTCCCACAATGGGGAAATTCATACTCTGCATTTAACCCATCCTTGAGCAGTGGGCAGCACATTTCTGCATGTTTTCTGTGTGGGGCTTAGGTGCCTTGCTCTTCAGTCCTGGCAGTCCTGAGATTCGAACCAGCGACCCTCTGGTTACAAGCTCGGTTCCTAACCTTTAGGACTTCCCACGCTTGTCTGTTAGCACTCTGTAAGTTTCATGCATCACGTAACTTATTCTATGATTGAATAACATAACAAAAAAATCTCTATATATGATAGTACAATAACAATAGCCCATCAACCTCCATGACATTAGGGGCACAATGCCTGCCTTATGATTGTAACCACAGTGTTATGGAAGTAAGGATTACTGGTGTTGATTGCTGCTGCATGTAGTGACACTGTGGTCCTTCTGCAAGAATCATACACTTGAATAATCAGTTATTTAAGCTCTTACAGAAAGCAGCGTGATGTATTCTGATGACACAGCCAGCAACTTAATGTAACAATCCAAATCAGTAAAAAGGAGTTTGAATTTAGCCAATTTATAGCAGAAACAGAGGCATCGCTCCACTGATGGTCAGTCCACCACTTTGGTGCCGAATAAAATATCTCAACAACTTTCATATGGTTTATCATAAAAATGGAAATACAGACAATCACAGTCCCCAAAGGATGAATTTTATTGACTATAGTGATCCCTTGATTTTGTGTCTCAGCAGGCAAAAGTTTTGCCTTATGCATTGAAAGATCTTTGGTTATACTACAGTTTCTTATCTGGCTCCACCATCAGGTCATTAGTTAGGTCTTTATGCTTTGCTTTTTAGCTAAATACCTGTATAATAATCTAATTGCATTCCCATTAGCTGCAGCCAGTGGCGAAAACATGCTGTCTGAGGGGCAGGGGCAAAAAAACCCGAGACATTAGTCATGTTTTATCTACTCTAGCACCAAAGAGTTTGGGGTCGCCCAGAAAATATCTGTGGTGGTTTTCATGAAAACAAACCATTTTATTCATGAAATGAGTTACAAAATGATTTGAAAGTATAGTATACATTGAAAAGGGTATAAATAATAATTTTAACCTGTACAAATCTCCAACTTTACCTCTAGATCCTCAACCAGCCTGAGGAAGGATCATTTTATTGCTTCTCAAATCAGCATAAAACAGTTTTCAGCTGTGCTAACATAATGCTCAGGTGCTTTAATGATCAATGAGCCTTTCAACACTATAAATGTGGATTAACACAATGTGCCACTGGAACACAGGAGTGATGGTTGCTAACAATATATAATAGATATTTCATAAGAAAAACAGGCATTTACAGCTTTAATAGTCATTTCCCACAATAACAATGTCCAGAATGTCTGTCTGTTATTTACATTTTTAAAAAATTGTGCTTTTATTTAAAAAAATAAGGTGATTTCTAAGTGACCCCAAACTATTTGTGCGCTAGTGTACCTTGAGACTTTTGCAGCATTTTTTATCAACATGGGAGCAAGAGGAGGTGCAGAGAAGCGGCCTGTGTAACATTCAAGCACTAAGGATTGGTCTGGCGTCCATGCGTATATGCAACAGTACCAGAACCTGATTGTTCTGGTCCTATCCCCAGACCGATGGGCTATCCTAACCTTAACCACTCAAGATCAATGCCTAACATCAACCAATGGGGCTGCTGAAAACAAGTGGGATTCATAATAACAGCAAAATATACCTGGTTAACATCCTCAGTATTGTCATTGTGAACATATTAGCATGCTGAATTTAGCATCTAGCTCAAAGCCTGATATGCCTCAGTGCAGCCTTACAGAACCCCGTTCTAGCTATGCAAGAATCCTTGGCTTTCTTTAACATTTTTACCCTTTTATTTTTCTTTTCTATCTCTAACTCTGTTTTTGGATTGAGTTTTTATTACTTTTTTATTGTTTTACTGTTTTTAGTATTTTATTGTTTTCATTGTTTTTATTACAACGATTTGTGTATGATTTTATTCTATTTTAATAACTGTACAGCACTTTGGTCAACTGAGGTTGTTTTTAAATGTGCTCTATAAATAAACATTGACTTGACTTGACTAGACTCTAGACTGTAGACTGTAGACTCAGTATTATGGGACCTAAACTGGGCTGTATGCTGCTGGTTTGTCTAAAAGTTACTGAGGAGTATTTTACACCAGCTACCTGATTTATGTAGAATTCACCTTTTTCTCAATGCTTTCCACTATAGCTTGTTGAGGTGGGCTGCTCGCTGTTTGTTGTGTGGTTGCAGCAGTGGGAGGTCTTATCTCTGCGGTCCACACCTGTTCAGCGAGACCGAGTGAGCTGAGGATTTTCAGCTCAAAACAACCTGACTGGAAACATTTGTGCAGCTAGGGGAGCCAATCAAAACCAAGTCCAGCTCTGACAGATTGAATATCTTGTTCACAAATCAGATTTAACAATGCCATCATGAAACGTCTTTGATAGCAAGTGTGCGTAAAATGGTTTAAGTTGTGAATTCTCATAATGGGGTCCCTTTAAGACTCAATCAAAGAATAAAATGTCAAAAAAAAAAAAACGAGCCAACTGTCTCCCATCACAATCTGGCCCTTAATTGTGAGTGTGTGCTGACAGGCATATGTTCTGGTCACTTTATGTTGAAAGCACTGTCAGAGGATCCATCTGTGTGTGTGTGTGTGTGTGTGTGTGTGTGTGTGTGTTGTAGCCATCAATGCGTGCGTGCCTTTCACCATATGTGCATGCTTCATTTATGTGTTTGACAAGTGCTCCAAGGCCAATGTTGACACTTGGATTAGAGACAGGGCAGAGGAAGGGAAGGGAAAGGAAGGGAGAGGAGTTGGACATGAAGACTGTGTGACCTTCCAAGGACGGGAGTGGAAATGAACGATAAGATGGAGGGGAGGGACGGGAGCGGCGTGCTGCAGGCGGCTGGCGTCTGCCTGCTCTGCATGGTCAGGGATTTAAAGGCCTAAGGAGGGCGTAAGAAGACTGGCACGCTCAGGAGATTCTGGCCCTGAGCTGCCTGGCTCCTATCTACTCTGTTGGTTTTTATCTATTTTTAGTGGACCGCTGCATGAATCTCATTTCCCTCATTTTCCCCCAGCGTTTCTATTGATTTTCCTCCTCCTGCTTTACTTACCCATCCAGACTCAGTGGCACGTCCTGGGAAAATTTAAAGGGTACTTTGTCCTGATGTACACAGACGCAGCCATGTTTCAGATATCAGATGTTAATATCGCAGATGAATTTCTCAGAGGAGACTCTTAATCTGATTTTTCTTTGTTGTTCACCTCTGCTCGCCTGCTCTCCTGTTGTAGCTGTCCTCAGAGGGTACAGCATACAAAAGCCCAGAGTAAAGCTCCAAGTAACCATTCATTTCCTGCTGACAGATGACACAGAGTGATGCATAGCCTGTAGCTTTACTTGATTTATCAAAAATACACAAAGAGCACAACAGAAGCTGAAAGAAGACAGGGAAAAGGCCATTTCAAATCTGCTGAATGGGTTGCTTTTGAGTGCTATTTGCATAATTGGTTGTTTGCTTCAAAATGATGAATAAACCAGAATGCACACATGAAAAACTGAGAAGTTTAAAGGCAAAGCGGTGTCCACTGCCAGCCGAGCATGCAGCATAATATGCTCGCCTGTGCTTCTCTGCTAATGGGATTGAGATTGCAGTGTGTCAGTTTGAAGCATGATGCAAATGACAGGGCTGTGAAAAAAAAAATCTAATTGTATTATTTGGTGCCAGCCAAGGAAATACAATAAAATATGAACTCAAACGTTGCAATAAAACTTAACCCCAATCATAAACACTGCTGAGCTAAAAATGATTATCTATCAAAACTGAATAATACATGAAGTTAATCTGTGGCTTTTTGGTTTTTAATAATAAAAATCTCAGGGTGTGCTGACGACGTTCAATTCAGTATTTTCCATTTGAGGATCTGATGACAGTTTGTCTTCTCAACGCCTGTTAGCTCACTGTCTCTGACCCCGATGCATCAAGTCAGTGAAACATGGAGACATTTTTATGTTTCTCATGTTCTGAATCTACAAGTCCACATATTCTTACATACAGACAGCTTTAGAATGTCCCCACTTATAATGTTAACAGCAGTTAACCCTCTGAACCCAAACAAGCTGTTTCAGGGTGTTTTTAGCTTTTACTCACTGTGGCCTTGTATTTCACTACAATATAAACGTCCTCCATGCACTTCTATGGAATCAGCACAATCTAGATAGAAGTGGGAATAACAAAAAAAAATATTTATAAATATATATAAATATAATATTATATATAATTTTTTTATTGTGCAGAATAACACAGTTATAATGACATAAATCATAAAAAAGTTGAATTTCTCTAATAAATTAAAATGGAATTCATACGTACAACTCTTTTCCAAGTGTCCACACGTGTCATGAATATTGGAAAATAATTATTTGTCCACATGCTATACATACTGAACTATTTGCATTTTTACAGCCCCTCCTGTCCTCTCCTCTCGTCTCTGTGTAAACAGATTTTCAGTGAATATTTGTCACGTGACCGTTTGTCTCAGTAGAATCAATCATGGCTTCACAGTGTCGCTGAGGAGCAGAATTTAATGTTTTAACAGGATCTGGTTATTCCAAATGCTTTGTTATTGGCAAAATTGAATGACAAATGATGTAGAATAATGTGATTCTGACAGAAATATCACCATTTGAAGCTTCGTTTTAGTTACTTTTTTTAAAGTAAAAGGTTCATTACCTATGATCCATGTGTGCATCTTCTCAAAATTTTATTAATCAATCTCTTCCAAACATATCACAATGAAAATGAAACCACAAAAAGAGAAAAAATCCAACTTTAAGCTTCTATGTTTAGCTTATGGTACCATATACTATTTTGAACCATATATAACATGTTCCTTGTTATTCTCCAATGAGGTCCTCTGCACCTTCTCTTCAATCAAGCCCCTTTTATGATCAACAGGAGTGTCGTTGCACCCAATCACAATCATCAGCAGGACTGATTTTTCCACTGGGCTCTGGTATGATTAGCCAATTTCAGCGACAAGCTGAATTAGATGATTGATTAGTTTAATATGGGTTTGTCTAAACTCTGGCCTCAAGCACCACCACTTGACTTTGCATGAAGCAGAGAAGGTGAAAATTGAAAATGCCAACCCTTATTTCAACATCTGTGTTAATCTTTGGAGCAGGGAATGAGCCGGTCTCAGGAGATGACAATGTAGAAACAGACCTCGGCTTGTGAGAAAATCTCTCTGGATTTTTCTGTGAACAATAGGCCATCAGATGAAGAATCAAACCTCTCCTTTTCACCAATTTCCTACAAAACCCACGAAGTGTCATGGCACAAAGAATAATCATCCTCAGATGTTAGAGGGCAGAGGCGCGGACATCCATCAAGCTCATTGTCACCGAGCTTCCCATCCCTCCAAAGAAACAAAACGCCCTCAAAACCAAATCAAAGAACAATAGTTCCGGTTTTTCAGTGTCCTACTCTGGCCCGGGTCAATGCCGAGTTTCCCATCCTTTTGCCCCAACACAAAGTCTCCTTGTCCCCCAGCGAGGAAGATTGACACATCCCGCCCGGCCTCTTCCATCGCTCTCTGGTCCCTCGCCCGCATGTGCTTTGTCTCGTCTGCCCTGCCTCATTGGAGCAGTCAGCTCCATTCAGGCAGGTTCACAGGGGGGCATTTAGTCATGCACTGTCAGCTCTGCTGTAGTCCTGTGCCTCTCCCTGTGAGGTGTGTCAGGGGAATAACACACACACACACACACACACACACACTCTGCCGACTTGATCCAGACCTGACATGCATGAAACACACACATGGTCACACACAAAATCACATGTGAGTGCAGACCGCAGAGGAGGCATGTCAAAAAGACCGATTCAGGCGGGTCGGCTTGACATGATTGTACTATTTTTGAGAATTGCACAATATCAAGGGAGAGGAGTGAGCAATGAGATGGAAGACTGTTTGAAAAAATCCTGGCAGCGTGTGATTGTGTTTGTGAGCAGAGCGGGGAAAAACTCAGTACAGTTACTCAAATAACCTCCATCTTTAAGGTACTGGAGACCTTGTATTTTTCCTCCACAACATTTCACTGGGATGGATTTTATTTTTTTTACTGACTACTGACTGACTCTTTTTGATGACATGAAGTGTGTTGGAATAACATTATCAACCACTCCTGTCTACACTACTCATCTTCTTTTTTGCGATATCCTACAGTTTCTTAGATTCCTGTGTTTAAAATTGTAATTTGAGATAAATACAACATCTACAATACTTTAAAAAATAACGTCCAACAACATGTCACAAAAACACTATTTCCAGACAAACCTAAGTGTTTGGTCCCCTTTTGTAGAGAAATGGGGGTGGTGGCCAGTGGATTTTTTTAGGGGGAGATAGCAGTAGATAACACTAGATGCCACATAGAAGTACACTGTAGAAAAAAAAGAAATAAATTGTTTTCCAGAAATTTACTGTATTATTAGGGCAGTTTCTTTCTACATTTAGGTGCAATGCCAAAATAAAGAAAAATTACTTTTAAAAATTGGAAGTTTAAATCTGTAAATTAATATAATGGGACATTACAGATTTTTTTTTCTCTTTACAGTATTATTCCCTATTACTTAATGGTCTTGAATTTTAAATGAAGAAATTCAAAAATACACATATTGCTGAATGCAAAATTAAGGCAACTTTCTGTAAAACTTTAACTTTAATGTTAAAAAAAAAGAAAAAAAATTATGTGTAAAACAAAACAAAAAACTTAACGTTGTTTACTGTTATTTGACGGTAAGTGTTTTTTGTTTGTTGTTTTTTCTACCTTTTTTTTTTCACAATTTGGTATAAACCATTTTGGAGCCTGCAGATAATCTGAGATGAGAAGGTGTACACTGGTTTAAAATATTATGGTTTGGCTTTCAGAAGTTCCATGCTCAATTATGTCCCAGAAGTTGTTGCAGCAGTTTTTTAGTTGATACAGTTTGTTACACATTTGGTGCTAAATTAGGCGATCAGACAGTGATTAGGTCATCCGGGTTGGTTGGTGCAATCAGACAAAAAACATGTTTCTGTGGTTTTAAGAAACGTTTGCTGGCCCTCATATTTCTCTCCCGTGGTGTTTCTATTTTTATCTCCCTTAATTAAAGGATTGTAGCACTTCTTCAACCACTGTGTGTGAGTGCTGCTCGCACACGTGCACGTGAAGCGAGCACAGAACGTGAAGTGACACAGGAGTTAACCTTGTCTTACCCCTCATTGTCTATTCACACAGCATACAGTATTTGCATATGAAATGTAATCACAGGCTTGAAGTTTTATTAAAGTAAGTGATGTAGAGGATGACAAAGACAGTAATCCCCTCTCAGCTCTGCTCACCCTGTCTCATAATGATAATGGTAAGAAGAATTAGTTTCAGCCTGCCATTCACATACACACACACACACACACACACACACACACTCACTCTATCTTTCCAAACTGTAACTAAAGTTACAGACAAAATCCATGCACACATTCTCACAATGGATTCAAATGCAACACACTTGTGCACACACACACTCGTATTCCTCCACATGCACGCACACTTGTTTTACAGAGTGTATGTGTGTGTGACAGAGCGCTGGTGAGAAGCAATTTCCCCTCCTTGTCATTATTAGATTAGTGCTTGTATTATTTGGGAGAATAAATTGGCCGCGATTGAAATGAATGCCATCAGCCAGGCTCTAATACATATCTCCTCTGTCTCTTCAGCTTGGTGCTCGGCCCTGATTATGAAACACAGACGGAGTGTGCCAGAGGGAGAGCAGCACCACCACCACCACCAGTAGTCAGATGAGACTCTCACACTGCTCCCATCATGTGTTTGCACATAGCTGCGCTGACTCAATCTGCACTGGGTGACTTGATAGCGACCTCTGCAATGTGACAAAAAATGATGACTAAATCCTAACTGGTAAGTAACAGAACTCACTCGTGATGATCCAAGTGACAGGAATTACACTGCGACCGCAGAGTGACCCAACTTTGTGTTGGCTCTGCGGGAGAAAAACTATTTATCGACTCTGCATGCAGCAATCCTGCCTTCCACTAACAGCAAATTGTCTAATTTGAGAGAAATAGCGACAAAGCAGCACAATCGAAAGTAGCGAGCCGGTTTTAAATCACCTGTATCCATCATTTCAAGAGTGCCGAGGTCACATGGGAGTCGCCGTTGCACGCCGCGCCATTAGCAGGCTATACAGCTCTGTGGAATGTTTGCGCTTCACTTAAACGCTTCCCTTCATTTTGCCCCTTTGATTCGACGACTGCTGAAATAAGCCCAGCCGGCGCCACCTGATGACTTTGGCTGTGAAGGATAATTGATTGGCGGGGATTATCCCCTTCCAAGTCACCTGCTGATGGAGCCCCAGAATGACAGAGGTGAAGCAATCTGCAACCAGAGACCGTTGAGCTCCCCTACAGTGTGAATGTCTGCTGCGAGGATGACAGTTACAAAATTACAACAACAAAAAATTATATTATTCTCACATGGGCAGTGTTACAACATTGACCCTGAGTGTCTTTTACAAACATTGCTCAATTGGCACCAAGACCTTGCAAATAATCAACAATAAAATTATAGAAATAAATAACATTTGTGTTGCTGTCCAATGCCAACTGATATCGTAGCTACACAACTCATGAAAGCTTTTCTATCTGCTTCTCTTTTGTCCCTGAAAATAATAATCAGTAGTCTGATGCACAGCAGATGATAATGATGTTTTTCCAGTGCTGATGACTGTGAACAAACTGTATGAGCAGTAAGCATGAGAACTAATGAAAAAATCTCAGAAAAGCAACAGTTAATGAAATTCCGTCCACCTTGCACATGTGTGGAATTGCAATTGGAAATAAAACAATAACTAATTAAAATATATATATATATATATATTTACACTTGGCTCAGGTAGATGAGTCAAACAAACAATCAGAACGTTAATATAGCAGTGAACCAGTTGATGACATCCTGACCAAAGAACAAAGTCACTCTACCTCCGTCTGGGCTGTAATCACAGTTTCTATGCTCTCCCTTGTGGCTGCATGTCCATGTTCGTGCATTTGAGCTCACAGTGCACTAAAAAGTGACACCAAGTGAAGCATATGACTTACATATGACTTGTCACCCAACCTTTTTTTCCACTCAGGCGGCAACCACTGGGTCTGAGCAGGGAGGCAAAACAGGAAGGGCCTAAAGCTGCATTCTACTGAAAATTCCAGCAGAGGGCGCTAAGTTTGGCTGCAAAAACATTTCTATCCATTCATTTTAATGCAAAATGGGAAAACTTCTCACTTGATTTATTACCTCAGAAATTTTTTTTAGGACAACACTATGGTCTCAGTTGCTAGGTAAAAATCTTCTTCAAGACAATTTGATGTTAATAGTGTAAATAATGGCCCCATTTAGAAAAAATTTGAAGATATAGTTCGTACGATTTGGGGCGTGGCTACCTTTGATTGACAGGTCACTAACAACACGAGCCGTCATCAGGAGAGAAGCAGAACAATGCGTATCCACAGCAACGTGTCAAAAACGTTATATAGATGATATTATTAAGGACGTTTAGCGCTTTGGTCTCATAACTTTGACCCTTTGACTGTATTTTCACTTAATGACAGTTTATTTGAACGTTTTGTTCAGTATAAATGTCTTGTTCAGCGTTTGGTTGGACTACCAGACACTCCAAGAAGTCGCTGGTCAGTTTTCTGAGGTCAGTAACATACATTTTGTTTTTGTTTTTTGCTAGCCAAAACAAACATCCCAGTTAATGCTCCAGTTAATGCTAACATGAATTAGCAGCAGCTTCTCTCAGTCAGGTTGAGGTGTAGAGAGGCTGTAGTCAGTGATCAGATCCCTCTCCTCCTCCACAGTCCAGATATGGTCTGCTCCCCGTATCGGAAACAAGATGGCGAGGAGTGTAAAGTTGAACTTGATGCTTCCAACGGGCCACAAACCAATGGGTGACGTCACGGTGACTACGTCCATTATTTATATACAGTCTATGGTTCCACTGAAGCAAATCTGTAACGCACCTCAAACTAGCACAAGAAAACCTACACATATGTCATATTTCCATTAGTTTTTCTTATTTGTCTTCCATCATTTGAGGTTCGACTGGTTATCTGTTCTCTTAATATTCACTACAGTAGTGGATTAAAATCTGCTCAGTTTTTATATCTTATTGTTTGTCAATGTATGAATGAAGTGGATGTACATGATTCTTGGTTTTTTGTTTTTTGATATGGTTGAATGCACTTTGTCGCTTTGGATAAAAAAGTCAGCTAAATAAATGTGCTGTAATATGACATAAGGACCAGCTTGACATTAAACTATAATCATATATAAATCATATATGTATATCATATATATATAATTCCAGGAAGGCAGGTTCTGTAACTGTGTTGAAGGAGTTCAAGAGGCATCCAGATTCTCAATAAGAGCTGTTTTTATGCTGTTGTTATTCTTGCACATTTTCCTCACATTGTTTGACTGACAGGGGATTTCTGGAAATTACAAGGTAGAGATTTAGTCAGGACTTTGCAGCAAAGATGGGTGATAAAATAAAGAACAAAAACCCCATAAAACATCAAAATAAATTAGCATTTAACCTTCAGTAAATTTTTTAATTGTAATATTTTAAATTGCTCTGAAACTAGCCAGATGTAGCTCCATTCACTCCCCCTGCAAACAAAAAGAAATCAGAGAGGAATAGATTAGTCAATGATTATAAAGCAGAAACCTCCAGCTTTCATGTGTTATTTCATTTTTTTTAAAATACAATCCTGCCTCTTCAGAGGCTTTGCATCCTTCCCGCCCACCCGCCCATCAGCCTGCCTGGCAACATAATTAGAGAGCTTACAACAGTGACCGCCCGACAGGACTCGCCACACATGAATGCTTAGTCCACTGCCATTACACACTCAAGACGCCACCTCAATTCATCCCGTCCCCCACTTCAGCTGCAGTGAAGTTCCCCCTCTGTCTGCGTCTCCTCTTCTCCCTCTCTTTGAAAGAGCATTTCTTTTCCCCTCCCGCTCTGCAGAGGCCTGAGGGAAGCAGCTGGACTCTGCGGGTTGCTGCCGAGGCGAGGCGGCGAAAAACAGACAAATCAGAGAGTCCTAATTGTTTTTTAATGTGCTCGACTGCGGGGCAGGAGGGCTGGTGGAGTGTGCGTGTTTGTTTATGTGTTTTTTCTCTGTCTGATTTGTGTGTGTGACCATGAAAGTGTGTGATTGTTGCGTGCAGGGCTGCTTGTAATTGTATGTGTGTTGTGATAGTTATATTTAATTTTGATTTCATAAAACATTACCCACACTCTCTTTAGAGCAGAGCACAATTATTGAATAATTATTATAATTTCCTGGTCTGGAGAGATGAGTGAAGGTCAAAAAACATGTCACCTGTTGTGTTCACTGTGATTCTAGTCTTGATGATGTTAATTTCTTTTACTGGCATTCACAGGAACACTCTCAGTCCTCTGGCTTATTTATGAGTTCTTTATATATGAATAATGTCAGTTTGACCCTTGGAAATGCTCACTTTAGTGTGCTTGTAATGCTGATGAACTGTGATTCAAAGCTCATTCAGCTGTCGCTTTGGATAAGGTTGTAATGTAGAATATATATTTTTTTGGAATAATAAGGTACTTCTTTTTAGAGCCATTTCCCCCCGATGGCCCATTCAGGCAAGCTGATTGCTACCTGTAGCGCTAATAGTGTCACAGAGGGAGGCGGGGAAAATGGTGCTGTTAGTCATCGGCGTTGCAAAAGCCCCGAAGTTCTGCTGCAGGCGAACTTTTGGAGTCAGCGAGATTGCTGAGAGCTGTGTCTCTCTCACTGAGGGAGGAATAATGAATCATGGTGGCTGAGTTTGGAGATTTTTCGTCTGTTTACACCTGCACATGATATCTGTTGCATGTCTGTCCTGGGCAAAGGGATTTTATTTTCCTTACCTGAATCTTGGATCTAAGGACAGAGGGCTGCTGCAAATATGTGATATATAAATAAAATTGAGTTTGCATGTTGCTGTAGGTCCTCCTGGTATTTAGCCAGTTTCTCTGTTATCTACATCTCCTCTGCCGTGATTGGTATTGATTTGATAAGAAAAATCAATAAGTGATAACAACTTGTACCTGGGTTCACCTTGTCTAGGGCAAAGAGTCACTGTTCATGTATAATCAGTGCAAAGCTGATTGTCTGGAAAGTAATTTAAACTCAGGGATGTACAAGTTTAGCATTGATGAACAAACTTTTCTTATTTTGTGCCAAACAGAACCAGAATACATTTTGGTATTGCACTTTCATGCAAACCAGAGATACAGTGATTTTATACACGTTTTAAAATATCTTAAGTATGGACGTTGGACAATTAAAAACACATTTTAAAATCAATTCAGTTAAGGTAAGGCGCAGAAACCACTTAGTTAAGGTAAAAAAAAACAACAACAAAATAGGCTTAAACAATCCTTATTCCACAAATAACTTTGATTATATTTCTCATATATATATAAATATATCTTATATTTTGCTCAGTTGTCATGGGGCCTGAAGACATATAAATAAATAAGTAAGATAAAATAATAAAATATCAACTTTATTGATCCCACATTTGGGAATTTCACTTGTTAAAGCAAGCAAGAGTCGAAAAAGTGAGTGAATAATAAATTAAAATGAAACAGACAAAATACAAATAGAACATAAGCTGAAAAAAAGGCTTGCAAAAGTATTCATCCCCCTTGGATGTTTCACCCTTTTGTTGCTTTACACATGAAATCATGGTCAATATGATTTGGCCTTTTTAAAAAGAATTTGCAAAAAAAAAAAAAAACTCTTGAATATCAAAGTGAAAACAGATTTTTTTTTTCACAAAATAATGTCAATTAATACAAAATATATAAGGTAAAGTAAATGATTGTGTAAGTATTCATCACCTTTAAAGTAACTGTCATAATTCAACAGAGGTCCAGCTAATTGATGTTAGGAGTGTCACAGTTAGTGAAATGGAGAATAAAAACATCTGTATCTGGGAGGTCCAGTCTCTGGTTCATCATTATTCCTGATACAACTGCAACATGAAGACAAAAGAACACTCCTAGCAACTTAGAGGAAAGATCATTGAAAAGTAGAAGTCAAGAGAAGTCTTCTTGTCCGGTCATTCAGATTGCGAGGACGGCCAGCTCTAAGCATATTTAAACAAGTGCCATACTGCTTCCATTTCTTAATGGTGGTTTAACTGAACTCTGTGGGATGTCCAGTCAGCTGGATATTTCTTTGTAGCCATCTCTTGATTTATACTTTTCAATGATCTTTTCTCTGAGTTGCTAGGAGTGTTCTTTTGTCTTCATGTTGCAATTGTAGCAGGAATAGTGATGAACCAGAGACTGGACCTCCCAGACACAGATGTTTTTATACTAAAATCACTTGACACACATCAACTGCATGGGCACTGCTAGCATCAACTAGCTGGACCTCTGTTGAATTAGGCTGGTTACTTTAAAGGGGATTACTTTTACTCATTTACTTTACCTTATGTACTTATAATTAATTTACATTATTTTGTAAAAATCTGTTTTCACTTTGATATTAAAGAGGGTTTTTTTCCAAATTCTTTTTAAAAAGCCCAGATTATATTGACCGTGATTTCATGTGTACAGCAACAAAAGGGTGAAACATCCAAGGGGGATGAATACTTTTGCAAGCCACTGTACACTATATATACATCGTTCATCTATCATCTATATCAACATTCATTTATACAGATGTGTTCATTATGGATTATTCTACAGGATCATTGTAATACACACATGTTGTGTGGTGCACAAGGGAAATAAAAATACAGAAATACAATAACACAGGATAGAGGCAGGGATTTACACAGGATATGTGTAAGTGGTGGGTGATGGTGACAAACAACAACAACAACAACAACAGTGTTACCTTATGTTATTGTGGTGTTAAATAAAATAAATACTTCATTAATAAATATGAGCATGACTAAGATCCTACAGCCATGTTCATGGATCTGTTAAACCATACAACACCTCAGTGGTGCTTTGAGTTATAACTTTCTAAAACAGTGTATTTGACAGGAATCATACATAACCTGATGCATTATACAGAGATGTATAAAGAACAACTTTCATCAGGTGAAAATCAATACAAAGAATAGCACATACTGTATATAGTATATAACAAGCAATTATGAAATAATGTTCACTGTCTACACAGTCGCACTATGCATGTGGTAATTACAGAAACAACTGCAGTTATTTGATTAGTTAATAATGGAAAGAAAATGATTTGATGATTGCAGTCTTGATTCCCCTTTAACCATCTCTTTAGACTCATGGAAAAAATAAAAAAAGATCAGGGGAAGTTTTGAAAGTAAGTGCAAGTGACTTTAATGGAAAATGCCACATGTTGTGGATATTATGGCAATGACATGGTTGTCTCTAGATGATTTCAAACTTAATTTATATAGCACATTTTAAGAAAAACAACCTACAAAGTGCTTCGACAGAGAGCAGTTGAGCACAAAGGAGAATGATGCCTTAAGGCCAAAAACTGTTCTTACATAAAATAAACCAAAAAACGAAAAAAGACAGTCTAGGATCAATCACAAGACATTCTTAGATACAAAGGAAAAATATCCTGATAAAGGTATAAGAAAGGAATTAGAAGGTAAACCGAAAACTATAGAGAATAGAATAGAAGGAATAGTAAGATGGAAAACACTACATCAAACCAGTGGTGGAAGAAGTATTCAGATCCCTTACTTCAGTAAAAGTACTAACACCACACTCTGAAATTACTCCACTACAAGTAAAAGTCCTGCATTCCAAATTTACTGAAGTGAAAGTAAAAAATATCAGCATCAAAATGTACTCAAACTATCAAAAGTAAAAGTACTCGTTATACAGAATGGACCCACTCAGATTGTTTTATATATAAGTAAAATGTACAATATGTACCTTAAAAAGTAGTGAAGGAAAAGTATAAGGTTATAAAATGGAAGTAGCTCAAAAATTTACCTAAGTGCAGTACTTGAGTAAATATACTTAGTTACATTCTTAAGTCTATAAAAGTTGGTTTAAAAAAGTTACTGACAGCGTGACTTATCTCCTCGATCAGCTCTTCCAAAGTTATGAAAGTGATCAGTAAAATCTTAAAATCAATCCTCAAACGAAGAGGGAGCCGGTTCAAAGAGGCTAAAATTGGCCTGATGTGAAGTCCTCCACTAAAACCGGTAAGAGGCCGAGCTGCTGCGTTCTACCCTTAACTGGTACTTTTTTTTTAGATGCAATCAACCTGTTGTTATTAACAGGCGATGTGCCACAGTCCTTTAAAGTAGATGTAATTAAACCTCTTCTTAAAAAGGTTAATCTCGATCCTGGAGTCTTAGCAAACTAAAGACCAATATCTAACCTCCCCTTCCTCTCTAAGATCGAAAGCAGATGCAAATCAGCTATGTGATTTTCTACAATACAACAGTTTATATGAAGACTTTCAGTCAGGATTTAGAACTTATCAACATCATAGCACAGAAACAGCACTGGTAAAAATTACAAATGACCTTTTAATTGCTGACAAAGGACTTGTCTCTGTCCTTGTCTTGCTAGATCTGAGTGCTGCATTTGATACAATTGACCATTATCTCCTATTACAGAGACTGGAACATGTAATTGGCATTAGAGGAATGGCAGTCAGATGGTTTAAATCATACTTATCAGACCGTTCCCAGTTTGTTCATGTGAACAATGAATCCTCTATGCACACTGATGTTAACCACGGTGTTCCTCAGGGTTCTGTGCTTGGACCAATTTTATTCACCCTTTTGCTCCCTTTTATTAACTTTCATTGTTATGCTGACGACACCCAGTTATATATATCAATGAACCAGGTGAAAGTGATCAGCTAGCCAAACTTAATGCATGCCTTAAGGACATAAAACCTGGATGGTCCACAACTTCCTAATGTTAAACTCAGATAAAACTGAAGTAATTGTGCTAGGACCCGAACACCTCCAAAACTAATCTGGGAGAGTGTCAGGCGATGGAACACCCAAATCCAGTCCCAATCACTGCTGAGGCTATATAAAGGGGCTGAGGCCTCAGTTCTCTCTCTCTCTCCTCACCAGCCCCGGCCTTTGTTTGGTGTAGTTTGTTTTGTTTTGTTTGTTAGTTACTTCTTATCTTACACACCTCACCACCACTGATCTACTGATTCAAATAATTTAGTTTATTTTTGTTGTTTTGTTGTTGTTTTAATTTAACACATAAACATTTGGTACTTATATTCCGAATACATGTGTGGTCTCCCTGGTTTTGTCATGAGCTATGAGCCGGTTCATGACATTTTTTCACCTAGGTAATTTTGCAAAAATTAGACACATCCTGTCCCAAAAGGATGCAGGAAAATTAGTTCATGCTTTTGTTACTTCAAGGTTAGATTACTGTAATTCCTTACTGTCAGGCTGCTCCAATAAATCCCTTAAAACTCTTCAGTTTGTCCAGAATGCTGTGGCTGGTGTACTGATAAGAACCAAGAAAAGAGACCATATTTCTCCTGTTCTAGCTTTGCTGCACTGGCTCCCTGTAAAATCCAGAATTGAGTTTAAAATCCTTCTTCTTACTTACAAAGCTCTAAATGGTCAGGCACCATCATACCTCAAAGACCTCATAGTGCCATATTACCCTTCTAGAGCACTACGCTCCCAAAATTCTAGGTTACTTGTGGTTCCTAAAGTCCTTAAAAGTAGATTGGGAGCCAGAGCCTTCAGTTATCAAGCTTCTCTCTTGTGGAATCATCTCCTAGTCTCAGTATGGGAGACAGACACCCTCTCTTTATTTAAGAGTAAACTTCAAACTTTCCTCTTTGACAAAGCCTATAGTTAGGGCTAGCTGAGGCCTTGGACCAGCCCCTAGTTATGCCGCTATAGGCCCAATGTGTCGGGGGACACGATACACCGGGCCCCTCTTTTCTTCTCTCTCTCTGATGTCCCAATAATACATGTCACAATCTTGTATTTTCCCAGAGTACTCGCACTTTTCATGCTCTCTCTTCCCTAGGGTGTGGAGCTGTGGTCCTGCTCGGCATCACTCCTGCTGGTCTCCCTGCTGTGGATCTGGTTTGGCCCCAGATGGGAACGCTCTTCTCCTGGTCCACTCTACACTCACCATCACTACTGGCCAATGGTGGCCACATGTGGCTCTTTAGGCTATCTGCAGTGGCTCCCTGTGGCTGTGACTAAAAATCATATGAACAGTTATTTCTGTTTTCCCTATAAACAGTATTTATACGTCTACAGCCCGGCACCTTAACATCCAGGGTGGATTCGGGTAATGTGGGAAACTTAAGGTTTGGCTGGTTTATTTCCTGCTTAAAGTAAATATAGTCTTCAAAACCTTTACTATTGGTCTACCATGGGTGTCATGTGACTGAAATTACATAAAATATTTTTAAATTTAGAAAAATATAACTAAGCCAAAATTGTAAAAAAAAGTGTCCCACATTACCCGAATTCACCCTACATTTTGCCAACTTCAAGTCTGGTTTTGAGTTTCTCTAGCTATAGCTTTCGATTCCAAATCTCTTGAGATATTTCTTTGTTGTCCAACCTCTCATTTCCACTTGGCTCCTTGCTGCATTCTGACCAAATCATATTAATAAATGTTCATTATTGGCTAATTAATGGACATAGTAGGCTGTTACATCCTCATTGTGCGGCTCCGTTCCAACATAATTTCTCTTTTGTTGTCCAACAATGGCTCTTTTGTTAGTAAAGGTTTGCCGACCCCTGGTCTAAGGACAGAGGGTGTCGTACCATGTACAGTCTGTAAAGTCCTTTGAGGCAAATCTGTGATTTGTGATTTTGGGCTATATAAATATAATTGACTTGACTTGACTTGACTTGACTGTGTGAGTTGAGGGCCTTTTAACTCTGCTATTGTTCTTGAAGCAGAGTTTAGTTTCATACTCATGGCAAAACAGGAAAAGAACAAAGGGACCACCAAAGGTCTTATGATTCACCCTCTCAGCACCATGAATGTCTCAATAGGTGTTGGTCTAACAGACGGACCAACATTGCCATTCCCAGAGCCAAAAGTGTCCAATTACAACTGCATTTTCATCCTTTACCCAATATTATGTTGCAAAGCAGTTATTAATTGCTTATATACTGCTTTTAATTGCTAAACGAGGGTTAAAATAAAGTGTTACTCGTGGTTTTGTGAGTACTGGTTCTTTGACTGTATCAGTTCTGCTGGCAGCAACAAAGCCTGTTTTATTCACTGAACTGCATCAAATTCTACTCTGGAAACTGTATCTCATGCTTCAAAACTCTCACCAACATCAGTGGGTCCTAGGTCTAGCAATGACTTGTTCATAATGGCGGAACCGCTTTTTAGAAAAGCGTCTGTCATGTTTTGAAGACATTAGGCACACTGCCAAATGTTGTAATTTCTGCTAGAGCTCCTTTCAAAGCTTTTGAAAAAAAGGCAGAAGAAATTACATAAAACTAGAGCCGGAGCAAAACATCTTCAGAAGAGATGAAAAGCCTTCATTAATGTGTGAATTACTTCTGATTTATCCACATTAGCAGCAACAATTAAATCTCTTGGCATTTCAATGACATTTATTTTGTCATCATTAAACACTTTGATTGATCACAGGATGGCTCATTCTGCCTTCTAGATCTTAATGTCACAAGAAGAGTCATTTATTAATTAATAGTGAGTGAAGTCACCATGCATTGCTAACAAGCTCTGCCTTATGAGAGCACGGTAAAATAACATTCCGGAATAAGACATTATTTGAACCTTAAAAGTTGCTCCCTGCCCTGAATGAACCCAATATATAAAGTTATATATTGATTGATATAACAGAGCTACATGGAGAGCTGAAAACACTCTCACTGAAGACTGAAGGGAAGGAGCTGGCCTTTGACGTTCATACTGAAAGAATTTGAGAGAATAGTATTGGAAAAAGCACAAAATACTGTGATTACATATCAGGGAAGAAGTTGGGGAACCATAAACAACTCGTCAGAGCAAACATAGTAAAAAAATCAATTCATACAGTAACAAATAAAACTGGATTCTGTAAAAGAAGAGGTTATTCTACAGAAATGTATTATTTATATTTATTCACAGGGTTTTTTTATTTTCTACATAAAGTCATAAAACACATTTTTATTACAAATATTCACCATAGAAAACAGAAATCTCTATAATATTATATCGGAACATTTGTTTTTTATAGTTCAATTGCTTGATGGTCTTGAATGTTAAATTACAGTGAATTTTATAGAAAAATTAAAAATATTGCTGAATACTTTCTTACAGTAAAACTTTAATTCTATTAAACTTTAAATTTATTATAAAACATAAAAATAGGTTAAAGAACCAATCAAACAAAGCATAAAACAATGGTAACTGTTTGGCAACTTTTGCTGCCAGACTTTTTTTTTCTCAGTGTAGCTGTCCAATTATTCTATATTATGACAGATTACAATTTGTTAAATGTCTCTTTACTGCTCAAAGCAGTTAATGACTTCTAACGCTTTTATTGTCATACAGGCTTAATCATCTCAAGAGTCATAACTTTAATTGTTGAATATAAAGTCCATTTGCTGCATTAGCTCTTATTATATGATTATATAAATGCCTCACGTTTTAGTAAAATGTTCTTCTGGAGCCGTGTTTCTGCAAGGGAAACTTTTTTTTAATGATTTTTATAATAATGTTAAAGTTATTTTTATATGTAAGATGTTACGTTCTTGTCTGACAAACTGTTTTTTTTGTTGCCATTAGTCCTTAAGAGCTGAACATTTGTCCTCACTAATAACTGCAGTGAATTATATTTGTTGTCTCTGGTACTGCAGACCTTTGTTAGTGATGCTATTCTTCAGTAAAAAAAAAAAAAATGGTCAACACAACAAGTTATGGACATATTCAGCAATATATAGGTGTTGAATCTGTTTTAAGCAGTTTGCTGATGACCTGCAGGCTTATTAGTGTCGCTTGAACCAGCCCAACTGATCCTGCAGGTAAACAAAGCCTTCTTTTACTTAGTTATTCTGTGAAAGACAGCGGCTTGAATGGCCACAGCTGCTCGCCACTCACCTTGGCACACGTATCCCCATCCCCAATCAGAAAACTCACACAATAAGAGAAAGAATCCTCAATCTGCCTTTCTATTTCACACTACTTTAAATGATTAAATGCATGAAATGGAAAAATGAACACAGTGTCATTTTTTTTGCCATAACAAGTAGATATTAATTATTCCAGACAAAAAAAAGAAAAGGTTCTTGGCAGGTACTTTCTTCAGTTCACTCCTTGGCGGAGAATGTTCATTATGGACACGAAGCCAGAGAATGATGTAACAATGAGTTTGCATAACATTTCTGTAGCAGTTATTCACTATATAGTCAGTGCACAGACTCCTAAAGTACCTAGAGGACTAAAATATTGTGTCATTACAGCAGAGTTTATCACTTATAGAATGGCGGATGGCTGGATTGCCAGTAGATGGTGTTTGGCTTCATTAATGACATTACTTTTGCAAAGAACTGCAGTGCAGAGGAAACAAATGAGAGACCATCTGGTGTTCATGCATAAAGAAAATGAACATAAAATCCAGTTTAGAACACTGTGCTGCCTTCCCAACATGAACATGGAGCCGTGCATCTGCAAACATGTTTTATTTAGTCTTCCTTATAATGAGCTAATTGCTCGTTGCCGTGGTAATTTTTCTCTTCTCTGTAATCTCCTGTCAATCAAACAAAGCTGATGCTGCCATCTCTGCTCTTTCCTTGTTTCCTGTTTGTGAAGTTTCAGCCTTGTTCGTAATAGTGTTTAGCTCATGCTAACTGAATGCATTTCATTCAGTGAAAAATAATACCAGGATTTAGAAGAATCAATGTGAAACTTGCCATGTAAGACGTAGCTCAAATCATCACAGTTTACAACATACAGTACCACTCAAAATTTCAAATTAAAATACAGACAGTCTGGACATTTTTAATGTGGTAAATTACTATTTAAGCTGTAAACTGCTGATTTTTTTTATGGAATATCTATTATACATTGTCAGAAACCATCACTCCTGTGTTCCAGCGGCACATTGTGTTAATCCACATTTATAGTGTTGAAAGGCTCATTGATCATTAAAACACCTGAGCATTATGTTAACACAGCTGAAAACTGTTTTGTGCTGATTTGAGAAGCAATAAAAGTATAATTCCTCAGGCTGGTTGAGTATGCGGGATGAAACATGACATAAATTGAAAAAAACAAAAAAAAGTGAATTAATGAAGAAATAACTAAATAAATGTATAATTAAATAATAAATAAATACATGTGGAAATAACTAAATAACTAAATAAAAAGGTAGACATAAATGAATAAATACATTTTTTTCTACTTATGTAATTTTTCAGCCCTCATAGGTAAAGAGATTTTTACAGGTTAAAATAAATGTTTCTACTCTTGTCAATGTTTTTTTTTTTTATATTTCTGATTCATTTTGTAACTCATTTCCTGAATAAAACAGTTTGTTTTCATGAAAAAACAACAGAGGCATTTTCTGGGTGACTTTTGAGCGCTAGTGTATTTTAGTTGTATCATATCAAGAGAGTGTAACAATCCAGTTTGTAAATGTACCACTTTTTCTAAACAGAAATTCAAAATTGATTTCATTGCATCCCTACATGTACTTCCTATGAAGTTCAGTCTTTCCCCTCTCTGTCCTGTATGATCTATTTTTTCTCACCATTTCAACATAACGCCTGTTGAGTAGCAAAAGAAATAAAATGTATGTACCAGAAGGGGATGAAGGGATGTCAACTATTCATCTGCTGCTGAAAAAGATTGTTTTTAAATAGTTTACATTGTTGTTGTTTTTTGCATCTAATTATGTATAAATGTAACAAATGTTGTCATTAGGCAAACTGACTCAGACCATATGCGAGAAGCAACAAATGTGTCTCCTCTTTTAATTCTTATTTTGAGAAAAAAACATTAAATTAGAAATCTGTGAAATGCTCAAACATTATGCAACAGCAGATGAAGTAGGGAAGACTCCTAGCAAGGCTTGCAAACTCTCTTAGCTGAATTTACCAAAGCTATCCACTGGTCAAACCCTAATAAGCCGGTACTCTAAGTGTGTGGGTATGTTGAATTGAAAAAGTTGTCTTGAAATTTGCATAAGAAAGGATGTGTTCTTCATTGACTTTTTTTTGTCACAAAGGACACAAATTAGCAACATTAGCATTCACTCTAAGTCCTGTTTCTTTCCACCTTTTAGCTCTGGTTTTGTCTCCAACTCTTAACTCTGTTCGATGCTCCACTTTCTCCACTATAGTACTAACTTTGCCGGGCTGTTGTGGTGCTAGGCACGTAGCTACAGTTGGTTTATCCAAAAAATAGCAG
The DNA here is from genome assembly GCF_030273125.1 of Centropristis striata. Lineage (NCBI taxonomy): Eukaryota > Metazoa > Chordata > Actinopteri > Perciformes > Serranidae > Centropristis > Centropristis striata. The sequence goes on along the minus strand of NC_081524.1, from coordinate 22,008,329 downwards.
CTGAGACTGAGCCATAAAGTAAAAGTGTCATAAATCCAAAACTATGAGCTGAAACAGGCCAGAAAATCAGCATAGAGGGACAATGGGTGGGTGGATGGTATGAGGAATATGAGAAAATGTACTATTTAAGTGCTTAAACTGCCATGTTTTGTGCCCTCTTGAAAACAAGAAGGTGATGCATCCCAAGGGACTTATCCTCTAATTTATAGCATTTTGAAATACATTAATAAATGCATTGGTTATACATAAAATACTGATTGATGGCACTTAAAAGAACAAAGTACATCCTGATTAAAAACATACTTAGCTTATTTCACTGTTGCATCAGGCTCTCTTGCATTAAAGAAATGCATGAGAAGAAAACAACAATGGCCGTTTTACTTGCTGTAATAGACATTTCCTGTTGCCTGGTACCCCTCTCCATAACAACAAACTCATTGCACTTATTCACTGTAGGAAGAAAAAAAATAGAAAAGAGAGGGATAGAAATAGCTATCAGCACTCAAAGACAAATTGGCTTTTATCCATTGATGCTGTATGTGCAGCAGCATGTGCACGGCATTTCTCTGAAGTCAGAACGGCATTATTAAGTCAAATTAAGCTGTGTTCTGCACGCTGAAGCTAAGTGCTTGACCCTTTCTCGCCGGAGGAGGCCAACTCGTTGTGCTGCATTAGGAGGCCCCATTGATCCTGTCTACAGTCTGAATAAGGCCATCTCTGGTCTCTCACCAAAGGGCTCACCCGCCCTGAGATCCTCATTAACACTCCCCTATCGCAGACTAACTTGTTCTTCCCACACTGACATTGTTAAAGTTTTTGGCTCCCCGGGCCTGTCTCCTTACCGCGTTGTCGTCGGGCGCAGTTGTTGCTCGCTCTCTTGTCGTTATTTTTGTCTGTTGGGCCTCTTATCTCGCCTCCGTTCACCCGTTGCTGTTCTTGTCTGCCGAACTCTCCCTTATCCTTCCTCTCTATTTTTGTCTGTTTTGCTCCTAGTGAGGAGGGCTGAGGGAGAGACTGAAAGGGAATTACAGAGTCCTTGGTGTCATTGAAGCCACTAAGACTGACAGTGAAAAGCCAATAATGAGCCCTCCATCCTTATTTTCCTCAGACACTGACTAGACTCTCTTCTGCCCAACAGCCTTAGTCTCTTTGTGGTTCAAAGGTCATTTGTCTTGGAACCATACAGACTGTCAGACACTTCCGCCGTGACTCATCCAGCTACCCATTTGAGTTAAATGAATCTAATTAGGTAAACATTTTGGAATGATGGATTTTAGGCCCCTATTCTAGTAGCAATTACTGAGTTTCAGGACTATTGATTTATCTCCGAGTAGAGCTACAGTAGATTGTGTTGAGCCTTGCCAGGAGGCAAACTACAGTATGAAATATACTGTATATCCTCTGGTAATTATTGTCAGCAAAGTGCACTGCAAATCATCAAGCAAATTCACTCTCTCCACACGGCCATTGATTGTTTTTGGCATTCAACACATCAACATCTTGTATCATTCCATCAGCAGGCACGGTTGTGAACTCATTCGGTTCATACAATTCACTGTCGGGTGTGAATTGTTGCTGCGTTAAGCAAGAAACTGGATTGATTATGCTGAGTCTGCATGACCGGTACAATCAATGGCTTAAATATGACTCAAATATACAATCATAAAAGTGTGGTCGTTGTAGAAATCTGGTTTTCTACACAGAATTACACACACAGCAGCACTGGAGGAGATGAAAGCGTAACGACTTAAGCTGGTATTTAGGGTTATCTCATTAAATCTGTAAAGCATTTGCAACAATCTCACAACAAATACATCTCTCCCAAACCTTTTGTTCTTATTTCACTGTGTCTTTTCTGTTACAATACCCCACCACCCTCTGAATAAGGTAGTCAGAAAAGTTGCTAAATATGGAAAGATTTCCGCAGGATGTAATAAACCTTATCTGTTCGACGCAAACTGGATTACAAAGGCCAGAAAATACCTCTGCATGGTTTATCATGCTAACATTGTGCAGATTGCTGCAAATGATTTGAATAGCCTGTTGCTTGAGGAGGCCCATACAGACTCAAAGCAGATGGTGATAGCAGAGAGGTGGAAGTAATTAAAATGGCTAATCCTCGCCTGCACTGAGCCCCCGACTACAGCAACGCTCCCACAATAACCCAGACAACAGCAAAAATAATACACCGCTTGCACAAAATGTGTACTTTAAATGACTTGCTTTCTATTTTTTCATGTTCACATTTGTCCTGATGAGTTCATTTTTGGCTTGGCACAGTGACAAAGCCTCAGGGCACAGTTACCAGACATACTGTGGTTATGATTTTGGACCCAGGCTTGACTGCAGTCAGGATGGTAGAGACTAGTTTCCTCGCCTAATGGATCCAGTCGGTGCCCTACATGTGCTCACTGCACGCTGGCTCTGCCCAGAGCTCGGTACTGCATGTTGTGCAGGGGTAAATTTGTCTGAAAATCCGAACTCAATTACATTTTTTTCCTTTGGAAACTTGTAGGATGTGCATATTTTTTTGATATATTGTGTTTTTTATTCATTACTCTCAGCTGCTCCTTTTTTATTCACCGAGGCACTATTTGCCTCGGCCCTCATTATTTAGTGTGTTCAACCCTATTGCTTCTTTCCAGTTTGCACAAATTACTTTTATGAAAGATGGCAGACACCTATGCCTACCTTCCCGGTTTTTACTATAAAGCTGTAAATCAAGATATGAATAGTAGTTTAGTGGCCCGTGAAAAGAAGGATATAAGACATAATGTTCTTTTTACTGTGCATCAAGCAACACGTTAACACACCTGTGTGGTCACTCTTTACTTCCTGAAACAAATGTTATAAGTGCATGGACTCTAAAAAATGTTGCCGCAATGTCTCGACTGAGTAACTATTTATATTCACATTGTGCGACCTTCAGGAAAATGTGACTCTGGCTGGCCATTGGGAGCTTAGTGGTGTGTGCGAAAGAACGCTGAGGTACATTAAACCAGCAACAAGGTACATGCAGCATTGTCATAAATGAGCTCTAACCTCTAAGGTGTGACTTCAATGAGCTTCAGTGTGAAACCACAATCTCTAGGGCTGGACAGGTGCCATTTTTTTCAGGTCTTGAGTGGTTTTTGCATGAATTCAAATGCAAAACTGGTGTTAAAATGTGCTCCCGGGGACACGTCTGTAACACGAACTACCACAGAAGCAGCTTTGAGTGCTTTGCCATGTGTTTATAAGTCTGTCTTTCTGTCTGTGGACAGGTTCTAAGGTTTTTTTTTATGGTTGTAATAGCATTACAGCCATTCAAGTAACCAATTTTTGTCGTTGCAGCTGGTGTGATCCAATCGCAAAATTGTCTCTAGATATTTGAACCCGTTCTCATTGCCATCTCGTCATTTACAGACGCTTGGTCAGGACACCCTGACATCCCTTTTTAACTTACTGTGTGGCTCTACGCTTCAAACTATGATGCTCATATTTAAACAATGTCAATTCAAACAAAAGTACTTTGTTAGGTTAAGGAAAATATCATGGTTTAGGTTAAAATATATACATTTGCAACTTAAGTTATGCTCTTTAATGCTAAGTAATCAATGTTACAGTGTTGACTTTGGTATCACATGAGATATGAACAGTGGACTCCTGAGACAAAATCCTGTGTTTCTTTGACCCCTCCATCCCAAGGTTATTATAGGTAACAAAAACTAACAAATTATTGAAAACTAATTGAAAAAACATTTTTGTTAACTGAAATAAAGATAAAAACTAGAGTTAAAAAAAAACCCATAACTGACTGAAGCTGTAATGTGTGATTACAAATACTAACGAAAACTAACTAAAATCAACCCTCTGGAGTCCATCTATTTATTGAAAATACACTTGTTTTATTTACAGCAATAACTTTATTTATATATGATAGGTAGACAAGCTGAGAAAGCCAGGTAAAAGTTCAATCATAGGAGCTTTGACGGTGTGCCATTTATGTTTCTAGACCATTTTTAAATTGTGAATTTTTTTCTACAATGAAAACTACTACCATTTTTAATTTACATGCAAATGGACTGTTTTATAGTTGTATTATTTATTATTTTTTCTGCTGTTTTTGTGTGTATAAATGGTTAAAAAATTGGTACATTTCCATAGACACCTTTGTGTTTTGTTTGTATTTTCGTTTCCTGGCAGCTTTATACTTTGTTAATGTGATGTACATGTTGATGTAAAGACAGACTGAAAGATGCTTAACAGAAACAGAAACAAATGCATAGGAAGTTGACAAATTTGAACCAAAATCTCCTGGACTTCAGAGGTTTAAAGTGAAAATGTCCTTTGGTTTGGTGTTTGTCAACATTTTTCATACAGGAGGCATTGGTTAATATCTTTATTGAGACTGGGATCTACAAGACTATGTGAGTCGATTGCCTTCAAAAAGTTCAGCACTTTACTGGATGGACAAGGCAAAGGACATAAAGGCAAAAATGAATTGTCAACTTTTTGTTGTAATAAAAACTAAACTAAAACCAAGCATTTTCAAAAAGATAAAAACTAACAAAAAAATAGCAAACTCACTCTAAAAACGAATTAAAAACTAAGTGAATTTGAAAACCAAAAACTGCTGAAAAATACCTAATATAAACTTGATCCATCCACCCTGTCCTCCTCTATATGGACTTTAACGCTCTTTATATCACATCACCATACTCAAAGAGCACTTGCTCTATGTGTCTAGTACTGCCTGGTGTATCTCATACAGGTGGTAAAAGGTGCTTTGTGCGTTGGTACTGTACATCGACAACTTAGGAATGAGAAGGTTCTGGTTATTCATGCAATCAAATTGTTAAAAATGGTAACAAGTATACACAAAAGCACATGAGTCACAGGTGCCCTCAGTCTCAGTAAAGTGAGTGCAGATATGCATCAGAATTATAATCGTAAAACAAAACATACTGGGACACAAAAAGACCATATAAGGTTACTACACGGTACAAAAATATAGTGAATTATCTCCAGCATATATATATATATATAATGATCCACAAATCAGGCGATTGTGATGCAGTGCTTATGCCTCACGGTGACGAGGAATCATCTGATGCAGAATTATGCTGCTTCAGCTCTGTCTGCACTGCAGACATTAAAACACACTGACAGAGCTGACATCTGCTGTTATGACAGGTGTAGGAGTTTACTTTCATGAGCTGCATGAGATACAAAGTCACAACCACTTCTTAGGACCATGATGCACTTGGGCTCAGCGTGAACTTTTGTTGAGACAGCAGTTCGTGCCAAAACACCAGAGTAATGTTCAATAGCGGATTATTAGTTACGCACGCACGCACACACATGCAGAGTGAAAAAATAGAGGAGGGATCCTCGCAGAGGAAAAAGAGGAAGCAGAAGAAGCTGTTACTCTTTACTTAACTTTATTTATTAGTTTTAATCCCAAGACTGAATTTGGCCAAAAGTGGTTAAATCCCGTTCCTTTTAATGATCTGTCGGCTTATTCTTTATATGGTGGATGTGGTGTCAGGATGCAAGACACTGACACTTCTTCTTTGCACATATGAAACAGCCACTAACATCTTTAAACTTTGAAGAAGTATACTCTCATTAACTTCAAAACTCCTAATCTTAAAGAGGATGAACGTATGAAGAAAATGAGACTAATCCATTTCCATGACCAGTGAAAGTTTTACTCTACAATCTGGAAGAAAAACAGCAATGCATTCCCATTAATCCGGCTTTTTAATTTATTTTTTCTCCACTTCACACAGCAGTTAGATGCTGTTTATTTGGTTGACAAAGCAATTAACCCTAAAGCCCATTTAGTAGTTCTGGTGCTTTCAGCTGTATCACACTGTCATCATCAGCAGATTGAATTTGCTAAGTTTTGTGATTCTCTTGGAACTCTCATTTATACTGACATAAAAGCTGAACTTTTCAAAGCTTAGCTTAAAAGCTGACAGTTTACGTATCCACCGAACTCCAATGAATTGTCAACTGATTTAGATTTTATTGCTCAAGATGCAATTGTTTTTGCACTCCCTAAAACATATTTGTCATTGTCTGGTTCTCGTGCTAGAACAATTATACAATAATTAAATTAGTCAACTGACAGAAATGTTTGTGATTTTGATATTCGCCAAAAACAATAGGTCATTGCCAGACTAATCTGCAAATATGTATTGGTCTGAAACTTCTCAGTTCATTTTTGATTTGCAAGGGCCGTTATTAACGGGTGTAGACAAAAATACCTCTGAATAGACTACAACCAAGCATGAAATGTAAAGGACTCGGAGCAACAAAGCGTCCAACATATGGCAGAGTGACACATGCAGGTTGGGGCAGTGCTTGATCCATTTTCCAGAAGGACAAACATGAAGGTGGATGCATCACTGGTCGTGTGGTGCTTGGATTAACTTTCCTTGTGCAGCACAGGGGCTCCACAAGGAACAGTGCTGGATCCTTTCCTGTTCACCCTCTACACAGAAAGCTTCCCACACAACACCGACAGCTGCAGTTTGCAGAAGTTCTCTGACGACATTGCTGTTGTCGGCCTCATCAAAGGGGGCGATGAAGTAGAGTACAGAGGGAGGATCAACAGCTTTGTGGAATGGAGTGCACACAACCACCTCCATCTCAACACAACAAAAAACAAGCAAATAGTTGTCTACTTAAGGAGGGGGAGGAGGAGGACCCAACCAACTCATATCATCATCAGTGGCACTATGGTGGAGGTGGTGGACAACCACAGGTACCTGGTGTGCAGCTCAGGCTGGACTGGAGGAGCCAAGTGGAGGCAGTGTACAAAAAGGACCGAAGCGGACTGTATTTCCTAACTAGCTAGGTCTCTAGATCGTCAACAGACGATCCAGCAGGTGGAGGAGCCCAGAACCTTTAACAAACTGGGTACAATCATGACCCACCCTACAAACACACTCCACGCCCCGAAGGTGCTCAATAGCAGCACCTTCAGTCAGAGACTTATTGCACCAAATCAGAGAGATATACTACTATATGGTTTTATAATGCACAAAAATAACGTAAGTCTGTCTTTAAGCTGCTGTGACACTATAATTTCCTGTAAAGGATTATGGCAGCCTTGCCATGAACCTTCTGAAATTACAGGTAAACAGTTACCCAAATGTGTTTCTGAAAACACTGGAGGTGAGAAATTGGCAACACAGTAACATAATCCTGATTCATATTTGATCAGAGCTTCCTAGTTTGACAGTTTGATCTGAGTTTCGTGACTTGCGCTCAACATCAGTAATCCTATCAAACACGTTAAATTTTGAGAGTGACCAGACTCATCATGCCAGTGGAAATACAAATGAGCTCGGTAGCTTCGTTTGGAATTCCACCACAGTAGGGTTACAGTTGTTGTTGTAGATATTAAGAAACCAAAGATAGAACATGTTAATTAGTAAGCCTTCCAAGTAGGCAGGTTGTTTCAGCTTTCATTTCCCCCGACCCATTAGCCGACAGTAAAAAAAAAAAGGCTTCATAATGATTAGTTAAAGCAAAAAATGTGTCCATTGCCACTGTGAGAACAGCAATTATCTGATTCCAGCTTATCATATGTGACAATGCTGTTTTTCTCTCTTTTATAATGCTATACATTATAAGAGATATTAAAGATATATTAATAGTAAAATCGTCAGTCATTAGTTGGAGCTCTACCTGGTACCCGTCCTTTATAATGACCGACTTGCTGGAGCCACACTGCTGTAGTTCCCTGAACTGAGGGATAATGATCCTCTGCTTCCCCGTGGTTCAGATCAGACTCTTCTTCAAATAAGATAACTCAGTTTCTGCCTTTTAAAGGAACAGAAGCCCCAATTATCCAGCAGTTTATCGTGCAGTGAAAACTTACAATATGCAGATTTTTCCTTTGAAATAAGTACAATTTCAATTGGCACTCCCTCCTCCTCAGCACCCGACTGTTACTGTATCTTAGTCAATTGAGCGTCACCAAGGAGTTAATTCAAGTTAATGGTCATTTCTGGGGCCAGATGTTCAGAGTTTTGTCTTTAAGCTCAGACTCTGCTGTGTGTCTCTTTTGGATTGGGTCTGTCTGTTCTCTGGTCCTTTTATTATTAATATATTTTTTTTATTAATGTATATACGTATGTTTTTTTACACGTCCATGTCAAATCTGGTCCATGATTTCTGACTCTTGAAGACCCCTAAATCCTCCAAACCATACAACCTCATATGTTGTTTGTTCCTACACTATAATGCGACCCACAAGAGTGTTTCAAATATAAAACTCGGTTGCAGGAGATCAACACATTCTCATAAATACAAGTAAAAGTACAAAAGTATCAGCATCAAAATGTACTTAAAGTATGAAAAGTAAAAGTACTCATTATGCAGAATGCACACTCAGATAGATTTAAATATTCAAAAAATATTATTTGATTATTTGTATTGATGCAGTTATGTTAGCAGCGTTTTCATTTTGTAACGACAGGGCTCATTTGAACTACTTAATATACTGTTATGAGGTTTGATTTATTAAAATGTCTAATAACTTCACATTTTTATTTCTTATCATATTTTTCATGTTAAATCTTGACCAGAAAAGAAACTAAAGCTGGCAGCAAAATGTAGAGGAGTAAAAAGTACAATGTTTGCCTCAAAATGTAGTGAAGTATAAGAATAAAGTTACATAAAAGTACCTCAAAATTATACTTAAATACAGTACTTGTACTTAGTTACATTCAGTGGTGGGCCGCCAGGGCCAGCAAGGCCTTCTCTGCTGGCCTAACATGAAACCAGAAATCATGATCATAATTATGATAAAGATGCTAATATCTAAAAGTATTCATATTCTCTTCATGTCATATTATGCTCCTTCCAGTGCTGTTGTTTTTAGGTTAGAGTTTTTATCCAATCAGAATTCAGCTATCTTATGTTGCCAGGCTGTATGAAATCTGCCCGGGCCTTCAGAATCAACAATGCGGGCGTCTGTGCACTGTAAGTGAACGGGCAAATACAGTTGATAGATAGTTGCGATAGCCAATCAGATCACGAGTTGTGTCAGTAAGGCCCTCTAGCTGGCCTCACGTTGAATGTGACATTTACGCGTCCTGTGATTGGATATGGATACTTACTAGTTTGAGCCACGGCAGTGCTATGCAGATCAACAGAGTCACACCCGGGACTGTTAACGATATGTAAATAATCTGCCGCATTGGCGCAGCTGTGTGGTTGTACTCAAAGCAACAGGTCACAGAAAGTCGTGATACGTCACGTTTTGACATGAAAAAGTTTTTTCACAAAGAGACTTGTTTATTTTGTCGCTGTCGCCAAAGTATGCCCGTCTTGTTAGTGTCTTTCTGATATTAAACTGCGATTTTGCAATGTATTGTACAATCTTGTTAAACCTTGCATATTCTTTGTGGACTCATTTAATAAAACTTTTTGGAAAGATAATTTTAAAGACCCTTTTATTTTTAAGTTTTGACAGTAGCATACCAGATATGTTTTAATTGCTGATGCGCCGGATAATAGCCCATTTTGTACACAACTGAGGTGATGCAATGCCTAGTAGTGCTTAAGTGTGTTTCTAACTACTCTCCAGTCCTGCTGTTATAAATGCTGGCATAATGTAGTGAAGTATAAGCTCTCTGGGACAAGCTGGGTACAAACAGGGTGCTATCATGGCTCCACTCACCTCACCATCCTGTGACAGCTGCACCCACCTCGCCGAGAAAGTCACCGAGCTTGAAGGACGCATTTCCAACCTGTATCAGATCCGCGAGGCTGAGCTGTTAATGGACACGGTCACCTTCGATCCACCGGGACCTGAAGCCACTGCCCCTGCAGCTGCCACTTCTCCTCCGGGCATCAACCTCCACGATCGCTGGATGTGCCAAGGTGCCAAGCCCAAAGCTCAGAGCTTCTCCACCCCATCTGCACCTGAATCCTGGTCGCTTATCACCAGTCATCACAGGCGAGGGCGCCGCTCCTCTCCCGCACATAAACATTACATCCACTTGGAAAACAGATTTTCCCCTCTTCAAGATGACTCTACTCCCCCTGCAGAGGAGCCCCGACTCTCTCCTCCGGCTCCACACCTGTTACGCAGCTCCATGCCGGTGTTTACACCCGCGCCGCAGCGTATGTCTCGAAAACCTGAGGCAACGAGACCCGTGTCCCAGGTGGAGTTTCAACAGCCCTCTGCCACGCGACGTCTGGGCTCGTCCCTCTCTGGTCCGGCGCGGGTAGCTCGGCACCCCGTGGAACACAGCGCCTCCACTTCCACAAACGCCCGCTCCAGCTTGAGGAAATCGCTCGGCTCCCGCTCCGAGAGGGGGCCTCAGTCAGCGTGTGCGCGCCACTCCAGACCGCCGCTTCTTTTTTCCCGTGGGTCTGGGAAGCAACAGGCTGCTGAGGATATTCCCGACGACCGCTCCTCTGTTCTTGTTGTTGGAACTTCCATGGTCCGACATGTGGAGATTAGCAGATGCAGCACTTCCTGCCACCCAGGTGCGCTCGTCCAGGACATCAATGACGTCATCCCGCAGCTACTCTCTCAACGTCCGTCATTCTCCACTGTGGTTGCTCACGTTGGTACGTGCGACCTCAAAATACAGCAATCAGAGAAGCTTAAGGACGACTACATCTCCCTCATAAGCACCATCCTAGACTCCAACAAACAGTGTGTAGTTTCTGGCCCCTTTGCTCCCCCCTGTTTTGGTGATGTAAAATTTAGCCGACTCAGACAACTCCATATCTGGCTTAAAGGATACTGTCGCAGCCGAGACATCCCATATGTGGACAACTTCACCTCCTTTCTCAACAGAACTGACCTCTTCAAAAATGACCGTCTGCACCCAAATCTCATCGGATCTCGCCTCCTATCCCTGAACATTGATCTCACCCTGCACTCCTGCATGGCTTACTCTGGTTGACGGTCAGTGATTCCACACTCAAAACACTATAGCGGTCCAGTGACAGTCTCATCTATCCCTGTTATTATAAACCTTAGGCCTAAGAAATGCACTTCTGATCACACCAGCTCAGCGAATCACAGTAATCTAATCCATATCCCTGCAGTTGTCAGCCCCTCACACAGCAACGCACCTCAAATAATAAAAATGGCTCTTTTAAATGTCAGGTCACTTACAAATAAATCATTTTTAATAAATGAACTCATTAGTACCCACAGTCTAGATTTCACTCTACTAACTGAAACCTGGTTGGATAAAAACGGAGCCACTACACTCATTGAGACTGCACCTCCGAACTTCAATTTCCTCCATACCACTAGAACTGATAGGAGAGGTGGTGGAATTGCTGCCGTCTTCTCAGACATTTATGTCTGTAAGGAAGTCCACCTTGGTGATTACATATCATTTGAATACCTTGCCTTGTCAGTGCATTGCAAAACTACAATCTTAATAATAACTGTTTACCGTCCACCAAAATCCAAATGTGGATTTCTGGAAGAATTCTCCCAGCTATTATCTAAGGTTTCAATTGATTATGACTGTCTTATTATAACTGGTGACTTTAATATTCACATTGACAATGAAACTGACCCAGATGCCATAAACTTTGTTAGTCTGCTGGAGGCATTCGACCTCTCCCAACATGTCCGTGGACCTACCCACAATAAAGGACATACTCTGGATCTTGTCATCTCAAAAGGACTCAACATTACAACACCTCTTGTTGTAGATATAGCTTTTTCCGATCACTGTTGCATTTACTTTGATGTTTCTGCTTGCCCTGTACAACGTCAAAATTCTCAATTACTCAAAAGACGCATAATTAATGACAATACAATTGAAAGCTTTCACAAAACTATAAATGAGTTGTCGTTGTCCATGACATCTTCAACTGGGGATCTTGTGGACAACTTCAACTCAAAAATACAGAATGTATTCAACAAAATTGCACCGCTTAAATCTAAATATGTAAAAAAACAAAAAGCTCCCTGGAGAAATGGAGTGGACATCAGACAGTTAAAGAGAAAGTGTCGTCAGGCAGAGCGACAGTGGAGAAAAACAAGACTTCACGTTCACAATGACATCTATAAGGATAAACTGAATGAATACAACAAAGCAATTAAACAAGCCAGACAATCATTCTTTTCTAAAATCATCAATGAAAATATTAATAATAGTAAAGTGCTTTTCTCCACTGTTGACAGACTTGTTAACCCACCTTCCATCATTCCTTCAGAAATATTGTCCTCAGTAAAATGTGATCAATTTGCTTTTTTCTTTAATAACAAAATCATTACTATTAGACAAAACATTACTGCCCTAAAACCTACAACTGAACTTGCCCTCCCTTTCTCCAGAAACTCCACCTGTGTCATGCCTCATTTTAACTGTTTAAATCTGAAAGAACTTGGTGATATTGTTGGTCAGCTCAGGTCCTCCACCTGCTGCCTGGATCCCCTCCCAACTGCATTTTTCAAAAATGTTTTTAACTGCTTAGCACCAGAGGTTTTACATATCATTAACACGTCTCTTCAGTCAGGTATATTTCCCACATCACTAAAAACAGCTGTCATCAAACCACTTCTGAAGAAAAACAATCTGGATCAAAGTGTCATTGCAAATTACAGGCCCATCTCCAACCTACCATTCCTCAGTAAAATACTTGAAAAAACAGTTTACATTCAGCTCAAGAATTATCTAGCATCAAATAGCCTCTTAGATACGTATCAGTCTGGATTCCGTCCCCACCATAGCACAGAAACAGCACTTATTAAAATCCTAAATGATCTACATATAAACACAGACTCCAAAAAAATTTCCATTCTTGTTCTACTTGACCTTAGCTCTGCATTCGACACCATTGACCACAATATCTTACTGGAAAGACTTGAAAGGTGGGTTGGTTTATCAGGCCCAGTTCTAAACTGGTTCAGAACCTACCTTCAGGACAGACAGTTTTACGTTTCCATCGGTGAATTTCATTCAAACAAAATGAACATTACATGCGGGGTACCACAAGGGTCAATTCTAGGACCACTACTGTTTAATCTCTACATGCTTCCACTCTCACATGTCATACGCAAACATAAAATAAGTTATCATAATTATGCAGATGATTCACAACTTTACATTTCACTACACCCCGATGACCTATCACCCATAACATCCCTCACTCAGTGTATCAAAGACATTAATCAATGGATGTCACACAATTTTTTACAACTAAACAAAGACAAAACAGAAATACTCATCTTTGGTGCACAGGCTCATAGACTGAAAATTGCAGCACACCTCAACTCTCTCTCCCTTGACAGCAAAACTGAAGCAAGAAATCTGGGTGTAATTATCGACAGCAATTTAAATTTCAGAAGTCATATCAACCACATCACCAGATCATCTTTCTACCATCTCAAAAATATCTCTAAATTGAGAGGCTTTCTGTCAAAATCTGACTCAGAAAAATTAATCCACGCATTTATAACAAGTAGACTAGATTACTGTAATGGTTTATTCACTGGAATCTCCAAATCAAGCATTCAAAGGTTACAACTAATTCAAAATGCAGCTGCACGTATTCTCACTGGCACCAAGAAATATCAACACATCACACCCGTTCTTAAGTCCTTGCATTGGTTACCCGTTAGAACAAGAATTGATTTCAAAATACTGCTCCTGGTTTATAAAGCACAACACGGCCTTGCACCTCAGTACATCACAGATATGCTCATCACCTACACCCCAGCAAGAACACTTCGGTCAACAGGCAGTGGCAACTTACTCATCCCTCACACCAGATCCAAAGAAGGAGAAGCAGCTTTTAGTGTTTATGCCCCAAGAAAGTGGAACACCCTGCCTGACACAGTTAAACTTGCCACATCAGTAGCCATTTTTAAAAACAGATTAAAAACCTATCTTTTCTCTACAGCATTTGGTTGAATTGTGTGCATGTGTGGTTGTGGGAGTGGGTGCACATGTGTGAGTAAGTAAGTGTATATGTGGTGAATATGGCATGGCTTGTCTACCTGCACTCTTCAATTAATTTGTAATCGATTTGTTTGATTTTTCTGTGTTTTTTGTTGTTGTTGTTGTTTTAAACTGTAAATTATGTGTATTGTGAAGCACATTGAGTCTGCCTTGTGCATGAAATGCGCTCTATAAATAAAGTTGAATTGAATTGAATTGAATAATGAAAGGTATTTATTGACTAAGTTGGACATCACTGAAGGCCTAAGTGTGAAATGCACCGCCCGCCACTGGTTACATTCCACCACTGCATACACGTTACATTGTTAAAAAAGCAGCTGTTTTGTTACGTTTAGGTTGCAAAACTACCTTTCTAAGGTGAGGACAAAAAGTTCCTGGTTAGGCTTTATAAAATACAGTTTAAGAAGTAGTAAAATAAATGCTGAAAATGTGATGCAGTTACGTTAAAACGTTACATCTGGAAGTTAAGTTACGTTTCTTTAAATAACATTGTATATTTTTATTTTTCACATTTGACATTGGCTGCTAACTACAAACACAAACATAGTGGATATGGTGTGTTAGAAATGACACATAGGGTCATGCTTTGGGGGAAGATAATTAATGCTAGCACCTCGGTCAAATGAATAATAATGCAAACAGCACATCAGCAGCAGTCACGTCACATTGTGACACGGTGACTTTATTAATTATGTATAGATGTGAGAGACATTTGTAAAGATCAATAAGACCTCCTGCTTTGCTTTATGGAAAATAAATAGGACATAGATATTAGTCCATGAGACCATCTCACTGGCAATCTATGGATCCTTGAGAAGCTACAAGCTTACATTTCTTGAAGACATAAGTACTTAGCTTGAATTGCTTTCTCTCCAAAAATCTCCAGTGGCCACTTCCTCGGAAAATTGTTGATGTTCTAAATTGCATCCAAAATATGTATCTCAGCAAAGAAATTGGAGGTTTGCACAACAATCATGCTTATTGTTGCACTGATTTAAAACGGTTAGATTTGCAGTGTTCAGAAAGTGCCATATATGTAACTCAAGCTCTTCACCCGGGTTCATAACAGCTGCTTCTCCTGCGTCCTGTCAATACATTTACATATTTTGTAGATGAGCTAAACCACAAATGAATGTAAATGATCAATATTCATCACAAGATAAATTACACCTCATTACTGGATGTACACGTGTGTGTGTGTCTTGAAGCAGAAGGGGGCTATCAGGAGCCTGTGATGGCATTCATCAAGTCCTTCATATCGACTACGGAGCTATAATGTAATTTCAAGAGTAAAAAATGATGCACAGTGTAATGCACCCATGGCGCACTGCATTTAAAAGCTATTATTCACCAACAACTTGTCATCAATAGTCCTCAGCCATTTTTCCAGCTGCTTAGCAATGTAAAATAGCAAAACTCCTGCACCTGTATAATCAGAGAAGTGTAGATTGTGGTTTGTGTGCTTGGTGCAGATGGTCAGCACTAACCTTTCATTATCTCTTCCGTTGAGAGAAAGACACCCAAAGAAAGGTAACACAATTACACAGAAAGCAATTAGTGCCACGCTCTCAGTGTTGTGGAACTGAGGGGTGTAATTACGGAGATGAAGTTTGTGACGGCTATGAATGTCTCGATATGAGACGGCGCCATTAGCCATCCTTGTTTTTTTAATTAGTGCTTCGCTCACTTTTTGCTGCGACATTAAGGGTAATGTTGCAGGGAGGAGAGCGGGGTGGAGACACAGGCTCACAGGCACAGTGTTCATAACTCACACAGAGCTGTTCCAGTGTCACTTAATGCCGCATGAAACATCAAAAGGTTGTATCCAAACAACGCAATATATCAGCTGATGGGCCTCTTTTATTGATCCAGGAATGCTATTTTGAGAACACATCTGATTTTTTTTTTTTTTTTTGGTGGAATTGGTTCGGTGTATCACAAACGCTTCCTGCACCAGCTTTTCATGCTGAACTGAAAACTCTAATGCTGCTGTACAAAGGTGATGCATATACAGTAGCTGCAGAGGGCCCATCTGTGCTGACACAGTGTTTTCCCTCTTGCTTCAAACATCAGAGCTAATTCTCAGTATGAAATGATGTCTGATAGATAGATAGATAGATAGATAGATAGATAGATAGATAGATAGATAGATAGGTTGATTGATTGATTGATTGATTGATTGATTGATTGATTGATTGATAGATGGATAGATAGATAGATAGATAGATAGATAGATAGATAGATAGATAGATAGATAGATAGACTTTATTGATCCCAAACTGGTAATTTGCTGTGTACTGTGCTTCACACAAAGTCTTGATCGTTTTGAAAAAGCTTAATTGTAGACATTATCGTTTTAAAGTTAGTAATATGCTTTGAAAATATTCCTGGAAAAGGGATTTAAAAAAACATAATCTGGTACTTCATCTGTGCAATAACTATGTAAATTTGTAAATCAAAAATATTCCTGTTGTCATTTTTTTTGGACCCCTGGCGTCTCACACCACACGAGCTAAGCTAGCTAATAGCTCGATAAGATGATCACTTACTATGAAATTTAACAAGCGTTATATTATCATGATAAAAACATACAATCAAAGGTTATGGTAACATCTGGCAAAATAAAACAAAGTATACATTGATTGCTGTGGATTAAGATGTGATGACAAATTATTTAAGTGTGCATTTTATTTGTAAGATGCCTTGAAAGTACTTGAATTAAAGCTGTTTGAACCCTGGGATTTTCTCCTGCTGTGATTGAAGTTTGCACCATTGTATTCCAAAATATGTTGAATGAAGATATTATCCTGGAGCATTGCTCTCTCTATCATTAATAATTGGTTCAAATTGATAAGACTGGCTGTGTTTGTAAGATTAACCTAAATTTTTATTGTTTTGTAAACAAATTGTCATCTGTACAAATGTACAATGTTCATAGGGTTAAATGCTTTTAATTGTGCTCCTTGCGTAGCTCATTCCATCATTTTTGTCTTGTGGTGTCCCCATATAAGAATGAACATAGTTGAATCTGACTGGTTAACTGGTGTGACTTAGCAAAAACAACAAAGATAGAAATAGTCCAAGATACATGTGACTATTTCTTGGCTGTTTTTCAGAATGGACAACCTGCATGTTTGAAGCTGTACACATTATCACACAGAGTGGAGAATAATACAACTTTCCGGTCTAATTTTATCCCTCCAATTGCA
This sequence comes from Centropristis striata, assembly GCF_030273125.1. Classification (NCBI taxonomy): domain Eukaryota; kingdom Metazoa; phylum Chordata; class Actinopteri; order Perciformes; family Serranidae; genus Centropristis; species Centropristis striata. Next base: position 21,991,174 of record NC_081524.1, on the reverse strand, counting down.
GCAATCCACAGACAGAAGGAAAATGACAGGGAAGTAAAGGGACGTTTAACGAGAGAGACACCATTTGCCGCTTCATAAACTCAAAGTATTTAGCGATCGGCGCATGCTTGTTACATTCTAATGTGAGAGCTCTGATTTATAAATGTATTCATTGATTTTGAAACCATAGCCTCACGCCGATGGGCTGATATTAATACCAAAATAGACTATATATCATGATTTATTGGGTGAAAACAAGTAATCCTGTGTATAATGAGACATTCAGCACCCCCCATAAAGCCCAAATGGAATGATCCTTTGTCTCATAACCACATTTCCCACCACTTCAGCGACTGAACTGTGAGATTGGCAGTTGAATCAGGCTCCTTAGATTGAATTGTAGAGCTATTCTGGGTCACCCTTGCTTTTTGTGAAGTGAAATATCTCAATAATTTTTTTTTTATGATTCAACTTTTATTAAGTTTTTACAATTTTTACAAGACCACACTAACAACCAATTAAGAAAAAGAAAAAAGGGGCAAAATTAAAATACACAATCTTGATAATAAAACATAAATAAATAAAACAATAAAATAAAAATAAGTACATAAGAAGTCCAAGACAGGTACAATTAATCCATGCTCAATATGTTAATTCACTGTCTACAAATAGTCTTCCAGTAAACATTTCCCTGTAGTGAACCCAGTCTGCCTCCACCTTCATTTCCATGCCAGTCCCCCAAGAACAGCCCATAATGATCAGTGTATGCAGATACATTTTAGCTACCCTGTAAAGAATATAGTCTTAAAAACATTCCCCATTTCTTATCTCAATAATTATTAATAATAGGTAGTAATTGGCTGGCCTGAACCCCACCACTTCTGTTTACAAGTCTGCTTGTAGATCCAGGTCCAGGTTAACCAACATGGCCACACACTGAACACTTTCTAAAGTTCCTGTCATCTCTCCCCTTAGTCTCAGCTCCCTCATTACTCCCGAGCAGCTCGATGACCTTCCTGCTGCAGTCATTACAGCAGAGTCACTGTCGGTTTTCCACCTGTGGGCTGAAACGCATCTGTTCCAAGAATTATCTCACTCTACACCTCCCTTCCAATTTCCCCCTCTTAATTGTAGGTTTATTTCCAACTCCTGTCTCTCATATGATCATTCGGTTGTCACAAGAATGTTGTTGAGACAAAATATGGCTGCTGCTATAGAAATCCAATTTAATAAAGCAGCCATTGCCATTCACAGCAGCACTCTTTTCATATCAAACACTAGAGAGGAAGCAAACAGACCATGGTGTTCGATACAGAATCATTCTGCATAACCTGCAGGTCCTGTCTCCTGACGAGCGCCGCAGTGGGCAGCTACGAGGGATCCCATTTACACTTGTCTTTTCAAGTGTCTCACAAGAAAATCCAAATGAGGTCTAAAGCAATTTAATTTACACAAAAACTGCATGTGCATCTCAGCTAGCTAGATCACAAATCTGATTGCAATCAGTCTTCCAGGATGCATGCAAATTAGATTCGTTAGATGTATTCTGGGTGAGGGGGAAGGGAACCTGAAGTTGTTTGGTAACTGCCCGTTATACCAGAACACAACCCATCCTCACTCCTAATTCGTCAAATATTGAAGCTTGGTCAACATCCCTCAACGTCAGATACATAAACACTGAGCCTGAACTCAGGTCAGAAGGGGGCTAGAGCCAATCTCAGCCGACATTGGGCCATTAGTGGAGTACTCTACAATTCTACAAATCTACAATGTAATTTAGCAGACGCTTTTATCCAAAGCAACGTACAAGTGAGAGTAATACAACACAAGAAAGGATGAAGTCTAGAAACATAGCAAGAGTAAGTGCTGTGGGTTCAGTTCGAGTCCATTAGGACACAAGTGCTTTTAGGTCGCAAGAACGGTCAGTGTTGTAGTCGTCAGTGTAGATCAAGAGTGAAGGTGTTCAGTAAAGAGTTGGGTCTTCAGTCTCTTCTTAAAGATTGAGACAGGTTACTGGGCCTTCAGTAAGACATCGTTAATGTTATAAATGACTATTAAAGCCGGAAATGGCTGATTCTTATGGAATATCTATTATACAATACAACAATCAACAATCACTCCTGTGTTCCAGTGGCACATTGTGTTAATCCACGTTTATAGTGTTGAAAGGATCATTGATCATTAAAGCACCTGAGCATTATGTTAGCACAGCTGAAAACTGTTTTGTGCTGATTTGAGAATTATTTATAGGTAAAGTTGGAGATTTGTACAGGTTAAAATGATTATTTCTACCTTTGTCAATCTCTTTAATATATTTTCATTTCATTTTGTAACTCACTTTGTGAATAAAACAGGTTGTTTTCATGGAAAACAACACAGCCTTGTCACAGATTTGTGACATTTCACATCACCTACATAACTGGTCCAGTAGTTATGTTTGAACCCAAACCCTATTCTTTATTCAAAATGCTTCACCAAGTAGTTTTGACACCTAACCTTAACTGTGTGTTTCCTGTCAACACGGAAGTTTAGTTTGAAGCTGCAAGTGGAAAACGGCGCGCCATCCCTGTATCGTTCAAAACTGCCTCTCAAGGGGTACTTAGTGTCATGTTTTGAAGCGTAGGGCCCCTGATTGAGGAGCTTTGATGAGTTGGGGAAATGTATTACAGTATAAGGTCTCCTGCAATTTAGTAATTAATTTAGAAAGTAAGTAAAGTTTATTTATAGAGCACTTCTCGCAAATAAAATCACAAAGTGCTTTACAGAAGATGAAAATAACAACAATTTTGGGGAACATAAGACAATAAAAACACAATTAAAACAAAAAACATAAAATTCTAATTATACAATAATATGTACAATGCAAACTGGTCATCCAAATCTAATCTATCTAAAAAGACAGGTCTTAAGGAGATTTTTAAAAGAGTCAAGAGAAATAGCAGACCTAGTTTATTTCACATCAATACCAGTTTAGCTAGTGTTGTCTTGGTGAATCTGTGTGGTTTGACTCTCTTTGACATTTCAGAGTTAGTTCAGTGTAACCTTAGCTGCTTTTATGACACGGGACAGACTATTTCTACAAACTGCTTGCTGACGTAGATACTGTACACTTGGGAGGAGTTTTTGGATAGACGGATGCATTTACATGCGTCTCTATCCAGATGGATGTCTCCGTCCATTCGGGACCCATTGATCAGCCTCTTGAATGCTTCTAGGATACATTTACACTTAGCTTTTTTGGAGATGGGAAAGCTATATGATCCGGCCAAGAAGCATGAAGTGTAATGGAGTGTATGATTCCAACAGATGACCACATTCATTCTGGTGGCTCGTGATATTAGAGATTTCAGCTCTCATTGTGCCTCTGGATGGTGAGCATCAGCAGCAGAAAAGATAGAAGAACTCGGCAAAAATGATTGTGCAAAACAATTAGAGAGAAGCAGACCATACTGCATGACATCATCCTCTCTGCGTATCTGTAGCCTCTCATGACTCGGTGTCGCTGCCCCCTTCGACACTGAGAGTTCAGTCTGCAGATCTGAGAGCCAGGGGTCCCGGCCTTTTGCAGAGAAAAGCTCGCGGCGGCTCCCATCTGTCATCAGCTCAGTGGCCAAATGAGCCTGTTCTTTACTGGGAGCCAACAAGATGGATGGAGCCACTTCATCACGGCTGTATCGGGGGCACAGTGGAAACACTGCACCGCATGCCTCTTTGACAGCCAATCCTCCCCCACTCTGCCTCCCCACGGTTACCATCAGGGCAATGTAGATTACAGCTAACTCATTAGCAGTACTACCACTGTGACTGCATATTTCATTTTCTGAGTAATTATTTACACCCATCGACATTAAAGCGATGCTCAGATCATTCCTACACTATTAACAGTTGTTATGTTGTGAAAGATTAATTATTTATTTCCTACAAGTTTAAGAACTTTACATACCTGCACAGAAGATGTGTTAATATGTAATTAATAGCTTTTGTGATGGAGCAAATAAACCAACATTGTGATAACACACTGTAAAAAAAGATAAACAATACCTACTCAATAAAATTGAGGCAACAGATTGCACGCAATATTATTAATGAAATCTAACTAAGTTACAAGTTGAGTTAATAACAACTTAACAGGAAGTTCCTGTCATTTAAAAATTCATTCAAAATTCTCTTAATGGAACCTGGTCTCACAGGAATCCGTGAAATAGCCACGGATTCGCTTAACTCAAAATCCGTGGAATAGCCACGGAATCACTCAAATTTCTGTGAAACTGACACGGATTTCACTCCAATGCAAGTTAATATTTTTTCCTATTGGTTTGTTCCAAGTCACGTGACTTTTAAGGTCCTGGCGGTCAGAACAAAAAACATGGCGGACAGTTCTCTCATTTTTAGTGAAAAAAAAAATCAATATTTTGACTTAGTTTCTGCATAAAAATGGATTTTGATCAAATTTCTAGCGAGAAATATATGTTCTATTTTCTAAATATTCACTCAGTGAATGTACATAATCACTTTGTATGTTGGAATAGCCACGGGATATGACTGTCATTAACTTGCATTGTAGCGAAATCCGTGTCAGTTTCGCGGAAATTTGAGTGATTCCGTTGCTATTCCACGGATTTTGAGTTAAGCAATCCGTGGCTATTTCAAGGATTCCTGTGAAACCATGTTGATTTAATGTGATCAAAATAATTAGATTCTATCCCAAACATTTTTATATTAAAGTTACTTAAACAACTGCCTCAAAATCAAGGACGCATTTATATTTAATACATTTTATCAAATATATTAAGTAAAATTAAATGACTACAGAATCATTTATTACAGTGAAAGCTGGCTCACTTTAGCTTAGATTTCAGTGGCAGAGGATCACAAAGATAGCTGGGTGTCATAGAAGTGCTTTGAACACATCCATCCTGCAGTGTTGTTAGCAGACCCATCATTGTCCACTTCACTGTCCGCTCTTGTTATTTTAACAGAGTGGCGTCCCCATACCAGTGTTTTCTCCCAAGATACAAATTATTGTGGCAGCACTGGGTACATGCTCTCTGAACAGCTTACAGTTGTAGCAATAAAGAGGTGGCTTCAGTTTTTTTGGAAGGCTGTGACTATCAGTACCAAGTCCCAAGATAATTATGTTATAGAAAATGCAAGTTAGATGCCAGGCTAATTAGTCTGATAGCTATTTTCATCTGCTCTGTGCAACACTGCTTCTCAGCAAGTATGTGCATGTATTTTTAAAAAGTCTACTGTGTGTAAATTATTATAATGACAGTTACTCACCAGGTGGCTATGCTGAGAAAAATAAACCCATATGTACCTGTAAGTTAGTTGCTATGGAATGCAATTATTTTTATGCAATACTAAATAATAAATAAATTATAACATAAATAAATGTGTCCATGAAATCCAAATATATGGCTATGAAATAAATCCTGAATTAAATACATAAATGAGGAAATAAGTATGTAAATTAATGTAAATATAAATATATGAAATATTTAGATATTTATTAAAACTAATAATAATTTTAATGGATTATTTTTGGATTCATGGATTAATTTTAATACTATTATTTCTTAACTCCACTTGTATTTATTTCAGGGGACTTTTATTTAATAATTCCATATTTATTTATATCAAGGGACTTTTATTTCATAATTACAAATTTAATTATTCCAGTAGACTTTTATTTTGAAGTTCCACATTATTTAAAGGTACTTTTTTTCCTAATGCCCCATTTTTTAATCAATTCTTTTCTCATCATATCCAAATGTTACGTTATTTCTGTTACGTTATTTCTGTTACGTTATTTCTGTTACGTTATTTCTGTATTTATTTAATACTAACTGAAAGCTCCAATACATTTCAACAGACTCAAGTATTTTAAATATGCATTTTATTTGATATTTGTTGTTGTGTGTGTACCTGCAGGTTGGAAAAGTTTCATATTATGCTGCTTTGAAAACTCACACAATAATGTGCTGATATTGTGACAATGCAATGAGTCAATATAAACAGTTTTTCTCTCAGAGTTTGAAATTGTTATTATATAACAGCAGAGTTTATGTTAGTTTTCAACTGATTTTTTTTCATAATATCTAAATATGCACATGGAAAGAGAACTGATTAGAGCGTTTCACTCCAATCAAGACAGTGAAAGTTATTCCACCCACGACACAGCAGGTGTCTGGAACGGCTATAATGCAATGATTATAAGTTGTGTCTCATTACATTATTGGCAAAATGTGCTTTAATGGAAGATTATTGCTGTTTTTGTAAAGCAAAAGAGGCTATAGCTATCAAATATCATCATGTATATGTTAATTTAAAATGCACAGTAATCACCAGTAACCAATACTTTTGGCTTCGACATATAGTCTTGATTCTGACACTTGATTAGCCTCGAAACCTCCAGAACTCCATCATGTCATTATTGAGCTTCCAGACCAGCTTGAAGTGATTTCCAGAGTTTTGAATGCAAATCCAGTCAACCACAAGTGGGCCTCGAAATGTTAGGGTGTCTTTTTTTTATTTTTATACTCGCCATCATTTCAATATCATTTCTGCAATTACCCATGCTGCATAAGTGTGAAGTAGAAGGTCTGTGGAAGTACAGAATCCTGTCTTTTATTAGCGGTAAAGGCAGTGTTTTTCAGTGGAATTGGGTTTGGGGCGCTTTAAGCCTCTGTTGATGGAATTGTGGTTTCAGCTTCTGATGACTGTCAGATCTTACATGCTCGCTGTTTTGTTAGTTTATGCTGGTTATGAATTTTCCAACTCGCTTTCATATGAAATTACCTATAATTACCCTCAACTGCCAAAGCTTAAAGTTGAATAGAAACAAATATCCACACCTCTTCACCGGCTTCGTAGTTAAGTGGTTGCTGGTGACATGAAACGTTGAAGGAGGATGATTTGCCAAGACACATATGTTCAAATAGCAGAGGAAATTAAATTTTCCGTATATTTTGTTAAAGCCTTGTGTGTCCACGTCGTTATAATGTGGACTCAGGAAAAAAGAAAAGAAAGAATAGCACCTTCAGTAATCTTTTCCTTTCATTTCCCTCATCCCCCCTCCCTCTTTCTCTCACCACGCTGGAGACACAATCAACTTTTCACCCTGAATTAAGGTTTTGAGTCTGGCATCAGAAAATGGCTCCTTTCGTCACGGGGTCTCTGTCAGCAGCCAAAAAAACGCTCCAATTCTGTCCTTAGGCTCTTTATATGTCTTTTTTTGCTCGTTTCCCTCTTATCTATCTCTGTCTGCTCTCTCTATTTGCTGTCTGGAGGAAGAAAGAAAGAAGAAAGGAAGAAGAGTCATACAGTATGAGATGAATGAGGACTGAGATGCCCAGATGGCTATCGCTTTTTTTTGCCACCATCATTCTGTTTGTGCATGAAAAATAAACATGCACCCGAGAGAAGTTCATAGAGACTTTACAATGAAAGCCTTTTTCTTTTTTTAATTCTTCACTTTCGCATTGGTTGAAAAGCTTTGACTAAATGAGATGCTGATTCAAACAGTTTGCTCAAATTTTAAAACTTCCAACAAACTGAAACCTAAAATGACAGCACGTTGTTGCTTTTGATTTTTTTTTTCCAAATGTGATATGTGTTTTAAAGGTGAGAAGATTTAAAGTCAAGCCAGTCTTTTTTATATAACCCAGTATCACAAATTTGCCTTAAGGGGCTTCTTTAAGATTATTAGACTCTTGATTCAGAAGAGAAAAAACTCTCCAAAAACCCTCTAACTGTGAAACAAGAGGTCAAAACCTAGTTGAAGGCTGGAGCCTGTCAGTGTGCTTAATTGTGGCCATATTATTACAGGGATAGCCAGCGGTGGTGTCTATCATGTGAATTCATGGATATCAAATGTTCATCTGTGTGGCACCAGTCATATTTGTTACTAAAGTGTACTGAATTAGCATATCATATGCCATGTTTGAGACAAATTATTGAGGCTTTTATTGATAGCAACACAGATCCATACTGTTTTAACCCTTGTGTTGTCTTACGGGTCAAAAATGACCTCGCCACAATGTTCCCCGACAAAAAAACCTAAATCATACACTGTAAAAAATGTCTGTTGATTTTACGTTGAAAAACTGCTAAACCATGACAGTAAAAGACCGTAAAATGATAAAATAAATGGGTTAATCCAGTTTCAGTAACAATAAAACACTGTAAATGTATAATGTATATCAGTCAAAACACTATTTTTTTTACATTTTCTTTTTGAAAAATACATTACTCTACTGTAAAATACACTGGCACCTTGTTTGTAACAAAAATATACTGTAATATGTATATACAAGCCATCACTGTAATTGTTGCATTTATTTTTTGTAAAAATATCAGACTATCACAGGGCTGACACATAGAGACAAACAATCACGCTCTCATTCACACCTACGGGCAATTTAGAGTCACCAATTAAACCTATGTGCATGTTTCTGGAGTGTTGGAGGAAGCCGGAGTAACCAGAGAGAACCCACGCTGACACGGGGAGAACATGCAAACTCCACACAGAAGAACCTCAGAAAATAATAGATAAAAATAGGTTTGGGGGTTTAAATACAATAATGCTGCTTTATTTTAGGAGTTAAGTTAGTAATGGTGGGTCACTTTTTTTACCCTTAGGACAAGGGGAGTGCATAGAATATTTAGACTACATAAAGGTTAAACAATTTGTTCCTCTGGATTAAACATCTAAAGTGTTATTGTGCTGAATAAAGCAGAGCAAACTGAGCTCAGACCTGATGGCGGTTCTGAACATGCCCACAGCCTCAAAAGTTCTGAGGAGCTGCAGTATTTAAAACCTGCACTGTACATTTACCACCACCTGACTACTTTACTGTCTGTGTGCACAAAACTTGGCATCATTTCCTTGTACATTCAGACGGTCCTTTTTTAGAGACCATCGTACCTTTCTTCATGATGTGTACTCAGTTGGGAGTTCAACACAGAAACCAACATGCATTTCTTTTTCTCCTCTTTTTCTCCTTGTAAATTTTATGAATTTATTTTTTCCCCCTGAGCTCTGGTAAGCCTGTGCATGTGGATCAGCTGACTGATTATGATCGCAGAGGCAAACATTTTACCAGCTGACTGTCGCTGTGGCATTTGGATGAAACCTTATAAAGAGTAAATGAGAAGGGATCCTCTCTAGACTGTAAGCATAGGCTATCTCAATAATGGATCTGGAAATGTGCTCTTCCTTTGGTTGTTTTTTGCCTATTACTATGATGTTTTCTGACATTGCCGTGCATTGTGCTTTATCAGCTGACATATGATAGTGGTTTGCTCAGTTTACTGCTGTTTAACTGCTGTTGAAAACACTTTCTTTGCCATATGGAATTCAAAAATTATTATGCAGCTTCAAAGGCAATTCCGTTTTTAAAGATGGCACTTTTTCTCTTGTGCAATGAAAGGCCCTGTCAAGTTTTCTTGTGAATAATCATAAAATAGATACAGTTTTCTCACCAAAACATATTTAGTGCATCCTTGAGTTCTTTAAAACAAGATCTCCAACCTAAATGACGAGGTCATGTGTCAGTACCTGCAACCTCCAGGTCTGAGCAGGGATGCATTCTACCGAAAATTCCAGCAGGGGGTGCTAAGTTTGGCTGCAAAAACATTTCTGTCCACTTGATTTATTACCTCAGAATTTTTTTTTGGTCTCACTATGGTCTCAATCGCTAGTAAAAAATCTTCTTCAAGACAATCTGATGTTAATAGTATAAATAATGGCCCCATTTAGAAGAAAATAGAAGATAAAGAATCGTATGATTTGGGGCGTGGCTACCTTTGATTGACAGGTAGCTAACAAGGCGAGCATCATCAAGAGAGAAGCAGAACAATGCGCCGGCAGGATTGCAACTAAATGAATGAATAAAATTAAGGTTCAATATTTCGCCAGTTTTCACCTGTAATATTATACTTGTGATTAAATTTAATTCTTCTCTCTCGTTTGCAGCTGCAACCGTGTTGCTTTTTTTTGTAATCTAAAAATGTGTTCTAACTCTCGTGAGGCTCTCAGTTCAACCATTTGTTTTACCTGTTGCCTAGCCTGGGTACGCCCAGACTGCCTTGCGCGCTCGAATTTAATTTCGAACTGCGGCGGAGTCTGGAATCCAGGAAGCATTCTTAGCCCTGTTTTAGGGATCCAATCACAGAGCGGGGAGGGACGGCAAGACGATGACGCGTACTACTCGGCACTTGGAAGCTTGTAGTTTTCCGGATCCAACATGGCTGCTGCAGACGCGAAACTCTCTTTAACTGTAGATTATGTTTTAAATAGTTTAGAGCGAAAGTTGAAAGGCAAAAGGTCTCTCGGTGGCTCCGTTGAGATCACCGGCGTTATGGTAGCGGGGCTATTAGCGTCACTAGCGGCTATTAGCGCCGTTAGCGGCTATTAGCGCCGTTAGCGGCTAATAGCTAATAGCCGCTAACGGCTAATAGCCCCGCTACCGCGGACAGCGGAGCCGCCGAGAGGCCCGCAGCAGCTTGATTATTGCCCATAAAATCAGTGGATGTGTGTGGCTGAATGACATGATGGGGGAATAAAGCGTGAAAATAAATAATCTTGCAGAAAGCGAGAACTGGAGAAGCAAAGCAGCAAGCAACACACACACAACAAACATCCATTTCTGTTGCTCTACTACGTCATCTGGTATAACTGATCTGATTGGCTAAGAGCTACCTACAGACGCTTTCGACAGACATTCTAAGCGTCCAATAAACGGCTCCGGAGGATCGTAAACCACACCTCCTCTACGGAAAAATACATTGCTCGTTGCCAGACTAGCCCTCATTTGAGAATAGTCTGGTGTTAGCCAGGCTACCTGTTGCCATGGTGAATCATAATATCGTGGCTCCATTAATGCTGCCTTTTTATAGTAGTGGTGCACGTACTTGAACCTCCTCTGAGTTGATTGATCTAACTCCGATCAGCTTTTCTGGAACCGAAAACTCAGAGCTCAACTCAATGTTCATGGACAGACTCAGAGGTTGTTGAACCTTCTACTTGGAACGGGGCCCTGTTAGGCGTTATACAGTTGAAACAGTAAATAAATATACGTAAACGCCGGAAGTGAAGTAGTTACGAGGGTCACGTCCACCACCAATAGTTAGTAGTAAAAACGTAAGTGAAAAGTAAGTTACGTTTAAAAAACTTGATTCACGTGGCTTAAGTTAAAAAACTTTTACTTTTGTCTTCAGACAGGATGTGAACCCTGCTCTCCTGGGTGAAAATCTCCCGTTTGTTCAGCCCATATACCACCCCCGCCTATGCTAGAGCTGGAGCTCTTAAAACCTCTGCACTAAAGACTCCGGTTCTTTTGTTCTCAACTTGGTTTATACAGTTTACCATTTATTGAAAGAAAAATAGCCAAATGCAATGAGCAGCGCTGGACTCTGGAGTCCACACAGGGATCACCAGTCAGAGTGCCACCAAGTTCCAAAAGTCACAGTTATCTTCTGGGTGTGAGCCCCACCCCGACAATAGGTTGGACATTTTCAGGATTGGTCAATTTAGGATGGTGACGGCAGTAGCCAACCCATACTGGACACATTGTGGTTTATGTCTTTTCAAAGCTATGGTGTCATGCATGTATGTTTGTGTATGTTTCTTACTGAGATAGCTGCACCCTGACCTAGTTCTAACCGGTTTTCAGGAAAGGTTCAATAAGAGGGCACGTTGTGGTCTCTTAAGCCAAAGCAAAATAGAAGAAGTGCTCTCTTTAACCTATAGCCAAATAGAAGAAGTGCTCTCTTTAACCTATAGCCAAATAGAAGAAGTGCTCTCTTTAACCTATAGCCAAATAGAAGAACTGAGCCTTGCTCAGAATGAGGGTAGGGTGTGCCCCCTTGACCTGCAGTTCAATGGGGGAACTAAACTTTAAATGTTTGGTGAGCACTCTTCTGCAAAGCCACTGAAGTTTTTTAACAAACAAACACCAGTTACAGCTAAGCTAAACTAAATATCCCTATCCTTCACCTCCAACCAAACGCATTTAACCGCCTTTTTACCTTCACTTTGCTGTCAATCACTACAACGTCAACAAGATGGGGGCAGATGCATTACAGCGATGGTGAAATACGTAAATAACTTGTTTTTCACTGCGTGTACACACGACCTATACTGACGTTTTTGAGGGGAGAACAGGTACTTGCCATTTTACAGTTGCCTTCTATTGCTGCCGCTTGCAGGCACATTTTGCATGTTGCTGACGCAAACTGTCGATCAACTGAACAGCATTAAACTGTCATCAGGAATGCATATCCCGTCACCTGCATACTTGCTATTATGATTCTCTGGTTGTTCGTTAAAGACGTTGTTGTTCGTCTGGTCGCTCAGGTTCGTCATCCTGATAGAAGAGTTGTGGAGAAGTGTCACATCTCCATATCTCAGCCATTAACTGGCCAAAAAACAAATTGCCCTTTAAACAAAGACATTACCTCTTCATTTTTATCTCTGAGCTCCGTCACCTTCAGACTATATTGTCAGCCCTCATTCTTATTCTCTCCTCATGACTGTTCACAGCCCGTCTGCTCAGGAAATGCTCCTCAGCAGTTTATATTATATTTCCTTGGTTTTCTGTTTTTATCCCACAGAAAATATATACCACACCACCTCCCAGGTGTGCAGTAATCATGGATTATGTTCACTAAGCAACCACTGCGTCACACATAAGGGATTTGGTCAACAGCCTAAGAAAGACAGCATATCCTTGTGTATAATTGCATAGATCTTCTTATCTCAGGCGTAATCTCATTCCACGCTTTTGATAAGATTTCTTGATGAGTGTGGAGCTTTTCAGGGGACTTTTGTGCATCACTTCATCTTACTTTCCCTGCATAGAGGGAGAAGGGGAAGAGGAAATGATTCACCTAAAAAAAAATCATTGTCTTCAGAAAATTAATCCGCGCTTCTGTATTCCGGAGAAGCCTCTGTGATTTCAAACCGACACATTGCATTGCTCCACCAGTTTTAAATTATCATACAGATAATGCAAGTCTGTGTGACAGTCTGTTGGTTTAGTTCACTTTAATGGAATGACATTAAAGTGCTTTTACAGTTGGCTGAAGAGTGAATGCAAAGGAAAAAGGCCTACAGTGTCATCCTATAACATTCCTCTGAGACGCTGCTGTGCAACAGGGCGGTTACTCCGGCAACGGAGCTCGCAGTCTGATCTAATACATTACACACACCTCACACACACAGGAAACCCTTGTCTCCCCAAAATGCAAATCCAATTTTCAAGGCAGGGGAAGAGAGTGAACACGTACGGCGACCTTTGCCAGGCGCAGCACTCTGTGTCTGGGCTGGCTAATCGATTGGTATTGTGCGCCAGAGTCAACAGCTGTTCAGGCGTCGAGGCCCAGTGACCGGGCCGACACACTCTGCCTGTCTGTTGTTCACACTCCCGGCCTGTTTCTCCCAATTCAACTTGGAATTTAATGAGCATCTTCCTGCCTTCTGTCTGAACAGTCCTTCCCTTTGACTCGAGGCTCGGTTATACTTTCTCCAGACTCCTCTATAGCTGACAAAGTCAAGAATGCAGCTCTGGTTTCAGCGTCACCTGTGGTTCTGACAGACTGGTAGCCCTTTAAATAGTTATTGGAGGATATAACAAGACTTTTACTTTTGTGACTTTTTTTCCAAAATTTTTAATTTTTATCTTGCAAACCAAATTCGATTGAGTTATTATTATTATTATTACTATTATTATTATTGGGAAAAATAAACGCATATTATGTACCCATAAGTTAGCTGTTATGGAATGCAATTCAAATCAATATTAAATAAATGAATAATAATATTAATTAACATGCCTATGAAATACAAAAATATGGCTATGAAATAAATAAATAAATGAGGAAAAAGCTATGTAAATAAATATAAATATATAAGATATTTAGATATTTATTTTAAAAAACTGACTACTTTTGTTTCAAAACTATTTTAAATATTTGATTTTCTTTTAATTATTTTAAAATCAAGGTTAATTTAATTATTATTATTATTATTATTATTATTATTATTATTATTATTATACTGATTGGTCAGATGCCATGGTTTATTTAGCAGGGAAAAATCCATCTCCTGGAGAGGCATGAGGACCCCATTTTTGGATGTCCGCTTAAGTTGCCAAACATGGTTCTTTGCCTGATAAAGGGTTAAAGTTTATCTTTTTTTTTTTTTTTAACTAGGTAAGGGAAAGGTTTATGATTAGACCAAAACTAATTCTGAGCCCTTGGGCATTCCACTGATTTTTTTCTATGCTTCTCTCTCTCCGTTGCAGGATGGAGAGATTTAAAAGATCCTTCGCTCCTACAGCCATCATGCTGTCTAATTTCAATAATTTACAGAAGAGCTAACAGACAAACTGAATTGCCCCTTGGGGATAAATAAAGTAATTTTGAATTTGAATTTCAGAAGTTGTAGCGGGAACAACTACAAGATCTGAGAAATCTGTTGGTACCAACCATGTCATGATATCATAATGGGGAAGGTGTGAAATAACGTGCAGAAAACAGGCTTTATGGTTACCCACAAGTCTTTTTCTGATGATAAAATGCAGTTGAGGACAAAAACCATACCAACCATATAGTTTTATAGCATTATTTTTGCCCACTGTATTTCACTGTTTTTGCATACTGGGAATTGCATGAATGGAATCAATAGAAAGCAGGTTTCCAGCATCTATTGTTGACCTGCTATCTCCCCCTAAAAATTCACTGCCCACATCCCAAATTCTCAATAAAAAGGGTCAGAATGAAAATGGTGTGACAGAAGAACTGAAAAGCCAAAATACATGTATCAGTCTTTATTTGAAAGGTCACATCTTCTACGTTCTGTAGTTTAGCATGTGCCTAAAACGCAACCGAAACTACAATAGTTAAAGGTTTACACCTACCCTTAAACGCTGGTGAAGGGGGGGAGTTCAAGAAGTAAAATATATTGTCTTTTTACAGTTTTCAGTTGAACATATGTCTTAAAGGATTACCAAATTATTGCATTCTGTTTTATATATGATTTAGACAACATCCCAAGATTTCTGGAATTAGGGTTATGCTTAATCCAAACATATTCTTAAATTTAGCTACTGCTCTGGCTGTATGGAACCAAGTTCTTTATTGATTTAGATGAAGGAATGATGGTATCCTGACAAATAAATGCCACAACAGAAAGCAAGACACAAAAAAACACTGTTTTGGTTGTTTTTTGATTGAGTTCTTGAAGAAGACAGGATGTGTGATATATAGAGCCGATATATATGCTGTAAACAGACACAAACAGCAGGATGCTGTGGTCAGCAGTTGGAGCAAGATAATCCTCCTTACAGCCGCGGGTCGACTCTCTTTATCCCTCTTTCTGAAATGATTTCAGGAGAAAATGTTACCCAGGAGTGCTTGGTTGCACAGAGGTCGAGGTGATCTGCAGGACTTTTTGGCTTCATTCCCGTTGGTGCTTGTAGATCCGGAGATATCTCATCATGACTGTAAATACACCTGTGTATACAAACAGTGCGACGCTATTCGTCTTTGGAAGCTTTTGCTTTCTAAAAACAAAACTTTTTGAGACAAAGATGCTCCATCTTGTTGCAGTGTTTGCCAAGCCTGTTGTGGAGCAACACAACCTGGACCTTTGTGATAAAAGTACGGCAGAAACAGAGGAGATCCGTGTGCTTTTTCAAAGGCAGCCTTACCCGTGAGCCTTCGATAGCTCAGTGAAAAGTGAGTACAGAATTCAAAGACTTTCAAAGAACACTTAGAGACGAACCATCTGATAGGCAGTGCGGAAATTCACACTTGTTCGCTTTTGGAGTGAGTGATGCTTGTTGCGTATCCTACCATCTGCACGGCTGATAGTGGAGGAATAATGAGAAGTGTGGAGACAAAGTGTTGAGAGGCTTTGCATGGCTGTATCATCACTCCAACTTTGTAGGGTATTTCTCCCATCTTCCCCCTCCAGCTGGCGCCTCGCTCCCCTGGCACTGCTTCGGCTGCTGGTAGTAGTCTGGGGCTCGGGGTCATGGCCCCTGTCATTGGCATCACACGCAGGCAGCAGATGAGCCGAGTGCACACATACATACCCAAACACATGCACGCAGTCGGCATGCATGCATGTGCACACACACCCATACACAGAGCATATGGCCCCCTCTTCATTTCTGAAACACTTCTAATAGATGTTGAGCCCTGTGGAAGTTTCTTTCCAACATTTTCTCTGTGCATATGTTTGTATGTATGCTTGTCCTTGTACTTAAACTTTTTGATTAAATTTGGCCTTGAAACTATGGATCAGACGAGGAGAAGATTGTTCTCTTGCACTCAGGGAATAGATTTAGGTTTGTGTTTAGCTATTAACCCTCTGGGGTCTGAACCTATTTGCTCTTTATATACCACATAATATTTACTATACCCATGTTTGGTATTTGGTATTTTCTCAGCACAACTTCAACTTGACTATTATTTTTTCACTTTAACCCACTTTATTAACATATTGAGCCCCCAAAATACACAAAAATCATATAGGTTACAAATATGAATATATAAAGGTAAAATTCAAATATAATAAAAGTATACACAAAAAAATGACCATCAAAACATGTTTATTTGTAGGAACAGTCTTAGATGATTAGACCCCTTTTTTTCCATTTTTACAGAATGCCACGCATGCCTCGTCCCATCCTACTTTTACATTACATGAATATTTGTGTACTGTCAAATTAAAACGATCTTATCTTTGGTTTTACATGACCTCGGAACGTCAAACAAAAAACTGGAGAAAGTTTCAAGTCTGTAATTTGGAGTGAAGTCGACAGCAGCGATCCACGTGATCTCGTTTTTTGTTACATCGCTTTGAAAAAAGCCACGTTATCATAGACCTCAGAGGGTTAAAGAATACTTAGTCTTTCTTTAAGAGATTAAGGGACATCTACACCAAGAACAATAACTTTAAAGATAACTATAACAATGTGAGCACTGATTACACTGATAATCTTTTGTAAACATCGGCACCAAACACACACTCGTCACTTCTGTCTTCTGCATTATCGGGTTCAAATACTGTCAGTTACTTTGCATAAAAGACGTAGTCAGAAATGACAGATTCAAAGCACTTAAATTAGCGTTTATCTGTCATTATTTTTATTAATGACATGTTCATAAGAATAACAAGAAGAAGAAAACAGGAGAAGTAGCCACTGCTGTGCTGTGCTGTGCATCTTTCAGCTGCTGTTGCTGTTGATTTCAATAAGTACACTTTATTACACTTTATTTATTATGATATAGAAATTGAATGTGACACACTGTATATTTGGATGGACTTTGATTGGCTGTCAGTGTTTGTATCCTTCATCAAATTGCTCTGAAAGTAATCCCAACAATATCATTCCCCACTGTCATTGTTGTTTAGTTGTGGCGCGGACTCCACTGGAGTCTTTTTTTAATTTAAGATTTTTAAAACAACATATATATCTTAACAGTTATTGCACTTGGTGTGGATGGCATTTTGACAGATATTAAAGTGGTATCAATCCTGCAGTGTAACTTTACAAGAGTCTTACTGACTCTGTTGACTCTTAAAATCATTTTAAGGATTTTTTGTGCAGACCTTGCCCTTTGTTTACATTCTAAATGGTCAGATGTTACAAAAGTTCCCTATTGTACTGCAGAATAGTACTCCTATCAACAATTCCATCATTTTTATAAATGTGGATTTTTCATCACTGGGCCGGAAAAAAAAAAAAAAGATTTGTAGGTTGCTACTTCCTTCATAGCTACTGTAGACGGTTGTATGTGATGTAAGGGTGTCAAGGGGCATGTTAAAGGTAAATTAATCTGCGTTCATTTTTTTTGGAAGCATTATTATTTCTGTAATCTTTTTCATACCAATTTCATATACGAAAGAAAATGTCGAGGATTAAAATATAAAATAAAGCAAGAGGGCTTATTTCCATTGACGCAGATTGAGTAAGGTGTCAGGCAAAAATGACATCAGACTAAAAACAAAGAAAAATAATTTAAAAAAAACATGATTTATAGATCTGCATCATATTTAACAAACATTTTTTGAGACCTGATTTAAAAATCGTCTCAACTGGTATTATATTCATGGTGATAGGCATGTTTTTTTCCACTGGGATGTGGCTGTATTTATAAAAGTATTTTTTTCCAAAACATGTTTTGTATCTCATCAGAATGAATTTTGTTGAACTGCCTCTGGTGTACATACCGACACATAACATGCCGAGACCAACAGACAGGAACCTCCCGGCAGTGTTAGTCCGTGAGCCGGCCGGCTGCTGTCCGTCCCAGTGCAGCATGTAGCTTAGCTTGTTAGCCTCAGTAGCCTCGGCTAGCTTGGTAGCTTCCAGCTAGGCGGGCGTGTTTGGCCGCCTCAGCTGCAGCTCTCTGCCCATTTTTGGAATATCCGTAGAGTTGGGCTCTCTTCAGAACCCTATGGGTAACGACACAGAGACTATGCCCATATTTTATACAGTCTATGATAGGGGGATGCAGATTTATTCACAATTAATTCATTAAAATACATGTTATTTTGCGACATGTCTAGCATGTAACCACATTTCCGGTCAGCTTTAGCAACTTTACATTGAAGATATTTGGCAACACTACATTAGAACTTTACTGTGGTATTGAAAAATATAAATTGACTTTGACTAGTGCAGGTTTACATGTATTTTTCATCTGACAAAAATAAAGCTTTACTTTGAAAGTAGCATCTCTGTTTCATCTCGACCTGGGAGGAGCCCTGTGGGAGAGTGGACATCAGAATTTAGGGAATGAATGCAAATTCTTCACAACTATGAAAAGACAACTTGCGTGTTTGTGCATCTTTCTGGTCATGCATACGGATGCAAAGTTGTGCCTGTTGATGCGTAGACACCTTGACTGAAGAGTCAGACAGTGATTGAAGGAGTGAGAGCAGGGCTGACTGATCAATGCATCAAACCCTCTCACCCTGCGGCAGCTCCCTCAAGCCTTTTGCTCAGTGTTATCTTCAAGGAATGTAAAAAGTTATAATGTGCTCTCTCTTTTTTTTTTGCAATAAGTTGCAGAAAGTTATAATCCTTCCTAGATTGGCTGTACTTTAAGGGACCTTAAATGGGGGGCATTATATTTTAAAAGCCTTTTTTAACTGAAGTTCTGGTGTTGAACATGTGTCACAGTGGCACTTTTCACAATGAACCAGTCACAGCAAAGTGCAGAGCCGACACTTTCTTCAACAGACCAATTACAGAGCTGTAATCTACATTAGTCTTAAATTATAGCTTTAGCTGGAGGCCTGAACATTTTCCTGACAATGGAACGAGGTTTATGACTTCATAGTTCTAAAGTCTGAATCACATAACAACAGCCCGATGTCACTAGAAGTTATACTCTGTGCTGACTATTGATCTGTACTGTCCGATCTTTGTTAAAAGACATGAAGGACAAATTGATTTTGTGAGTTTAGAGAAGTGATTGCCACAAACAGAGAAGGCCGTGAGGACTGATTCGCTCTTCTGTAAAGCATCTTAAAGAGGCTCGGTACTTTTATCCACTGACACTGAACTAATGAACCGATGAAGTAGCTACTTTGTGTAATGCATCAAAGTTCTGGACTGTAACTACCCTTCAGTAGTTTTCTTGTACAATTAAGACTTGATTGTTCTTTTGTCACTGAGATGTTCTCTAGTAATATTATGTTGCATCCTGTCCGCAACACTTCCTTTTCTCGTAGGCTCATTCACATGATAATATCTCATGACATTTAGTGGAATGAAG
This sequence comes from Centropristis striata, assembly GCF_030273125.1. Classification (NCBI taxonomy): domain Eukaryota; kingdom Metazoa; phylum Chordata; class Actinopteri; order Perciformes; family Serranidae; genus Centropristis; species Centropristis striata. Next base: position 21,971,395 of record NC_081524.1, on the reverse strand, counting down.
AATCCGTTTGTTTGTTATAATTCGATTAATAATGTGATATATTACAGGGGGTTTTCAGGTTATGTAATGCAACCCTCTGGCAGCCATATTGGAAGTCTCCAGTTAAACAGCAGCTGTGGTTTCAATCAGCTGATTGTGTTGCTGTACATACAACTCTGCCCTGCATTTTAGTGCTGTTTTAACCAAGAAACCGATTATTTTGCAACAACTGTTACTGTTAATTGTCTAAAGGTTGATATCTGCTTATGACGTTACTGTTATATATTGGGTTTTCCATTGGCCATACATAATTCTAAGGCGTTTAAAATGAAGTGTCCCTTTTTACGCATCATTCATGTGTGCAGTAAGCATCACAGTAATGGAAAAAAGGCTTAAATCAAATACATAGTGTGTAGTCTAGCATCTTGTCATTTTTTTATTCCCAAAATGTGTAGTTTACAAATACTTTTCAGCTCTCTGGGTTGTTGTCTTTCTCTTTGGCGGACAAAAAGCCCAGAAAAAAAAAAAAAAAATTGCCGGCCATGCTAACAGTATGGTTCTGGTATTGCAATATTGGTGTGTCTGTAAATTGGTGCAACTCTTTGGTCCTGACGGAAATATCAATTTGGTTCAGACACTCATGTTCTGCTCAAGATACACTTTAATTAGGTGATCTCTTAAGTTTTTTCCTGTGGTGCCATTGTCAGAATTTTAATTTATGACGAAATACCTGCAGATCTAATGACAATACCCTCAACCGCAGCTGTATTTGGTGTTATGCATGCAAACTAAGCTGGTGAAAATTCTAAATATACCTTCAAAATATCAGCATATTAGCATTATCATTGTGAGCACGCCTGCTGATAGCATCACTAGGGACTTAGTTTTTTACATTACATTTTTCTTGCTTAATTGGCCTTTTAGCGACAGGTAAAAAACATTTGTACAGCCAAACAATGCCTTGACACAGTATTCACATTAGCATCCAACTGGTAATTATTACTTTTAGGATATATGAAATATGATACAGTATATCAATCAAGAACATTCGGCAACCTGAATTACTGAGAGCTGCAGCTAAACACAGTCAGCAACTTGTTACAATTTGTCTAATGTTGTTGTTTGAGTTCCTATTGTGGTGATGCATGATATACTTCAAGTTTGAAGAACTCTTTTTTCCCCTCCTATTTTCTCTTTTTTCCACTTTCCCTCCACTCGGCTCCGTTGCCCTGAGGTCACTGCTGTACAGCAACTACAACTCCACGGTCAGTGCATGTGATGGGTCAGCAACTGTGGGTTAGGAGTTTTTCTGCTCAGAGAAGAACAATTTTCAAGTTGAGGAACAATGATTGAGGCCAAACCTGCTGCTGAGAAACATGTTCACAGCTTATGAAACTCTCTGTATGGTCAAGAGCACTTCAGCAGAGTAGATGATGGCTGACACAGCACTTAAGTCAAAGTTCACATCCTCTCTGCCACTAAAATGTACTCTCGTCATCTTATTTGGTCCTGTAGTCCTTGTTGTGCATGAATACACTCTTTTAGCGTTCATTGATTGTGCTCGTATAACTAAACGCATCAATGTATGACTAATGAACGTGACCATGAGCGATGATTTTTGCTACAGTTTAAGCTGTGACGACACCTGGTATCCATTGAAGTTTGTTTATCTGTAGAAAACTGATTCCCTGCCATATTTTCCTCCTGTTAAAATGATGACTGGTGTTACAGTTCAACAAGAAACCGTGTTAACTGGTGAGTCAGCAGAATGTGGCTGGTGGGGTGAGTAGTTGTTGAAAAGCCAAAATGTCTGTGTAAAAGTAGTCAATCAATTTGAAATAGGTACTCATTCGTGTTTATTATCAACAAAACCTGTTAGTGTCAGTTATTGTGACGCTTTCAGCTGAGTCACCAGTTAACAAGGTCACTCAATCTTACATGCAAATTGCTGTCCAAAAGTCTGCAGCCGAGTGGTGTGTTGTTTGTGAAGGTTACGATCACTTTGAAGGGGAGTAATGAGTAGTCTCAGTGAGTGAGTTATTGCACTACTTTTAAATAAACAATATGAACAGTTTTTAGAGTGTCCGGTGCTTGTTGTTAACAAACAGATATCGCTAAGGCCCCGTTTACACAAAGGGAAAATGCAGATATTTCCATGGGGTTTGGCCTCTCATTTACACGAAAACCCCATTTTCATCACAGAAAACTCATTCTATGCACATGCCATATTAGTTGTTTTGAAAGGAACAGGAAATGGCTCGTGTTATTCGTTGTTGTTGATTCTGAGGATTCTGATTGGCTTGCATGGCTTTATCCTTCTCCCTACACTGCCGCCCATAGGTTTGGCAAAGTTATAATGCCGCTCGACGGCTTATTTATTGTTGATGTAAATGACAACTTTTTTGAAAATGGAGGGGGGGGAATATTTGTTTCTCTAAATACCCTGCTATGTATAAATGTGGCCTAAGTGAACACCTCCTCCAGCAGCAGCACATACACACTGTACTGCTACAGAGCTAACTGTTAGCCTATTAGCAATTTGCACACTGGACGCTAAATAGTCGCTAAATATAGCAACAAAGGTGCTAAGTTGCTGCTCCGCCGGCTTTTACAAATGGCGCATGTTGTTGTGGCGTCCAGTACTACGTCACATCCTGCTTAGCGTTCTATCCAATCAGCAACCAGGCTTTTTTTCAGGGGAGAAAAACGGCTGGTGTAGAAAGTGCTTGATTAGATATGTAGGAGAGCCACATTTTATAATGGAAATATCGCCGACGATCAGGTTAATTCAATCATGGCGGCCAAAACCGTGATCACGATTAAAATTGAATGAATTGTACAGCCCTACATGAGAGGCAGCTCAGCCACATGGCTGTGGGCTGAGCAGTAAGCACAGTGGTTCGTTCACCACCAGTGATTCATACCGATCGGTCTTTCTCTTCAAGAAGGCTACAGCGCAGCACTAGTAATTTAAAGAAATTACTTAATAAAAGATTAGTTCTATTTACTGTCTGAGAGTCAGTGATCCGAGTCAGTAAAAAAACTCAAACTTCATGGCACATTGAGGTCAAAGCTAGAACAAATTTAAGAAATGAACATAAACTGAACTTCAAGATAAGTCTTATAGCATATAGTCTTCCTGTCATTTTCCTCGCCTGTTCTTTTATCTCCATTTAAAGGGACAGTTCACCCCCAAATCAACACTATGTTATTTGTCAATCTAGATTGTTTTGGTGTGAGTTGCTGAATGTTGGAGATTTCAGCCATAGAGCACTTTGCCTTCTCTCTGATACAAAAACTCAACAGCAATGTCTCTTTCCAGAAATCATGACCTGGTTACTCAAGAACCTTGTTGTGAGCAGTTTTATCTGCAGATTATTTATACATTGATTGGTGCTATATATTCCCCTTATACTGGACAGCAGGCAGACATATATACAGAATATATCTCCAACACTCAGCAACTCAGCTACTTCACTCCTCCTTCACTCCTCTTTGTTGTCACTCAGTCTTCCTTTTAAAAGACAAAGTTTCTTAACAGAAACAAGATTATTGTGGCAAAGCGGAATAAAGATGTGTCAGCAGCTGAGCTCTCTGCTCAGACTATATTATGCCTTAGCCACCTTGCAGTTTAGTATCACACAGATAGGAGCCTTTCCCATTGTGTTCAAGTTGTAATCCTTAAAACTTTCATTTTCTCAAACCCCATTTTAGATACTGCTGTATTTATTATCTGCATGTTCTTAAGCAATAACCATTTGATATTCTGTGTAGTAGTTGTCATTGTTATAACTTTATGGTAAAAACACAAGAAAAAGCAGAGCAGATGATAAATAAAGCAGCAGCAGTGTCACAATCAACAGCTTCAAATGAGATGTTATGCGATGCCTCAGCAGGGAAGCTGCTGTTAGGGGGCCATCCTTCCTGCTCAATTATTTTGCAAACACTGAGTAGAATCAGTATCTGAATGTGTACAGTGTAAATGTATGTCATCTGCAGGCTGTATGGATTACTGATGAGCTTCTCACTTACTGCACTGTGTGAGTTATTTCAGGCTGCCAGGATTCAAACAGAGGAGCACGACAACACAAACATGACAAAATGTTCTGTTCCCTATCATAGTTTTCCTTCTGCAGGTCAAGCAGCACTTAATCAGGAGGTTAAATGAGCACCAAAGTTGGGAGCCTGTGGCGCAGGTTCCCATTAGCTAGACTGACAGCAGTGGGAAATGTGCTGCAATAACGCCAACCTCCCCTGCTCTCTGCAGATGTACAGTAATTAGCCCATCCGCTTATAATAGCTTAACGATTACTGGCATGTCGCCATTTGTTATTCAGGAGATTTGCTTTGTTGACTCATTTGGGAGGAAACCGATATGAGTTTTTGATGCAATTACTCATCATTAAGGATTTGGTTGTTGTTGTTGTTGACTCTTATGAAGGCTTACCCAGGAGGAAGATTAAGGCGGAAATTGTTTTTGTTTTGTTTTTTCAAGACAAAAGCAATATGTGTGATGGTGAAGCAAGAGGCGGTGGAGAAGGGCTTGTTGTTGTTGTTGTTGTTGTTGTCTGACAGGTTGCAGGGGTTAATAACCCCAGTGTTAAAGCTTTAATAACAAGTATTACAGGTAATCGAAGTTGCAGACTGAGGCATGACTCGGCTTTAGAAGCTAGGTGTTGTTTTCTTTAGATTTTATGATGCAGCACATTACGATCCAGCATTACATATTAATGAATACATTTTTAAAAGAAATGTTTCCTGCTGCTTCAGACCAATTTTGCAATTTTTCAGCCCTTTCTTTGTGTTTCTGGCTACGTTGTGTTACTCAGATAACATGTGGGGACTTCCAGTGGACAGCTGGCAGCTTTCTCTGCTGCTGACAGACACACACATCATGAGGCCGCTGTAGTTAAACTCATAAAGTCATCATTTAGCAGTAGAACAGCTGGGAAACAAGGAACATTCTTACCTAATGTAGTCTTGCTCATCACAACTTGGCAAAATATCATGTCTCAATACAAACCAGAGCGCTCACTACTCATCCCAGCAGGCACTGATTTGCTAATTTGCACATGGAAGTATATCCAGGAGTCTAGGTTTATATTGAAATAGACTGAAAACTAAAAATGTACCTGCCTCTTCCTAAGCACCCACATAAAAAAGCGCCATAATGTTGACAAACATAAAAGGATTTGATAATCATTCATCATTGAACATGCTGTTGTATCGTTGGTTAAAACTGTAAAGTCAGAGAAGCTGCAGGGTTTTATGTATGTATTATTTACCAATGAAAAGTTGTTGTTTTTATCATTATTTCTTCAACATGGAACACTGGAACTTGAACTTTTCCATCAGTTTGGTTTGCTCTAAATACTACAACACCCATGAGCCTCAGCCACTGTAGCTATAGAGAAGAAGCTTATCCCAGAGAGCCCTAAAGTAGAATTGTTGCAAAACAGGAACTGAAAAAATATATGATACTGGCTATATTCTTCCAAAATTAACCCAGAATCCAAAGGTTATCTTTTGGATCAAATCTGGAGTTTGTCAACTTTCTATGCAACTTTCTAACTTGACCACGACTTTAACACCCACAATAACTCCTCCCACCTCTTAAATCTAAATGTGACCGAGATGTCTAAAAAAGTTCACTTTTTAAATCCCCATATTGCTGCTTACTGTGATATTCTCTGACTAAACTAATGATCACTGTTTCTGAATAAAATCAAATCTATGCATTGTGAGTGCAGGCCTCTTCGTTATTCACACTGTGTTTATAATTAGTAGCTTTAGTCACACCATGTGCCCATTTAGATCCAATAATTGGAAATGAATAATTCTGAAATGCAGCCAAAAAGCTGCAGTATGTAAAGGTTTATGAACTAATTATTTTCCCTTGTACGCCTATAGAGAAATATACTGGAATGAAATGGTGGCAGAGAACAAACTTAAATGACTTTCCCCGAGGACAGTATTTCAACAATCCTCACTCATATTTTCCCTCCCTGTTCATCTATGTTCGCCGCTTTCGCCAAATGAAGTCTCTGACTTTCTTCGTCTCTGCCTCTCAGATGGCTGCCTGAGCCGCACACTGTGGCCTCGCTTGTGACAAAGCGCACACACCGTCACCAGAATGTTAATACAGCTCCACATTACTGTTGAATAATGTCATAAAATCATTGCTCATATTTTTATAACCGCATTTGACTGTTGCTGCAGATATTAAGAAGTCAGCCTGGAGGCAGACGTATTGCCTGAGCTGCAGAGGAGGGGGATGATTCCTAATACAAATTTACTCTCCCAATGTCACCTGCTGTTTGGACAAATAATCCTTTTCCTGCCGGATGTGTCCCTGGTGGAATCATCTCCGATGGCTTGAGATGTTGACGGAGGATGGAAAATGCCATGCATAACAAATATTGATCTAGCGGACGTGTAATCGATAAGCCGTGATTAGGGGAAGAAAAAGGCAGGTGAAGCACATAAAGCTGTCCGCTCGTTGATGTGACTGTGATCCGTAGCATGTCGGGCTATTTTTACCTCTGCACAAACACTGAGACACACAAACAGGCACACACTAGTGGTGGTGACCCTCGAAGATGAGATTACAGCAGCACAAACACTGACGCAGCACATGCACAGGTGCAAACAAAGGCAATTAAACACACACACATAGTGTCGCACCACAATCAGATACATGCATGAGATAAAAGTCAGTGTACAAACATGAGAGCAGCCTCTGCAGCTCGGCTCTATCCTTCACAATGGCACGTTGACCTTTCAGAAGCATTCCACACAGACAGAAAGAGAAGAAATGATCAGCGGCTGCACGGGATGAAGAGGGATTACACACTCAGCACTGTTAATCAAATGAAAGAGCAGAAAAATTGTATTAGGTGGGACAAATAATTGAGTTAGAGCTACTGAAGGACACTGGTGGCTACAGCTGCTCACGCTCAATTCTGAGTACAGTGCTGCACAAAGATTGTTTCCTTTGTTTCAACACACAAACAGCTCTCAATAGAACAAAGACCTCACCTGCAAAGCCAGGAGATGGCTAGCTTAGCTTAGCATAAAGACAGGAAACAGGTGGTCTGGTTCTGTTCAGAGGTAACAAACTGTACCTGTGAGCACATCTAAAGCTCATTAATTAGGTTTGTTGATTGTATTAAAATCGATATGTAAATACACAAATTAGACAAATCTCTTTTGTTCACATTTGCACATTGTGCTCCATTAATGTGCTGTCAAAATAATTGTAAAATAACTTTCCAGATCACATTTCATGGCTCACCAGATAAAAAAAAAAAAATATTAAATAAATACAAAAATAAAATATGATTTGCCAGCTTGGGACATGGGAGCATCTGAGGAGCATGTGAATGCACCATTGGCCTTGGCAGAGGTCTGAGCACTGGGATTGACATTTTAGTTTGTAAAAAAGTAACAGAGAACAGGGATTTTCAACAAATAAAATAAAATATAATAGTAATAATAATTATTATTAATAGTATTATTAAATTTAGTTTAATTAAAATTTCTTTAGATTTTTTACTTTTTATAATAATAATAATAATAATAATAATTATTATTATTATTATTATTGATTATTTGTAAATTAATTAATGTTTATTTTTTTAGTATCAGTATTACAACCCTGATTTTTTTAAATAGGACTTTGTAAAAAAAAATGCAAATAAAAACCGAAAAAATGATTTGCATTTCCTTTTTCATCTACATTCAATTTAATAAAACACAAAGAAAAATATATTTAATGTTCAAACTAATAATAAATAACACCTTTATAATAATACCTATCTTTTTCCCATGTCCATCATGCTAATTAGCTGCCAGTCAAAACATCATTCATCACATGACAAGCTGTCAGTGTTGACCTGATAATGATCTGCACTTGCCATGAAGCTGCTCTGATCTACTTATTGTGAAATGGGCCGGCTATAAGCTCATGCTGTTTGACACCCTGGCATAGGGAAGTTTGATAAGACCTGACCAACACATATAACATCACTCACTGTCACATGTGTCCCTAAGTAACCTAAACTGTTAGGGAAATTTGTAATATGAATGATACATAAAATATATTCTCTGACAGAGAAATAAATAAGCCCCAAAATAAAGAGAGTGACAGACAAACAATCGCATCAGTTCCATGAAGCTCAGCACTTGTCACTCAGCTGTCGACTTGGAAACAGCTTGTAAAATTGTTTACCCACAGTAGATAACACATATTATTATTATTTTTTTTATATGAACACATTCAAACTTTAGGTTTTATGATTACTTGTGCAATTTTACTAAAAATCCCCCATGAGAAATTGATTTAAAACTCAAGTCAGATCAATTTTTATTCATTTCTATTCATTTACAGTTGATAGGAATGTTTGTTGTACTTATTGACGGCTGTGTCTTGGGTTAGAAAGCCAACCGAGTCGTTCACAGTGCCGTATAGGATTAGGAACCAGGCCCAGAAACAAAGCAGAACAGAAATGGTGACAAATTGAGCAAGATCGATGCAGCTGTATATGTTGTTGTTAGACTTACATAAAAAAAACTCACTTGAAATGTTTTTTTCAGCAACATGACAAATTTAATGCTCTTTGTTGTTGTTGAGGGAAAATCACACTGGTGGGCCGTATATGTAAAGTCTTGTCTTATTCGTATCTTCTAGAGCAGGAGTTCTCAACCTTTTTGAGTCGCGACCCCCAATTTAACATGCATGTTTTCCGCGACCCCCGCTCACTGAACAGAATCTCACACGCACAGTTCAGATCATACAAACTCAGTTGATACGATAAATTTTGGACAAATAATGAAACAGACAACAACTAAAACATCTCTCTGTCTGTGCATTTATATATATATTTTTATATGTTATTGTTACTTTTAATCTAAGTCCTTTGCTATCAGTTTAAAGGTCCATTCTGACCTCCTGAGTGTGTAACAGTCAGCTTCAAGCCAGAGACTCCTTGGAAAGTAATAACTTGCTACTTTGGGATTTGTCAGAGAAGACACAAAATTACCAAAAAAAGACACAAAATTACCAAAAAAAGGCATTAAATGACCAAAAAGACTAAAACACATGAACACTTTAACACAGTGGAGACAGAGTTGACTTCCAAAATGATTTGGCGACCCCCAGAAATCATCTCACGACCCTAATTGGGGTCGGGACCCCAAGGTTGAGAATAGGTGTTCTAGAGGACAAACTATTTGTGCACACATGTAAAAACACCTAAAATCCAGGCTGATAAATTCCTGAAACAGACTTTAATAAACAAAGCCTTTTGTCTTTCTCTCTGTCATCAGTTTACCACTTTGTCACCCCTGCCCCCCCCCCCCCCCCCCCCCCCTCCCTCCTTTCTCCTGTCAGCTCCTGTCCCTTCTTGTGTTCTTCTTCCCTCCCTGTCCTCTTCACTTTCCTGTCCCCTTAATCTCTTCCTCGCCCTCTCCGCTGCTCTTTCTCTCAGTCGCCCTCTCCGGGTTTGTAATGGCTCCTGTCATCCAGGAGGATTTGATGAGGGACGAGGGCAGGAAGGCAACGCTCCCTGAGGCCCAGAGTCCACCAGGATCCTCCTTTTTCAGCATCAGACAGGATGTGCTGTCGTTAAACTAGTTTTTACTTTTGGCAGTCGGATTCAGAACTTTAATGGCTTTTCAGTGGTTGAGTTCCAACAACCGCCAAAAGCAATGAACATTTGTTTCACTCCCTTAAAAAAAGAAAAAGGAACAAAATGAATAAATAAATTATTATGCAGCCAGTTACACAGTTTACACGTGTAATTGTTGCAGTTAATGCCTCCGTTTGTTGTTTGGGATCATCTCCATTACGGAGCTGAGTCACTCAGTTGTTATGAGCTACGGAGGTTTGCACTGAAGCTGAAAATACCTTTAATGCCTTCGAGTTCTTACAAATGTCACTAAACTTGATGAAAAAGCCTTGCTAACCTTCATGGAGCCGCTTATGACTTGACAGATTGGTGCACTGTGCTTTAACGTGACCTCTAAACCGGAGCCTTCTTCTTCTTTATCTCATCCTTGTTTTGTTGTTTTAGACTCTGGCAAAAGTTGCAGGACTGTCCCTTACTGGGGCACACAAAACAGTGCAAAAGTATATGTTTTTATGCACTAATTATGGCCTTTTCTACATCAACTTATGTGAAATGTCTTTATTTATTTAAAGGAAAGCACAAAATTCATGTGTCACATGACTATTCAAGGTATGAGAATATAATGGACTGTAACCAAATGCAGCCAGACCATCAGACATTATCCTGTATTTGCAACTGAATGCACCATGTGACGTCCCTGTTGGTGCACATATGCTTTATCGGACATAGTGATGTAGACGAGCAATTGTTTTTTTAAATGCCCACAGCTCCCTGATGCTGTGACCAAAGTTCTAAAACTGTATGCAGAAACACAATTCCCCCATTACAAAATGTAGTAAACTAAGACATACAGAAATAAGGCACCTATCAAAAACTGCTCTTACTTGTTTCCCAATCAGCCAAAATGTGTCACTAGCTGGTAGCTAACTGCAGTATTAGAACAGCACTAAGAGTAAACACTAATGTGTTTGCTCTCTATGTTTTGTAAAATAATGTTTCACAAAACATCACGCGTTGAGTGTAGTGAACAGCATCACAGTAATTGTGGCCTTGTGACATTTCATAACATCTAAAACAGCGATATGCATATTTTTTGCACCAGGTCTGACTGCAGATAAGAATACTTATGGAGTCAAAGTGACACAAATTTGCACAAACAATATGTCCTCCTATGATGTTGATTCATAACGTCCAAATTGTTTCCCAGCCAGGGTTAAGGTTTGGTTAAGATTTGCCACAAACAAAACTTGGTTAATGTTAAAAAAAGATCTGTTTGGATTTAAATGACTAGTTAGTTCAGTTCTCCAGTCATTGACCTCCTCCCTTTGTGGGTTGGTTCTGCTGCCCTATAATGACACCAAACTACGGAAACCATGTTGTTTCAACCAACTGATGAAATATCTAAAACTATACCTAAAGGTCTACTGTTGAATAATAAGAGAAATGGAGGCACCACAGGCATAAAACTGCATCTATTCCTTCTACCAGATATGGGCAGGTTTCTTCGTTTCAAAACACAACACACACACGCATGCACACACACACACACACACACACACACACACACACACACACACACAGGTGATTGAAGTTGCCACAGTATATTGACTGTGAGTTTGGTTCGCTCAGCTTTTGTTTGCCCTCAGGAACGAGACAGTACTCAGAGAACACGTTGGCATGATAAAGTTTATTGAGGAGATCCAGTTTCTGTCCTTGCATGACACCATAAATATTGTTACTTTTTAAGTACAACTATCTGTGTGGTGGAAAAACATGGCTAACGACTCCGATTTCATGTCAATATCATATCAGAAGACATGGTTTCCTGCTTATGTTGACAAAGTTGCACAATTCTTAACACCAAAGCATACAGAAAGCTCCCACAGACTCTTTTGCTGTTGCCACTTCAAGGAGTTGACATCAAGGTTTTTTCCATTTGACTGCCAGTATTCATAACAAATCTGAAGTGTAAAAATGCATAAGACGAGACGGGAAGATGAGACGAGCAAAACGGAGGAAAAGTTCATGAACTGTGATGAACTCCTTCATTCACACTTTTAAGATGCTCTTAACATTATCAGACTGAAGCTCAACACTGCCATCGATTGTTCCCGTTTTCACTGAAATCAAAGAATCTTAAAGACATCTCCTCGCATGACACAATCAAAGGTCCCTCTCTGCATCAGAGAAGAGTCTTTGATTGAAAGAATCAAGAACTCTTCTATTGGTGATGTCGCTCAAGGACAGAGACCAGACACTTCATCTCATGTCTGACAAAACCAGTCGTAAAAGGGCGAAACAGAGGCTGTATGCGTATTAAATGGCTTGCTCCTTTATGAGACATTAACAGTCTTCACATGGTTTAAAAATACACACTTGGTAATTTCCGGAGATGAAAAGTGGCTCCCTAAAAGCCTCTTCCAGTGATCACAGAGACCTGCGTTAATGACGATTGTAAAACTGAGTGAAAGGCAAATTATTATGGCGCTGTAGCTTTGCATTTCTTAAATAAATGGAAATGATAAAATGGAATGCAAAGGGAACAGAGACGTGGTCTAAAAGGTGCCTCAGTAATGATGCAACTCAGTGAGCGTGCTGACATGTGCTCCAGTGATGTCAGATTACTGGGATGAATATAAACACTTTGAGAAGCTTTTAGACAACCGTTTTGTTACGTGCCATCTCTCAGATTTATATGTTAGATGTTTAACTGGCAGACACGGAAAACAACAAAAAAAAATTTTATGATAGAAACTAGGGCTGGGCAATATGGACCAAAACTCATATCCTGGTGTTTTTAGGCCGCATGGCGTTATATGATGGTATTTTAAACAAAACATGCAAAGTGTTTAGTTTTAACTTGCCACAAGTAATAATCATCAACCTGTTTTATTTAAAGTAGTTTAAGTACTTTATCGCGTTATTTAAGATTAATTAACTTCACAAAAATTAACGCGTTAAAAAAATTGACGCATTTTAATCACACGCGGACCAATTATACAGGAGCACCAACTAGTGTTCATGAGTTCAGACAACAACAAACCACATTGAACATGAACGAAGAAGCTGATGAGACGCTTTGGTTGGCCCCGTGGATGATGGGACATTTTGTTACAAAAACCAACGGATGGAATCGTCGATGAGCGCATTGTTGCGTGCTATTGCTACACATAATGACAAAAATTGCACTGGTCTGTTGGACTTGAACAAAAATAAACATTATTTTTGTTGCTTAAGCTTATGTATTCAGTCATTATTCAATGGTATACTAAAAATCCATGTGAAAAAAATTACTTGTCACTGTTCTCAGGTCAAATATTTATATGCGATTAAAATGCGTTTAATTTCGATTAATTAATTACAAAGCCTCTAATTAATTAGATACATTTTTTTATCGAGTCCCGGCCCTAATTTAAAGACTATCAAATTCAAAACCTTCCACCTTTAAAGCAATTTGCTCGCGGCAAATTTTGCAAACAATGTCGTGTTGCTATTCATCTGCAATCTGAAACACCTCCAAATTACAGAACCATTGTTTTATTTTTTAGCTCTTCCTCTTTATCAACCAGCATGCCATGATTTTTTTAAAGTTTGTTGTGTTATGTTGTTGTACGTGGGAGATGCCTCCATACACGTCCAAGGGATGGGGTTGAGCCAAAGAGTATGAGCAGCAGAGAATGCTTTGTGCATGTAAGGCGCAGAGAGGCCAAACAGCCATAACAAACAGCGGTCATAAGTACGGTTGTGAACAATAAACCGATGCCACCGGATATTCGGTTTAACAAGTGAGAGATACGGCTGCGTCGGTAGCAGCCTCCTCAATCGATACAAATGATACACATGAATAACAACCTGCATTCTGTATTTATACTGTGAACTGTGTCTTGCTCAGGGGCACGGGAAAGCCTTTACATTATGTTATTTTTTTTATTATTATTTGCGTATATAGACAATCTTGGTGATAAATTCATTATTTAATATCCCAGAACATGATTGTGTCCGCTGAACACCGGCCAATGTTTTATTAGGTTAGATGATTAAGGGAAAATGTAAATGATGTCACTCAGGAATGATCAGCCTCATGTGGGACGATGGATAAGTGTTTCTTGCTGACAGACTCTCTACTGTTTTTTATTTTACTTTAATAATATCCATAATAAATGTGAATGGTGTAAATAACAGATCATGAAAGGAAAAAAGCTTCTTGAACGATTTTTCTTTTCATTTATTATAAATGTAGAAAGATGTTTGTGGTCGTTTTGTTGTTCAGACCCACAATAAAACAAAAATTTTAACTCCATGGCAAATCAGAAGATAAATAAAATATTAAACTTGTGAGTGACACACTATAAAATATCTACAACAAATATCATTTGTAGAATCAAATCTTACCGTTCTTACGCTGTGTCGAATCAAATCGGTTTCTAATAAAAGTATATCATTTTTTGAATCGTAATGTAACCTGTGTATCTACATGCGAATCGAATCATTGATCACAGAGAGATGTGCAACCCTCGTCATAAGTCAAGGAAACATCAAAAGATATTATATATCAGTATGGCGGTATTGTCTCAACTACATATCTCTTTCTAAAATATATGGATATAACTCATAATACTGATATACCGCCCAGCCCTAAGGGAACATGAATTCTGTCTGGATTTAACTGAATTCATACAGGACACAGCACACAAGGGGTAAACAGCAGTCTGGATGGGTTTTGAGCTTCAATGTCAGATTTTCCTTCCTTACATCAACACTTCAACAGCAGATGGATGTATTGTACATGATCAGGTCGAGGCTGAGCAACAAAGGAAAGGTTCATCTTGTCTCATTGAATGGGAGACTGGTGCCATATAGAGAGTAAGGCCTTGCAGTGGAGATGATATCGACAGATAGAAGCAGAGAACTGAGCATTGCTTCATGTTGTTTTTTTATCAACAATTTTCATTGGCATTGGAAATGTTTCCCCTTAAGGTACAGCTCAAATAAATCCCCTTTTATATTCACTTTATTTTTCTTATTAATGTTTCATTACTTTACAGCACAGGGGTCTTACAGTGTTTGTGAATTTCAGAGGTGGTGAAATTTCATGCAAAGTAAATGAAAAGATGCAATTAGACACGCCTGAGGTGGCAAGAACTGATGCGAAGGCGCGTCTACAGGAGATGAAAATGTTTCAACTTAAGTCTTTTGTGAGTTATGAGACAATATAATATCTGTAATATGCAGTTGGCACATGGGCTTTGTTTTCCCACAAATGACTCACAGCAAAAATAAGCTTTTTCTTTTTGTCTGAACACACTTTTTTTTGGCTGAATGGTTGGAAGTCCAAACCACATAACTTTGGTACTGAAGACGTTGGTTTGTGTCCTGCATCCCATGTTTACTATAGGCTGACATTAAAGATTCAGAACAGTTAAAAACCAGTCACAACCAGTCAGAGCTGAGCAGTGGTTTAGCTATAAAAGGGGGAGAAAGGGGGACCTGGCCGCCATGATGAAAGTAGTTGAGCCAAAAACTAAGCCCCGCCCACCACCCAAAGAAAACACTCTCAATTTACAGCTTAGTCATTTTTTTCATTTTTTTGTACAAGTTACCAACTGAACCTTTGAAAACTTCGTAGGTCTGCACTGCGTGGTGGTTAGCACTCTTGCCTCACAGCTAGAGGGTCGCATGTTCTCCCCGTGTCAGCGTCGGTTCTCACCGGGTACTCCAGCTTCCTCCCACAGTCTAAAAACATGTACTTGGTTTAATCAGTGACTCTAAATTGCCCGTAGGTGTGAATGAGAGTGTGATTGTCTGTCTGGAGACCTGTCCAGGGTGTACCCAGCCTCTCACCCAATGTCAGCTGGGATCAGCTCCAGCCCCCTGCGACCCGAGTGCAGATAAGTGGTAAAGGATAATGCATGAATGAATGAAAATCTGCTACAGCTCTTAAGTTTTATATGATAATCATGTTTATTAGACAGGTTTATTTCAGGAGTTTATAGTGTTGAAATACTTAATTCTGGACCAGATGTGGTTCTGCAATCATGGAAGAAGATGTGTTGACCCTGCAGGTTTTTTTTACACACATTAATTATTTCAAATGGTAGACTAAATGGGCAACACATATCCATAGTGCCACAATTATTACTGTATCTGTACCATTGACTGTATAAATAATCGACGTAGTCACCGTGACGTCACTGTGACGTCACCTGTTGGTTTGTGGCATTGAGTTAGTCATTACACTCGTTGCCATCTTGAGTCGCTATCTTGTTTTCTGAATTGGGGAGCAGACCATATTTGGACTGTGGAGGAGCGAGAGGGATCTGATCACTGACTACACGCCTCTCTACACGTCAACCTGACTGAGAGAAGCTGCTGCTAATTCATGTTAGCATTAACTGGAGCATTAACTGGGATGTTCATTTTGGCTCGAAGTTATGAGACCAAACTGGACGGAAACACGGACAATGACAAACAACTTCATGGCTGGATACCATAGACGTAATGAATATAATAATCTTTAATATGTCTATGCTGGATACGCAACTGGTTAATGGACTGCACATATATATTGCTTTTATCCAAAGTGCTCATTCCCATTCACACACACACTTTCATACTGGTGGCCGAGGCTACCAGGGCACACTGGTGCCACCTGCCAACATTGGGTGTGGGCATTTGGGGTTCAGTATCTTGCCCAAGCATACATGTAGGCTGCCTGGTTAGGGGTCGAACCACCGACCTTCTGATCAATGGGCGACGGCTCTACCAACTGAGCCACAGCAACATTGCTTTTCTTCTCTCCAGTTCTCTCCTGATGACAGCTTAATAAATCAAGTGAGAAGTTTCCTCATTTTGTATTGAAATGAATGGACTGAAATGCTTCTGCAGCCGCCATCAGCGCCCCCTGCTGGAGTTTTTGGTAGAATGCAGCTTAAGGCACTTCCTGGTTTGCCTCACCGCTCAGACCCGGAGGTTGCCACCTGATGTGGTCTGCATATATTGACAGATCCCAACAATATAATGTGTTCAAGCAGTCTTACTATGCAACAGTTCATCTTCATCTCTGTTGTGGACTGCAGGAGAAACATTTGAACCCCAGAGCTCCAGTCTAAGGAGGACCAGAGTCCAGAGTCTGAACTTTTGCAGCTCAAACACCAAACATATCAAACTTTATGCAAACTGTAGAGAAAAATCTATTCAGACTAATCATTAAAAACCCCCTCTTACTTTCTAGTCAGAGGCTTTAGCTACAAACAGAATTTCCAGTTCCATTTTTTTCAGATTTGTGAGAACTTGTCATGATTTTCCATTACAGGCTTGTCAGCACGTCCAGTCAGTTTTTATTTACTCTCAGCATCACAAAGCTCTTCAGTATCTCTGCTGTCAGGCTACTCGACAAACAGAGACCAACTCTGTTTACAGCCCAGATTCTGTATCAGTGTGGCATTAATCTTCTTTTGTTCAGTTATTGTGCAGTACCCACCTACACAAGCTCACGCAAACACACACACACACAAACACACACACACATACACACACACACACACACACACACACACACACACATACACACACACACACACACACACACACACACACACACAAACACACACACAAACACACACCCATGGTTAAAATGAAGTTGGATTAGTCTTCTTCTTTATTGCCTGTCTGCAGTGAGACCAAAGCCTGTAAAATACACCTCTTAGATTACACGTACATTTACATACCTCCAGTTGAGATTTACTCCTTTAATTTGGACGTCGTGTACATGTACAGCGTAGTGCTCGCACAGCAATCGGTTAGAGTGTGGTACCATGGTGGTGCATTGATTTATTTTGTACATTTCATGAATTTTCATTTCAAGCAGGTGTCGGAGCTGTATAGTTTCTAGTGGCGCTCCTTAACATTCTGAGCCCTACTGTTTTTGTAATTTTATCCATTTAATCAGAGAACAGATTAACTCCTGGGGTGCCAGGTGAACGCAATTAAAGTGCAACTAACGACCTGATAGAACAGAAAACCACATGAAGTCAGGCTGGAGAACAAAGGCGCCAGAGGTTATTGCAGCAATAATATATCTGATTACATCTGCATGTGCCTATCCTGCATTGACAATCTTGCAATTTAAATATCTCAACAAATCACAAGATTACTTGTAGAATATACTATCACACTGCTTTACAATTTAGAACCATGTTTTCTGCAGCAGCATTTCCAGATGTTCCCTAAGTTTTGGGCAAAAATTGCATGGTTAGTAGAGGCAGGAGGAAAAATTGATACAGCATAGTATCTCAATATTTTGGAAAGCAATATTATATTGATTCATGGCCGCCAAGTATCGATATTTAGCGTTCCATAGCGGACTCACTTTCAGGAATATACTGGAGATACGTGAGATAATAGTTGACTAATAGTTGACAAAGCAGTCATGTGACCTCTGATGTCATGCTATCTAAATGAAAATCGGCTTTCTGGGTTCCCACAAGATGACTCTCATTGTGGAGAAATAAAAAGACTGAAGTGAGATGAAAAGACTGAGAATTTTGTCTTATTTGACAAAACAATTCTTGATTTAATATAATTTTTGTAGGCACAAAATACAGTTAAACACTTAAATCGCAATATATAGTATTGCAATACTCACCATATCGCAAAATGCTTAAAATCGCAATATTATCGTACCGTGACTCAAGTATCGGGAAGAAATCATATCGTGGGGCCTCAGCTGACTCCACCCCTATGGTTAGCTGTTAGAAAAGATAATTAGTAAGCAATAAGTGAAAAAATTGTATTGTTTACCCTAGTTTTCACACGAGTTATGAACGCTGGTCTCCACCACCAGCCCCAACCCTCTGAGATCAATACAGTCTTCTCCAAGATCTGTTTCCTAAAAGCATTGTAACATTTGGAGTTAGATGACCCTGATGATGGACGACACATTGGCTGATGATGAAGTTACTGCCACGAAAGGGAAGAGCATGACACCAATATCGATTATCAAGTTGCCTGCATGCGTGTTCTCCTGCTCATAAACAAATTCTCGCTCCATAGTGTTACAAGTGGTCAAAAACTTCACAGGTTATCTTTAAAAGATGCTTTGGGAAACTCAGAAAACTGCCATACGTTGATTCAAGGAGAAAGGACCCTGTTTCATTCAGTAAATCCAATATGTCAAAAGAGAGTTAAGGGAAATTATTCTGTTCTTATCTACATTACATATGTGATAAGTCCTGTTCACAGTTGTATTTACATGGAGATAAAAGCATCCACTTTGTTAGATAAAGCACAGTATCTCTGACAGTCGTACTGTTTCTCCACTTTGACATATTTTAACCTGCTTTGTCACTTGCTGTACAACTCTTTGATTCATCTTTTATCCCCATATTCAGACTTCATTGCTGAAATATTTTCTAGTGCCACTCAGTCACCCAAAAACCAACCTGTCAGGAGGTGGAAGTAATGAGAATTTGAATGTCTTGAAATATCAGCTTGTGGTGAATTTTTATTTGCGAGAAGAAAAACCAAAATGTCAGCACTGATTGGCTTAATCATTCATTAGAAGTGATTATCAGCATCCTGCAGATGTACTGTGTGGTCATTTTTTGCTACAGCATGGAGTGGCATTGGATACAAGTACTTGTTATGAATAATAATCATGGAAATCAAACTTTATACACATTCTTCAGATGATAAGGGTGAGGCACATAATATCCTGTGCTGACTGGCAGCACAAATCCAATATTTGAATCTGGTTGCTTATATCAGAGATGGACGGTGTAAATCACATTTTGGTTGGCGTGTTCAGTTGCATTAGACTGGTTGCCTGGTTGTGGGAGATGTTGCTGATTGGACCTTCATACCATAACTTTGAGGGACAGATTTTTAGACTTTCTTGCCTGGTTTTCAGGTGCAGATGTGATGCATTCCACGCAAAACATGCTGTGGATTTGTCAAACAGATGCACAAGGTTGGAGCTGCAGTTTGTGTGTCGTTTGTGTTTCTCTCCTCATTGCATATGCATTTAAAGAAGGACTGCGCATATAATACGAGGAGACGTGCTAACAGAAATAGATGATGGATTCCGCTGGATTAACTAAGGTCAGGCAATTTGCAACTGTCAGTTTTGCGGGGGAAATTCTCCGCCTTTGGAGATGAGGCGTAAACGCAGCAAAAATGGGATTTACAAGAGCCACAAAGAAGATGATGGGCATGACGTTTGGCTGCATACATATAACTATTAACATCCATATCCACATCATCTCCACCTCCGTCAATCTCTTCA
Organism: Centropristis striata; assembly: GCF_030273125.1. NCBI lineage: Eukaryota > Metazoa > Chordata > Actinopteri > Perciformes > Serranidae > Centropristis > Centropristis striata. The sequence goes on along the minus strand of NC_081524.1, from coordinate 21,951,505 downwards.
TCTCCTTTTCTTCTGATATAATTATAATTAAGACTATTATATTGGCATTTTATGAATAGATCATGCTGCAAACTCAATTAAATCTGCAAAGCCATATTTTTTTAGTAAATCTGGCCTTAAATGTCTGTTTTCCAGGGGCAGTTCAGAGCAGTTTGTTCGGTTTCATCTTGTCAAAAAGTTGGTGAAGAAGTCAGGAGAGTTGAATCCAACAGCACTTGAATAACATCTCCAACTACAAAATCCAGCCCAAAGCTATACGACTCTTGTTCTCAATAATACCCCCTCTTTTTAAATTGGACTGTCCCGAGTCTGCTGACAACCCTGCTGGGATTATTTGTTGTGACACATTTGCGTCTGTAGGTTTTGCTCAACAAATTTTATTATACTAGCTGCAGACCAAGTGACAGGTCAGGGCCCATATCACACACAAACCAATAACAAAGAGAAGGACACACACATGCACAGTCTTCATATCTCACAGCCTCTGATTTGTTCTATCTTCTACTCCCATGTGTGACTCTTTCTCCCCAAAAGCTTTAGAAGAAGAAAAAAATATAGAAAGAGAGAACTACTCTTTATCTCTGACGCCTGCACACAACTGGCTTATCATGTATGCATTGAAAAAAAGCCTTAGGTGTGATAGGGGCAATGAAAAAAAGGCCACAGAAAAAGGGTAGAAGTCTATGAGGAGTTTTATTAAGCTGTCAGAAACTGAAAAGACAAGACTGTTCACTCCCATTGACCTTGGTCTGACAGCACGGAGCGATAACACCTTTGCATTATCCAGCATATTCTAAAAGGCAGCAATGTTGTGTGCAGTGTGGAGTGCCATGTGCGTCACTTTCAAGATGCTTTTTTTTTATTGATCTTCAACAGATGAGAAACACAACAGCATGAAACCAGAGTCACACTAAAGTATCAGATTGGGAGGAAGTGGAGAACACACACACACACACACACACACACACACAGTCCACAGCTTTAGAATGAGGCTACAAAAAGAGAGTGAGCATACTTATTATTGCTTAAAGTAATAATTCATGACATTTTGATATAACTTCCGGAAGCATATTGCCGCCATAATTTTGCTCAGCTGCTTCTTACAAGAAGAAAATGTTCTGGTCCTTTCCCCTTTACTTAGTTTTAACACAAAAAAAATCTTGTGTCACAGAACATTCTCATTATTGTATAACGTTAAAACAAGAAATCCTTCTGTTATAATAACATTACGTCTTATCTTATAAAACACAGAACTTTTCTTATGAAATGAGAAAATTCTGTGATTTTTAAACAAAAAACAAATGATCCATGGAGAGAAGTTACTGAGGCCTCTATTTAATACCCATCATAATTTGTCATCATGTGATAATCCAACTTGAAATATATATTGTCAGATATTCATATTTTTAATGCTTCATCCTGAACATCCTGAAGTCATTCAACTTTATGATTAGATTGGTTTTTTGGCTGCCTGTGATACTTTCCTACCTGGTCTGCTGTCTGGAAAAACAACTTTGTTTGTTCATATGATTCAGTTTTCTAGTTCTTATTTTCTGATATATCTTGATGTCAAACACAGACCGTCTGTCTCTGTCTCGATAAAGGTCAGTGTACTGTGTAAACACCGTGCAGGGACAGCGGTGGAAATGAGTTCAGGACTTTGTCCTCTATCCCTGACAAAATCTGTTCTACTTTATAGTTGTATGTTGTCAGAAAAATAACCAAAAAATAACCATATATGTTCAAGTAAAGTCAATTTTATTTATATAGCCCAGAATCACAAATCACAGATTTTGCTCAAAGGGTTTTGCAGGCTTTACATGGTAGGACACCCTCTGTTTATTTTAATAAGAAGATTATTTTAATAAATGCATGCATTTTAAATACAAATAAACACTAAATAATGATACAAATTTAAATATAAATCACCTCACAAAGGATGCTGTGAAGACACGGTGCTGCTGCTCTGCAGAACAAAACACAGCGTGTGACTGAACTTTAATGTCAGTGTTGTGTCGTGAATAAAAAGTCCTTCTATGAGTTCAAATTACAGCCACACATCTGCCTGACAGCCACATATAGGATCTGGCAATACTTGGGCCTGGAATCTACAGTATGTTTGTTTACCATCAGCATAATGAATCCAAAGCTCCGTTTTCTCTTCTGTCTTTGATGCGTGATTGCTCCGTACCAAGAAATTATGATGACGACAGCTATATTGTTATGGTATGCTAATTGTTTCAAGACCCGAACCATTCTGTATCATGGTTTATGGTTTGAAATCTGCTCTGCACGATGAGAGAGTGACTCAGACAGACTGGCCATTTATCTTCACTTTCATCTTATCTCTTCACTTTAAAGTTCTGCATGTTTTAAAGGTTCACTTCACCCAAATCACATAGTTACATATTTAGCCTCATTCCTGACCTCTGAACTGCTGCACATATTTTGTTCACTGATTGGGATAGATTTGGTGTTCTGCTTATTGTAGCTGTCGCCACCAGTTAGAGAAACTATCGACCAATCAGAGCTTAGTAGGTGGGATTAAAATCTCGAACTTCATCTTTCGAAAAAAGCTATGTTTTTTTGTTTTTTTTAATGGACATTATATCTGACATAACAAGTTGTATAATACTTGTATAATTGATTATAGTTGTATAATACATAATAAGTTGCATCCAAAAGGTAGTTTTGGTATTTCTGTATGAACTGAAGATTTCAGATATACTACGAATGTTGGAAATATCTTATAAATGTCTGTGTAAGATATCTAAAAGCTTTAAAAAAAAAATACTTTTTTTTCGGGTTTTTTTTTACAAATATCAAGTTTCGCTTCTACAACACTGTCATGTGCATTTGTTATGACTACATAACCTATGATAATAAAAAAACAGTCAATGACTTTGCTAACACAGCCAAACCTCATGCAAGTGCAACAACACAAGACATAGCAACACAGCTAATATCTCTCACTATCATTAGATTATCATTATGTCGGTGTTCATCTTGCTGCATTTAATTCACACCGCAACTTAAAAGCAAGTCCGTGGTTTACTATTGTTCAGCGGCCTCTTGCTCAGTCACTCTCTCCTTTATCTCCTCATACTTTCCTCCATCAACATCCTCTTCAGTCTCTTTGCCCCTGCTGGAGGCTGTTGAACCCTGTTTCACTGTCCACTAGCCTGGCTCTGATTCCTTCTCCCAGCAGGACAAAGCTTCTGTGCAAGTTATATAACGTTAAACACTCCAGCAGCAGTTAGCAGGTAGCTTTGCTTTAGTAAGTAAATTTAGCCAAGTAAAGCTTAAACTCTGTAGATTACTGACAGTTGACAGCTGGAGGATATCAAAGGGAAAATATTTAAATATTTTAGGTACTTCAAGCCATCGGTTGCACTGGTAGACTGCACATTTTTAATTTGAATAGGTCATTACAGTTCAAATTAATTAATTCTGTTTTGTTTTTTTTAAACATTCAAATAATTAGATTTCGAATTTCGAAAGTGACAGCCCTTTTACCCGCATGGTTCAAAATTATGTGTTTTAACTGGTAAAATATGATTTTTTTGTGGTTTGGTTGAACTAAGGTGTTATTGTACTTAACTATACTGTAATTATTGTGTTAATAATGTTGTGTAACAAATTCAAAGTAGCTTTGAAGGTCAACAAGCATTTCACAGACTGACAATGATCGCCAAAAATGCCAGTAAACACTGATATCAGATAACACTTTGTTTTATTATTTTTCAAAGTCATGCAGGTTACAGCTGTGGCTGTCTTATAAACTTACAGGTGAAATATTAGAGCAGGATTTCTCCTCTGGTCCAGACCCGTCACATCCACATCCTTGTAATGTCAAAATGGTGCCTGGGAGGACTCACTCTACCTTTTCCAATTAAGAGTCGGGGGCCATTATTTCGAACAGGAGGCTAATTTAGGTTCCCTCTCAGTGTGTCAGCACATAAGGGGCCATCTTGTGTCAGGGAGAACTTCTCACCGGTTTCACTCCCACGCTGCTCGCTGTATTTAAACATTCATCCCCGCGGGGGCTCTGCCTCCCCCCAAATACTCACTCTCAGACTTTCTCGTGATCAAGTACTGAGCAAGCACCGCCTCTAGGTCCACACAGACCCAGACACACACACACACACACACACACATACACACATACACACACCTCTGACTGAACCACATGTTCTTCATTATATCGAACCACTCGCTCGTGAGCCTGGGGCGGTTCACTTACCTCCTGCCCCCACTTTTCTTTAAAGGGACTGTGTGTGTGTGTGTGTGTGTGTGTGTGTGTGTGTGTGTGTGTGTGTGTGTGTGTGTGGGTGTGTGTGTCACAGTGTAGGGTTGAGGTGAGGCGGAGGAGTTGCGAGGGGAGATTAACTTGCATTGGGCTGGCTTACTGAGGATGTGCTGAGAAACAGCCTGTACCTATAAACTGAAGACAATTTTCAAAATAACAGCACCAAGAAAGGAGTCGTATGTGTGTGTTTGCACTTGTGCTTGTATCCTTGTAAGGACCAATTTGAGGACTTCTCACTTCCTTTTAAAGGACTGTATGTGGTCCTGACCCATAGTCAAAGTTAAGTTCACCCAAAATACAAAAAAAAAAAAAAACTCTCTGGTACATGACCATGCTGATGTTTTAATTTTTATTCATTTATTTACACATTAATCAACCAGATAGGTAATTTTCAACTGTTGATACAAAAACATGTACAGACAGAAGATAATAAGATAGTAAGGAGAAAGAGGAAAGCACCAGGGAACAGCAACCCATTAGTACAATATCAACAATATAAACTGTTCAGTACAGTTGTAGCGAAGCAACACTGATTGTAAATGTTTGAAATGATTGAGCAATTGTTTGTTTGTTTTTGGACATATCTGTCTCTGGTAGGTTAGATGAAAACTGTTCTCATTGTTCTGTAAAAAAACACAAGATTGTTACTGTTTTTTGTTAATAACAACATGGAATCGCATGTTGCCATTAGTAAATGGCAGATTACACGTTCAGAAGCAGCATTTTTGCTGCGGGCATAGTTCAGTCACTCTACTGTTAGCCCAATGTATTCTCATCCCAACTTGTCAGATACTGTCACAGCTCTCGGTGTGTGAAAGGCCTACTGACGCACATGGAACCTGAGTCACATACATTGGGGATTTTCAAAATAAACATCCATGTCCACTGGAAACAGTTAACTTAAGGCAGTAAAACCACTTGGTTAGGATAACATAACAGGGTTGGGCTTTAAAAATGTCTGTGCTTAACTACCGGATGGGGGCGACACGGTGGTGTAGTGGTTCACAGCAAGAGGGTCCCCAGTCCGACTGCAGCCTGCAGTTCTTCGGTTCCTCCCACAGTCCAAAAACATGCAGGTTAATTGATGACTCTAAATTGTCCGTAGGAGTGAATGAGAGTGTGAATGATTGTCTGTCTCTATGTGTCAGCCCTGTGATAGTCTGGTGACCTGTCCAGGATGTACCCCGCCTCTCACTAAATGTCTGCCGGTATCAGGGCCCAAGTGCGGCTAAGCAGTTAAGGATAATGAATGAATGCACTACTGGATGAAATTATGCCAGTTGACTCCAAACAACAACAGTGACTCTTGGTTTTACACTGGATACAAACACACATGTCCTGGCTCTAGATCCAGGGTTTGTTTGAAACATCCACCTCCAGCACACTGTCACAGTATTTTTATTATCATTCACTCTAAGCATCAAATATTAATGTGGTATGCCCCGAATTCCAACATGTCTCCTCCCCCACTGAAGCAGACGAGACTTGTTTATGCCAAGATGGCTGATGCATGCAAAGCCATTACTCTCCAACTTATAGGACAGCCTGACCACGTCACATTGTTCCTTCTCCCCAATTAGAATAACACATGAAAATGACCTACAACCTACAAAAATAACATCCACGTTGTAGAGTAATCCTTCATGGTTCTGGTCAGGGGCCATTAAATGCACCATGTCAATGGGGGTCCCCACTAGTACAGTAAAGTAAAAGCACATGTGTGTTCTTTCCCTGAAAGTGTCTCACACATGTGGCAGCATGTGAGAATATATACACCACCGATAGTTCAAATGTGTCTCTGTCAGTGTGTACATGCATGTGTGTGTGTGTATGTGTGTGTTTGCTGTGTGTGCGTTTACAAGGTGTAGTGTTCTAGAAATCTTACTGCATATTTTACAGCTTGGAGGCAGAAGGTGCCTGTTCAACAGAGAGCTGCTGGTTTTTATTTATTTACTTTAGTGATTCTACCTTTTTTTTTTTAGCCAGGAAGCTCCACTGGGACTCCGGGGTTGTTTCTTCCAGTCAGCTCACAGGCGAGAGGTCAAACTAAAGTGTTTTTACTCTGTCAGCTTTTAGTTTAATTACCCCTTCGCTGCACCCAAAACCCCCAGAAGTTTTGAGCCTGGCTCACACTCGTGATTAAAGACGTGTCGTCTCCAACGTGCCGCCTCCCGTTGATAACGATCATCATCAGCATTAGAGCTGCAAGCTGAAGTGATGGGATTAGTATTAATTATGTTAGCCTACTTTGTTCTGATCATATGGTTGGATGCTGTGTGTGATCGAGATAAAGATAACATTTAACATCACTAACATGGTGTACTTGAACCGCCCCTAACCTCAGCTAAATGACTCACTATTATACAGAAACGGAGATCCACAGAAGTGCTGAATTTCTCAAAAATATGCAACTTAATATTTAAAAAATGTAGAGGGGAAAGAAAGGTTCACAGACAATTATTAATCAGTATTCCAGTGTACAAAAGCTGCTAAAATGTACTGTTTTATACAGTACAGTAAGAGTTCCTTACCCAATCAACGACACCATCTTGTTTGTATAGGCAGCTTATTATGACCCATACTTACGTCTATTGCTAGGCTCAAAGTTCAAAATATGCTTTCAACTTCAATCACTGAAATCAAAAGCAGGATCGGAAATCAGAAATTTGACCATATGTAACGTGTTACACTGCAGAAAAACATGGTAGTTATATAACACTTGACTGGTATTTTTAAAGAAGAATTTTAAAAATGTGAATGATCTGTTGATCTTAAAGAGTCAAGACTCGATAGCATATCCTTCAGTGCTGAAAAAGAAAGAGTTTAATTCAGAATCTTTATTGTCATTATACAAAGTACAACGAAATTTGTGGTCAATCCCATTCAGTGCAAATAAAAAGAAGTGCAACATAGAATAAATAAAGAAGTAAAATACTAATAAATAGACCAATAAAATATATATATATATGTATACAAACAAGGAATTTACATTAAGCAGACACATTACATGTGATATTGCACAGTTGAATTCATAGACTGTATAAATAATGGACGTACTGACAAATAAACTGTCACTAAGTGAAAATACAGTGAAAGGGTCAAAGTTATGAGACCAAACCGCTAAACGTTCTTTTTGTATATGTAACATTACATATAACGTTATTGACACGTTGCCATGGATATGCATTGTTCTGCTTCTCTCCTGATGACGGCTTGCCTTGTTAGTGACCTGTCAATCAAAGGTAGCCACGCCCCAAATCATACGATTCTTAATCTTCTATACTCTTCTAAATGGAGCCATTTTCTACACTCTTAACATCAAATTGTCTTGAAGAAGATTTTTTTTTACTGGCGATTGAGACCATAGTTTTATCTTTAAAAAAAAATTCTGTGCTAATAAATCAAGTGAGAAGTTTTCTCATTTTGTATTGAAATGAATGGACTTGGCACTTCCTGGTTTGCCTCACTGCTCAGACCCGGAGGTTGCCGCCCAGTTGAATTATTATAACTATGTTTGTGAAAAAAAGAAGCCTTCAGTTTTCATTTAGTATTGCAATAGCTCTTGGATCTCTGCTGTTTTTCAGTATGCGTATTTTATTATCCTGTACCTCCTCCCTGAGGGAAGTAGTTGGAACAGATGATGTTCGGAAATTTGAATCGAATTTGGACCTTAAAATCATGTTGTGGAATCAAGTGAAATAGTATAAAGACAGATAAAGTCCATTTAGGGCAGTAGGGGAGTTGGATAAATGCAGAACGTTGACCCGCAGATACCTTTGTTTGTACCCTGTTTAAAACGAAAAGTCAACATTGAGTTGTTTAGATTTTATATGACAAACATACCATTCAATGTCGCATGCGTAATTATGTCATGTACAGATGTGTGGAAGTAAGGTAATGCTAAAAATGTAGTTTTTGTATAACCCAAACCAAAATCTTTTTCTAACCTGAACCCAGTAGTTTTGCTCCCTAACTTTGACAACATGTTTTCGGCCAAAATCTAACCAAATTGTGACCATTTTACAACATCAACCACATGTTTAAAACTGTAAAGTTACATTTGGTTTGAGGACTTGTTGATCTCCCAGATTGTAGGAGCTAAATTAGGAAAACCTGTGGGTGCGATTACAGGGTTGGAACATATAGAGTTATAAAGAGACACTTTTTTATTTTTACATATATAGGGAAGAAGTCTGAAGAAGTCATTTCCAACAACTGCTTCTATGTAATTGTTGTGCATATGACAATAAATAACTTAAGAATGAAATGTTGATTTCGATGATGAGCCAGTCAGCTGTTAATATTACCCACGCCAATACATTAGATTGTAATATATTTGATTCAGTTCATGTTTCCTTCACATTATTGTACCACATTGAGAACAGTTCAATGATAAATTACTGGAGATAACCTCATTTTTATCTTTAAAGTCTCCCTATTTGTAATATTGTCATCTCCAGCCACTGCAGTGACCCAATTTAGCGACTGTAGCCTTTAAAGTTTCATTTAATCTGACAGCATTTTCAAGCTACTATTGCAGATTCATGAATTCACGCCAACAGTCCCGCCACCCTCTCTCCCCCCGGCTCTCAGTCAGACTGGGTGGTGCAGTCACGTCGTGTAATACAGCACTTTGAGGAATCTTAATTCACGCCACATTCCCGCTCAGTGACATGGGACGGCACCAGTGATGACAGAGGGGGGCCTGAAGCAGGGATGTGAGGCTTAAAGTAGCTGTCACGCTGATTTGCCGGTCAGGAATCAAGCCTGTGTGCTGCGTCACCGCTGCTGTTATTAGAAAGCCGATTCCGTGGCAGCCTCCCAGCGGGGAATAAGCTCCTTGAGTGCAATGAGGCGCAGAAAGTTTTAGCCAAACTGATCAGTCTGACTGTACTGCCACACAGAGCCGAAGGGCAACAACTGTGTCAAAGTGGTGAAAACAAGAAAAATGACTTGAGAGTCTGTCTGCTGTCCTTGCAAAATAAAAAAAAAACTGTTGACATAGAGATGGCCTGTGGATTTTAATGTTATTTATTGGATCAGTTTTTTGCTGCATTTAAAGGATCACGCAGGGATTATTCAGGATTGTCGACAAATTCAGTGAAAGGATCAAAACCACCAACGTGTAAGTTGTCTCTCAATACTTTCTGTCTTCCGTTTGCCCCAAATTAAACAAATAAAGGCCTAAAAATACATTGTAGTTCACAGTGTAACTGAATCAGAATCATTATACTTCCTATTTAAATCCCCCAAAGCATTACATGAACTCTAGTACCGGATCTTAAAATAGAAGAAGGAACAAAAATAATAATAGGAGTGACAAAACATATTTATTTTAACGTTTTCGCAAAAAGTAGGCAAACTAATTTTGACAATAACAATATATGGCATGTCCAAATAATACATGTAGTGACACTGCTAGAGCTGATAACAAAGAGAGACAGACGCAGAGGGTTCAAACTGTTTAGGTTCTGTCTGTTAAATTGAATTGTAGCTTGAAAAGTCTGTTTGTTTCTGACTCTACCAACCAACTTAACTCATGTGAATAGTAGCATTCAGTGATAGATATGCATCTCTCTTTTATCCCTATTTTTTATGACATGTTGCCCTCTGGTCTTTTCAAAATCAGCAGTCATAGTAGGACACAGGGACTGGTGTGAATATACAGTAGTCTTCAATATAATAGCAGTCCAATGTGACTAACCAGATTAATCCAGGTTTTTAGTATATTTATATTGCTACATGGCAAACAAGATACCAGTAGGTGCAGTAGATTCTCAGAAAACCAACAAGACCCAGCATTCGTGATATTCACGCTCCTAAGGCTGTGCAATTGGGCAATTAGTGATAACTTTTAAAATGCATGTTTTCCGGACTGTGTTTGGATCTATCAGAGCATCGCAAAACATGCATTTTAAAAGTTGTCTGCTTGTCGTCTCACAGACAGACCCGACAAAGCATGAATTCAGGCTTTTTACACACTGGCATCATGTTGTAGTCATTTCGACATACTTTCGATCCATTTATTGCAAATAAATCACACCAAAATCAGTTTATTTTGGGTACCAATGTACTTATGTTATACTGGCAGTCATCCAGATGCAGTTCCTGGGGAAGATCCACCAGATGATAATTAATCCAGACATGAGAGCGTTTAGTATTCATACATACCAGACTTCCACAACAGATACACAACAGCAGTAGTGTTAATAAAGGCTTAATCGATTGCAGGAAGTGCCTTTGCATTGTAACTAAAGCAGTTGTTGATGTTTTGCAACCATGATAAGTCATTGAACATACAGTCATAAATGTGCTCAAGAAGTATTAGGCTGAGTGGCCCTCTAGGAGGAGGGATTAGCTGTGGACGGACAGATAGAGAGACAGATGGACGGACAAATACATACACTCATGCATGCACGAAAGCACTCAAGAACTCACTCACTCCTTCACTCAACCAAATGCACGATAAGTCGAGGTATATTACAACAGACACTTCAAGTCATAATCTATATTCAGTCCATGAGGTGACAGGATTCTCTGACAGTGGATCCAATAGCTTACTGGAAAGTAAAACAGCTGAATTGAGTCCTCTTGGGGGGATAAAATGGTATCTCAGTACCAACTGGTTCTCATAGTAACTTTAACATCAGTAAAGCTGTCAGTGATACTGTTCTGGCTATTATAGAATAATTACAGCTGATGACCTTCAATATGGTCACCACAGGAAGTTGTTGCGTCACCTTGAAGCTCTCTAAAATGACTCACTGTGCCATTGTGGTCCCAGCGGGAAGCACTTAAGACCCTCAACCTGCCATTTTTAATGCCAGTCTCTGCATAAAGAGCATTATAGGTTCTAATTAAGAAGCAGCAGCTGCTCCGTCATTATCAGCCAACTTGAGTGTGGCGAGTGAGCCGAGGCCTGCTACTGGTCGAGAGTTGGGGTTTGATGAGACAGCAAAGAGCATCTGAGCATCATTAACTCTTCCATATAGTCGCCAGGCTCTTTCAGTGGCTAGATGAACAGTGAAGGCAGACTTGAAGCTGCATCAGCAAGTCTTTGCACTTATAATTTCGGCCAAGATCACACCAAACATGTTTGCTTCTCTTTGGTTTGTTCAAGTGGGTGTGAATAATGACTTTATGAGTTGTGTGACGTTGGAAATGTAAGAGAGAAAATGGCATCACATGCTGCAGTTGATCACAAAACATTCAAATTCTGATCACTCATTGCCAATTTTTAGCTCCTTGTGAGGCACAAAACTACATCCCAAATGTTTCTCATCTCATAATCAGCTTTTATTAACATTGTTCAAGCTGTGTTTTAGTAAAGATGGAGATGAAGCTCAAGTTACAGGAACTGGAATCAAATTTGTTTAGAAGCCAAAATCATACAGAGTGACAGTTATAAGAACTGTTAATTTAATGACAATATATAGATGCCTGTGGGGTTGGATCTCATATATAAAGTTCAACACAAAGCCATTCATCATAGACACCAAAAGTAATCTTGTTTACATAAAGCTGTTACATTCTTTTTTTATTGTTATTGCAATTTATCACAGTGAGGATAATGTTTGTGCTGATAATACCTTTGCTGAACCACAAAATGCACATTTGACTAGAGTTTCTGAATAAGAGGAGGATTATTAAGCTGCTTGCCAAACTCAATGTTGTCTTCACTGTCAACAAGCACTACAGGCACCAGAAGCAAAGTCCTCATGGTCTCTGTGTGGCCTGTGGCCTTGTCGACCCATTGTGAGCTTATACTGTAGTTTGGAGTAGGATATTAGCCTTCAGCCTCCAAAACACCCTGACACAGAAATCCTGTTTTTAATTACTGCTACCATTTTGTTGTGTGGCTACAGGGGGTAAGCATGGTGACATTAACTAATTAACACAACATTCAGATATGGCTCTTGGGAAGCTCACATATTTTATCATAAATATAGACTGTACAAGTAATAGACTACAAGGAGTGCACTTTTGTGGGCGCAGTTCTTAAGGGGGTGGCCATATTTGAATGAGGCGGTGGAGCCAGTGTTGCCAACTTAGCAACTTTGTCACTTAGCAGCTGTATATTTAGCAGCTCTCAGACCCCTCTGCAAATCGCGCATGCGCAAAGTCGCCGCTCTTTTGGGTCACTTTTGCCGCTCCTGAGGCTGGATAAAGGAGGAGGGTTGGAATGTGACAGAAGACTTGCAGTTCTAAACATATTCAGGGTGTTTTTTACTTTTGTCTTCCCCACAATGTTATTCCTCTCTCCTACAGCGTCCATTACAATTACAGGCACGTGGTAAAATATGCAAATTAGGCAATGACTTCATTTAGCGACTTCTAGCGACATTTAGGACAGTCAATAGCTACTTTCCTTACTGAGGAGTTGGCAACACTTGGGGGAGCTTGGGTGGTTATGGTTACCAGCCCAGTTGGGCCAGTTAGTGCATCTGGGATTCATGTTTACTGTGAAATGAATTGGCATGCTAATTTTGGCTAGGCAAAAACAAGGTTAAGACAGAAAAAAATGCCTTATTTATTTTAGGCGGCCAACATATTACAATTAGCTTTCATTCAAATTTCAAAGATGAAAATAAAACCCCAAAAACAATACCCAAAAACAAGTGCATGGCTATTTAAATGTACACAGTGCCATTGACATGCATTGCTAAGCCTCTATCCTGATTGATAGGTTGGCGTGCTAATGACTTGTCAGTTGATGGCAAGGTAGCCACTTTCAAAAGCATACCTGTTTTACTCTGAATGGGACCACAATTTACAAAATGAACATCATGCAATATTGAAGAGGACTTTAAACTAGCAATTAAGACCAAAAACTCATTAGACAACTGTTAATTGGGGTAATAAATCAGGTGAAACTCATAGACTTCTTTACAATTGGGACTCTCTCTTGCAACCAGTAAGTCGCCCCCTGCTGGCCATTAGAAAGAATGCAGGTTTATGGCACTTCTGCATTGTTTTCACTTTTCAGACCCAGAATTTATGTCCACTTCTTTTAAACAGTTTGCATAAATGATCATAAACAAAATACTGAACAAATCAAAATGATAACGTGATGATGCCAGTAAATAAAAAGCATGGCTGCAGGCTGATCATGAAAATCTGTGCAAAATGATATGGTGATAGTTTATGAGATATATCAATCTGGACCACACTGGTGGACTGGCCCTGCTGTAACACGGCCCAACTGCACTCCTCCATGTTGGTTAACAACAAAGAAAAGAACCTCAAAAGCAAATAGAAGCCTAATGTTCACCTACTCATGTGTTCCAGACTGCTACTGTGCAGAACACCTAAAACCTGTAGCAGCTGCTGTTGCGTTTCATCTTCTAATATCATGTCACTCTGTACTGAACCACACCACAGGCAGATATAATAATGGACTGGCAATGAGAGATGACTAGAGGCAAATGTGATTCCTGTGGTTGTTTTCTGCTAACGTCAGAACTTTCACAACAGCATCGCTTCACTCCACCTGTTAGCACACATCAACTCAGGGGCCTCATGAGGCTGTAGAGCCAGAGAGAGAGACCAAACACACAGTGAGAGGTGTTCATTGAATATTTTCACCTTTAAAAATCATATTTCCTCTTTTGAGGATTTATGAGTAATACCATTTCCATGCAAAAAGTGTTTTAAGCAGTGACGAGAGACCAGCAGGAGACAATGAGAAGGGAAAAGACTTTCATTCTAAATGCCTAACAATCCAATAACTGCTTTTATTTCTAGGAGGAAGGTGCTTAGAGGGAATCTACTGTTTTAAGCACATTGAGTTTAACAATCTATGGAAAAATCTAATGTTTTTTTCTTACAAAAATGTAGTCTCAAAGTCTTTTGAACGTGCTCCAAAAGCTAAAAAGTTAGAAGTCAAGATGAGTTTATTGGAGATTTAAAGCACTTTTCTGCGTCTACAGTCAATGATTTGCTGAAGTCAGCTTTTCAGCCACCACAAACCTTAAATATGATAAAAATTGAGTCAGATAAAAACTTCAGGGCACTTTTGATATTGAACCAACAATAACATTATAAGAGTGGCATCGACTGCTGTTGGCTGCAGGATGAATCAGCAGCAACAAACTGGAAAAACAGAGTTTAAATCTGTGTTTGTGGCAATTTTGATAATACTTCTGCAAACCACAAATATATTTTATCCACAACTGCAAAAATAAATAAATAAAATAAATGAAATTAAATGATTTGCAGATTTAAATGAAGTGAAGCTTGCAAACCTGTTTAGTGAGACAAATAGTTCTCAGCTCAATAAATATTAATCTCTTCCACTCCATTGCCCCGTACCATATACCCCTTTTTAGTCATTTTTGTCAAGATTTTAAGACATTTAGACATTTATACATTTGTGGTAAACATGTTTTGGTTAGGCGTAGGGGTGTGATGATACTCTCAGCTCACGAGACGAGATGAGACACGATATTGGGTTCACGAGAACGAGACGAGACGAGACGAGATTTTAAGAAAACTACAATGACAAAATATATGACTGGCCCAACAGACTTTTATTTAACTGAGTTGCACTTGCATTTTGAAATGTTTTATTATAACTCTTTACATGCATGATGTAGGCATGGGCTTTTAATAAACTTCTTCTTCCACTAATTTAAACTAAATTTACTAAATTTAAGTTAAAATGAGATAAATAAAAAAATAAAATCCCCCAGAGGGATTAATGAGACTCCGAAAGTGACGTATGGTAATCGCTTAGCAACAGTTTCGACCGTGATCCGTGATCACATACACGACAGATTAAGCACGGGAGACGCAACTGTGGCCGCCGTCGCTAACTGCACAACATCAGCAGCTGATCAAAACAAACCAGCATGGCTAATTATCATAAACATAGCGACCTTTAATTAACTGGCATGGCTAACTGTGCACAGAGTACTTGTTGTAAACAAAGAGAGATCACTAAGTGAATACCTCCTGCAGCAGCAGCGCATACACACTGTACTGCTTTGCAGACTCCGGCTCTGCAGCTGGGAGAGACTGCTGCAGGAGGACTGTGCCACTTAGATTTGTTCTTACTCTTCTTAACGAGCCTCTGCGACGTCATTCTGGCTGTTAGCTGCGTCCCCTCCTTCTCCTCCTCTTCTCCTTTTCATTTTACTGCCCCCACAGGTCACAAATAGAAGTTTGATAACTCACAAATCTCGCAAGACTGATTTTTAACGTAACAAGAAATATCATCGACTTTAATCTCGCGAGTTCTCGTGTACATTTTTGTCTCATAATATGCTGCAAGAAGTTTTGGATTGATACCTTTTTTTACACAGATTTAGTTATAAACCCACAATTTTCACCAGAAGACTGGGGTTCATGTCCCAACATGACTTTCCTTTAGTGTGACACTTTTTTACATAACCAACCAAACTATGTCACTTCCGGTCTATCGTCCTCGTAACTACTTCAGTTTTCATGTGCAGTTGTTTTACTGTTTAAACTATCTTATAACGCCTTACCAGGAACGTTTTCGCCGTAACCTTAGAGAAGTAGTTTTTGTAGCCTAAACCGAACGGAAGAGAGATGTTTTTCAGTGCTCAAATGTAGAGAAAGTGAGAGTGGAATGTAACAAAACAGTGAGCGACCAATGAAAGGGACAGGGAAACCTATTGTGCCTGTTTGAATAGGAAGAAGGTATAAAAGGGCCTCCTCTGCCATAGTTATAGGCTGATAGAGTACTGGTAACACCCACAGTAGTCTGACTGCATTCAAATCCGTAGCTACCTTGAGGAGCCCCAAAGAAAAATCCTCTGTGATTGGTACCAAAAACGTTTGATATTCTGACAGATTTCTGTAAGAAGTGCATTTTTAGTCATGGCAAGCACTACTGCAGTGGAAATTGCTTGGAAACCCTCCTATTGTCAACATACCTCGGAAAGCTGCATTTGTTTTATTTATTGCCACAGGCAGGAGCTAAAAATGCAACTCTTGGATGCAAAGGGACATAAAATTTACGTGAAAATCAGTTTAAATCAATCTGTTTCTCATTGAAAACCATTTGAACCTGATGCATATCCAACACACCCGTTGCAATATGGTCTACTTAAGCTGTCATGCAAACATCACTGTATCATCACTGGTGCTGCCCAAACCCCCGGCTCTAAATCTACTTTTATGTGAGCGGAGGGACATTTGCTATTATCACTCGCCAATCTCTCTTTGTTCAGCCTTCAGGGAGGGACGGTATCAGAGCCTGGATACATTTTTAATACTTGCACCCACATTTTAATATAACTGCTGCATGTGAGTTGGTTGATTAAAATAATTTATCTGGGAGAAAAAACCCTGGAAGTACAATTTGATGTATGTGATGAAGAAACTGCTTCAATCAAGAGGCACCTGTTTAAAATTCTTGCCTGTGGTGCAGCCGGCACCAAACTGCTCCGAGGGTTCAGTCATTGCTTCAGTGCAGTGAGGGGTAAGACTTTTAACTAGATACTATGGGAACGTCTTACCAGCACTTCCCCACCCCTGCAGTGCCTTACATACATAAAGATGTGTTCATAATGACTGACTGAGTATTTTTAGACTTTTCCTGGAAGAATAGCATGAGCAGCCGTTCACTGTCAGACAAAAGTACAGTAGAGGAGAATACGCCAGAAGCACTGAGACTGAACCTGTGCGGCGGTGAAAAAGTCAACTTTTCCCTCTCATCAATGTGCTATATTTACTTTAAGTTTAATAACTATTGAAATACTTTTATATACCTACTCATGCTGGGCCAAAATCTGAATCTTGGACAATTTTATATGCATTGGGAAATAAAAACTAAATTTTGAAAACAGAGAGCTGACATAATTGTTTATCACATCTCCATATAGTATAGTATCTAGGTGTATACCTGGATAATAAGTTGGACTGGTCCCTAAACACAGACGCTCTCTACAAAAAGGGGCAGAGCCGCCTCTTTTTCTTCTTGAAGCTCAGATCTCTGGACATCTGTAGTAAGATGCTGCAGATGTTTTATCAGTCTGTGGTGGTAGTGTGTTGTTTTATGCTGCAGTCTGCTGGGGAGGCAGCATCAGACACAGAGATGAAGGCGGTTGGACAGACTGGTCTAAAGAGCTGGTTCTGTGGTTGGAGCCAGGTTGGACACACTGGAGGAGGTGGTGGAGAGATGACTTGTCAACATGTTGTAGTCCATCCTGAAATACCCAGATCATCTGCTACACAAAACCTTTATGGACCAAAAAAACAGCAGTGGACGGCTCCTCTCTCTCTGTTGCAGGACAGAGAGAAACGAAAGATCCATCAGGCTGTCTCATTCTAACAGAGATTCTACCAGACTAAGTGAATTTACCCTCAGGATAAATACATTATTTTGATTTTGATATTTTTCGTGATTTTCACTTCTAAACTTCTAAGGTTGTTGTCTTTCAGTAATAGTTTGAGGTCCTAAGAGGCAACAATATCTAGTTTACAAAAACAGGCAAGTAGTGAAGAAAAGTCAGGATAAATGAAGATAAATTTGTGTAGCAGCTCAATGTTTTTCCTTCTTCCCTATCCCATTAATCATCATGCTCCTGTCTGAAGGGGTCCTGACCTCCAGGCTGGGAGTCACTGGTTTAAAATATGAAGCTGGAGTTTAGGAAACACGTAGAGGGACTTGTACTCGCTTTTCACGCCTGTAAGGAACAGCTGTAGGTCCATTTGCACTCCCCTTGTATTTTAATTTTTAGGTTTAAGCTATAGCTCAATTACTGTGCTCCTCTCATGTGTGCAAACTGCAAACCACTAATAAGCCCATCTTAAGTGTTGTTTAATGAACTATACATAGAGTAAAGGCCATCTCTCCTGTCTGTGCTGCTGTGTGTTAATTGTCCTCATGTCTCTGACACCGGATCAGACTGGCTTAGTTCAGGGTCGTGGTTTGCAGAATTACACCGCTACTACAGTAATCTCTAGCTTTAAGCCCACAAGACATATTTAAATATTCCAGTGAATATAACCACTTTGCATTTAAGCTGGCGATATGTGTGGAAATGTCAAAATATTCTATTCTGGCCTTTGGCTTTGTTCTTTCCCCCGAGTCCCTCAGTTCGTTTAAATCGTTACAAAAACCTTAGGCTACCTCTGCACACCGGCCTTGGACCCCCATGTTGCTTTGCATTTTCACTCCTACATAACTTATTTCTGGCATTTACCTCAGTACTCTTACGGCAGTACTGGTTGTTTCCCTCCTGGTTTGTTGTGTCATTGTTTATATATTTAGCCTTTTTTATGTAAAAGAGCAGTTGGTATAAATTTCACTGCCCCCATGATGTAGAAAGATCCTATATCTGGACAGGATTGTTGGCTTTTCATTGACTCGACGATTACTTGGCCAAGCTGCTGAGATTTCTGGCCTCAACTTTCTGTGTTGAAACAAAAACTCTCATCAGTTACCAGTGGCAGCAGATTAAAGCTTTTATATGTGGGTCTATGTGTTTTCCAACTAGGACAGTGCAGCAAAAGTGTACAGCAGCAGTGTAACTGGAGGGACTGGTGCAGTGAAAGTGGGGAAGCGATCTGCTGTTACAGGAACAACAGCAGGGTGTCTGTTATACCTGCCACAGCAGAGGACAAACACGGTCACATTAGTGTTGAACTGGTCAAATGACCAACTAGATCTGTGGGATTTGAGCTGGTCCCAAATCCACACAACATGGTCTCACAGGAATCCGTGAAATAGCCACGGATTTGCTTAACTCAAAATCCGTGGAATAGCCACGGAATCACTCAGAGTTCCGTGAAACTGACACGGATTTCGCTACAATGCAAGTTAATGACAGTCATATCCCGTGGCTATTCCAACATACAAAGTGATTATGTACATTCACTGAGTGAATATTTAGAAAATAAAACATATATTTCTCACTAGAAATGTGATCAAAATCCATTTTTATGCAGAAACTAAGTCAAAATATTGATTTTTTTTCACTAAAAATGAGAGAACTGTCCGCCATGTTTTTTGTTCTGACCGCCGGGACCTTGAAAGTCACGTGACTTGGACACAAACCAATAGGAAAAAATATCCATGGAATAGCCACGGAATATGACTTGCATTGTAGCGAAATCCGTGTCAGTTTCACGGAAATTTGAGTGATTCCGTGGCTATTCCACGGATTTTGAGTTAAGCGAATCCGTGGCTATTTCACAGATTCCTGGTACTAGTTGATTAAATGTTGATACCCTCACTAGTCAGCACGAGAGCTGTCACAAAAATTATGACTTAGTATTAATATTTAAGCGGTTTATGGTAATGAATGAATGAATGAACATATATTGAAATATACTATCTCAGCTCTGGCTTTTCACTCCAATCTAACATCCAAACACGTCGCGGTCCCCCACCTACCTGACAATCAATAAGGTTTGTGGCTCCATTAAAGCTAGAGGCTTAGCATGCTAAAGCAGACCAACACAAGCTAGCTCAGTAAAGCAAATTCATATTAAGATAGTAATGGTAGAAGCAATGCCAAACCAGATTATTCTTGGACCACATCCCTGCTGGCTTAATATTACACTGGGACACATTAATTCAGCAAATTAGTTGTTTTTAAAAAAATATGATTAATGATTTCAGATCTCTCTTATAATTCATGCAATGTTTTTTTCAGACAATGTTCAACTTTATGGATTAAATTGTTCTCAAGTTTGACTGTTTAGTGTTTTCTTACTTAGTCCAAGTTTAACTTTTGTCTAAACGTTAGGGAAACCAGTCCTCAGGAGCTCAAGCCAGTGAAACACCATTGAGAATCATTGACTCACACTCAACTTCATGTCCAATGTTGTTTTGTTTGTTAAGAAGGGCCAAAGGATGTGATTTACACCTGAAAAAGTTTTGACCCCAGTGGAGCTGGTAATGAGTGGCTTTTTGTAGGACCAGCACAACTCCATTATCAAGTACTGTGCAGGCCATTGCATAATTTAAACTGCCTATAAAGCCAGTGGGGCGAGGGAAGGCATACAGTAGATTAACCTCAGCAGATTCAATGTCGATGTGTTTCTGCTCTTTGCTTTGTGAGGTTAACAGGTAAAGTTATATTTGGTTATGGTGAGAGGATGCTGTGTCTGTATATTTAGGACAACACACCTCTGCAGGCCTTAATGATCATCTAACATGAATACTGGGCTTGAATGTTCACCCTAACAGGAACATTTATAGTATAATTGTGAAATAGAATTCAGCATTGCTCACAACATACACAAATATGTTTCCTGCCTTTGGAAACATTTGTTAAATAGTTTGAAAAATCTTGAAATCTGACTTGTTAACAACTGACTTGTGGTTTTCTTCCAGTATATCACTGCTCCCATTAGTCAGTTTGATACATCACACCAACAGTGCAGAGAGCTGCCTTTTAAAACATGCTCTGCAGTCACATTGTGGTCAAAACTCCACAATGTGCAGCTCTGGGTCATGTACTCACCACCATCTACAATGTCTTCCAGTTGACAAAGGGTGTTTACTTTTAAAGATTTGACTATAGCCACAATCATTTAAAAAATAATGTTGTGTCAAGTGAATTTTATTAACATGGATACATCCTAAGGGTGTTACAAACTATTGATCTGAAAGCTTTTGTAAACCTATCCCGGAAAGGTTAAAACTTCTAAAGCAATTTAGAAATTAACATTATGAAATAGAGCCCGGAAGCTTTAATCTTAAACACACAGAGAGCCAGGGAGAGTCCTCCCAGGACATATTACAGCCCATATCCTTTCCATTTTGGAGACACATCATTGATTACTAAATAGCCTGAGCTATCGTAGTCATTTGAGACACTAAAGTAAATACTTTTAATGTAGTCTTGTTTTCATTTTGTAAAGTAAAACCAACTGTTCTCAAAATCACTCTGGACCACAAAAATAAATGTTCCCAAAACAGGAACCACAGTAGTCCATTTATAAAAGGGAAACAATGCTTTTTGTGGCCACAGACTTTAAACTCAGGGAAAAACTACTGGAAACAAAAAAGTTATTGGTGCCTCGTCTGCTGTGTGATTCTTCTCTTTAGCTCTCCCCCTGTTCTCTCAGACCTCTGACATCGTCTCACTGCATCTCTTCGCTGCTTTCTCGCTCATGAAATTCAATTTAGGCCCCCAACATACTCCCCTTTCTGTATGTGTCTCTTATTCTTTCTCTCTTCCTGTTTCTGCAGCCGTTTGCACTCATCATGCCGACTGTATAATCACATCCACTGTCGTATAAACATAAAATGCCTGATGCCGTCAAAAAAGCGCAGGCCGCACTTTGTTTTGCTCCCATAAACAGAGACCCTTGAGTCTGGCAGAAGCTGCAGGTTAGCAGTGTTCGCAGCGTTGCAGAGGGAGGACATTATTTGTGAGATTGCAGCCTGTGTGTGGGTGGGAAAGGTCGCCACATCCATATAGCATAAACACACAAGACCTTTAATGTATTTCAGTGTTTCAGTGCTCCAGTAAATCAGACGATTGTTGCCAAAGGATGTTTTTCTATGATAGAGACGGTGAAATTTATATAATAATGTCAAACCAACAAAGTATTCATCACGCAAATGGTCTAAATATGACCTTGAGTTGTAGCGGTTAATGCGTTTTGTTACCAAAGGCAACCACTTATTCCTGAGTAAAAACATCATAATTCAATAGCATGACAGATAGAGCATTTAGCTCTTTTTTCAGGTCTCTGTTTGCAAAAGAGGGGAACAGAATGCTGTGGTTTTACTGGCAGCTCTGTCATACAAATATGTGAAAACATGAAACTCTGTACAGAGTCCTTCAGCAGCTTCACCGCATCTCTGAAGTATCACAGCTTCAAGATTTTGACGTTTTTTAACCAAATCACCAGCTATTTTTTTTTAAATTATCTAGGCCCATGACTTGCTTTTTTCTGGAGCTTTCAAACATGTCACACAGGCTTCACCTGCAGATAAGGTCGCACTGAAATATCGACATTAATGATCATTAATCATACATTATTCTGTGCAACTCTTAGGACATCCTGTGTTTGCTTAGAAGGTCAACTCGAACATTTATTCTTGAGGAAAGTTTCAACATCTACAGTTCCCTGGCAACTGTGTCAACTTCATCTGCTGATGAAGATACATTTGAAAGCTCAAGCACAAGCAAGTAAGTGGAGATTGTTGAGTGGAGCAAGTCAAGCTCAATCAGCTATGTTATTCTCCATGTTATCGAATCGTCATGTGCATCTATACCTGTTCTTTATCACTGCCTCATACAGTAAGGGGCTATAGTTACACAGCTCCAAGAATGTGTAGCACCATGAAATGCTAAAGGGGACATTTGGATTTATTGCGGTTTGGGTTGTATCAAATACGCTACTTATCCTCCCAAAACGACCCATATCAGTGTTTCACTGGTACAGAGTGGCTTCTAAGAATAGCACACACGTCAATACATACACGTAAGGTTCGCTTTGTAAAATAGAAATGGTGAATGAATTTAGGCTACAAAACCACTTATGTTTTGGGGGAAAGACTTCCTGGTTAGGCAGTTTAAAAAGTATATAAATGCATGTGAATGCCAGAAGTGAAGTAGTTACAAGGATGACGTGACTACTGGAGGTACCTACATGAAAACGTGATGCACTTTAGTAATATATATGCTACCTAGGCATTTATCTATGTGTGTGTGTGTGTGTGTGTGTGTCTAGGGCATATCTCGCTGACCGTTAGTCAGACTGAGGTGTGCATCCTGGATTTTTGAATTCATTTTTCAAAATATCATTATTTACGTAGGATTTGTTGCAGCATTGCACTGTTTCCCATCAGACGCCTTTTAGCGGAGCTCCGCCCCATTGTGTGATAGGCCTACACCTGGTCAGTAACACAATTCACTCTGGATTTACACCCTGACTCATCTCATCTATAAGTCTATTTAGCCTACCTATCTTTCGGAATTTTAAAGTGCGCTACAAGGTTCGATTTTCCAATAATGTTCGAATAGTTTCCAGCAAATATCAATGTTCAATGTGTATGTTCTGGACGGTGTGCGTACCTTATGAAAAGTAAGTGTTTTATGGAGTTGCAGACATTGTAGTGGCCTACATGGAATGTGCAAATTCTGTTATTCTAAGCGGAGCATGCTAAGCGGAGATTTAGCTTTATTCACTTCTTATGTTGCATTACTATGTAATTCACGGATGACGTTCATGTTGCTTAGCCCATAATAATTTGATACGAGATACTTACATGCAATATATCAGCTAATTGGGTTCATGTTAATGTACTTTTAGTGCAGCATACTGCATAATGTGCTATCTCACGATTAGCATGCTAATGAATACATACTTCCTACGGGCACTGCACTAGTCATTCATACTCATTATGGCCGCTAGAGAGCGTGGAAGGACTACGAGGGTGTATTAGGGCCAAGTATGAAAAAGAAAAAATGTGGATCTGGGTGAGGTCGGTAGTATTTCGAGACAAAAGTGGCAAATCTACGAGCAAAAAGTAACAGATTTATGAGATTAATAGTAACATGTTCCATACTGTTGCACCTAACGTGTCAGTGTGGCAATCCCTGTTTATCAGGCGGCGTCAGTAGTGTGTTGAGGTTCCTTGACAAAAACAAAACACTTTTTTCCCGACTTTTTTTCTCAGAAATTAGCGACTTTTTTCTCAATTTATTACCCCCCTCCCCCGGGTCTGTATTTATTTATTTTTTTCATACTTGGCCCTTACATGCCGTCGTAGAGGACAGTCTCAAACGTAAATATGGGTATCATTTTTCTCGGTTGGCACGCCAGAAACTGCCAGGAAAAAACTGTGCACAGAAGCAAAACAATATTTATATAGCACAATTTGGCAATAAGACAATTCAAAGTGCTTTACACAAAACAATGAAAGCATATGGAGAAAATGCAAAAGCAACACATTATAAAATTACATATAAAAATCATTCAAGATGAAAAATGAATGCATGAAGTGAACACTGTTTCTCCATGTTTATTTTTGACAAAATCAGACCTGTACCAAACAACCTGAAAGCTCTGGATTCTTCTATCAGAAGATTAGAAACCAACAATAAAAAATATATAATTATTGCATTATTAAGCCAATATATCCATGTATGCTTTCTTGTGAGCATGGCCCCATCCACAGCAGTTCATGGCTTACCTTCCATGCTGGTACTTTGGGTTTTCTTATTCAGGGTCATGTTGACTGCAATCTATTGTAGAAAATACACTTACTTTGGATAAGTGCCTTATATGTTTATGAAACCTGAACAAACCCTTTGATGCCCAAACATGCTCATGGAAACATTTTAAGTGGCCTAAATGTCTCTGCACTGGTCTTTCTGTTGGAAAGCATTACGGTACATCCTGCTCACAATGCAAACTACACACTCAACATCTAAGGTCCATTTATTTCTGCCAATCAGATAAAGTGGACCTGCTTCAGTTGGACACAGAAATAGACAGCCTAACGTTGCTTTGCTTATTTATTCTCATTAGATACTGGACAGAAAAGAAGGATTTATGTCCAACACCGCAACCAGTGCCAGCGCAGGAAGTCATTTGCCCCGCAGTTCATTACATGAACCCACTGTTAACATTTCCTATAATTAGTTTGCTATAACCATTTATTTTTCCCAACCTTAACCTTTTTGCATATGACGTCATACACCAGAGCGTTCTGCAGGTGGAGGGCAGGCAGCTGGAGGCGGGGTCTGATGCAGCGACCACCAACACTGCACAAATACCTCTAAACTGCTCTGGTTATGGCTGTTCCAATTATCAAGTCTGGAAAAAACAAGGGCTTCCTTTTAATCCCAAGAATAGAATTAAAAAGAAAAGAAAAGAAAAACTGCGGCAGACTCTGATTGGAGGAGCTGGGTCATCTAATGTCCAACTTTAAAGTGCCTTGAGCTGATATTGCGATGCAGTTACACTGTGCTGTGACAATTTCTCTGGGATTGTTTTAGCCACTGGACCTCTGGTAAAGGGTAGGGAGAAAATAGTAGCTATTGTTAGTTACCTAATCCTGCTGCCTGACGCCAGCAGTACGTCCATATTCACACCTGAGCTGAAATAGCAATTTGAAAAGACTGTTATTGTCTCGAACATTTACTCGAACATGCAAAGGCTAGATGGCGATGTTGTTAAATACTACTTGTGGACCCAGATGCACACAAAATAGTTCCGTCTTCTAGTCTGGAGGACGAGGTCATTAGAAACGCTGATCCCATCCACACTAGGCTAATTAGTTTGGGTTTACCAATAGGAGTTTTATTTTCGATGACACCTGCTGCATGCAAGTTCGTAAACAATGTAAAAATAAGTCATATAGAAATATTTCAGTCAGGTTTCTTTTTGAATTTAATGCATACGTGCAATATTATGTGCAGTGGTGCATCTTCAACTGTCTACATTGTATATTATGTTCCTAAATTTGATTTTCCTTTTGTTTGAATTTTTAATACTTTTATATTTCTACTTCTTTAAATTGGAAATTGTTAATACTTTTTAATAAGTTTTACTCGTTTGATTGTTAATACCTTTTTTACATTTCTAGTTTATACTGCTTGTTTACTATTAATTGTTATTTTTATTGAAGCTCCTCTCTCTATTGCTATCCACTTTGCTGCTGTAATACTGGAAATTTCCCTGTTGTGGGACTAATAAAGGAAAATCTTATCTTGTCTTAAACCCTGTTACGTAATCACTTTCTTCTACTTTGTCTTTTTTTATGTATTCACTCAGAATTTTGCCTGTAAAAATAGTCATGTGAGGGCAAACAAACAACACCATTGTTCCCATGTGGAGATGGTACATATGTAACGAGCATCTTGGATTATGCAGAGTCATCCAATATTGACATTCTTATCTAGTTGCAACATTCTCTTAGTTTACAGACATTTAAAAAAACTTTACACTTGTTTTTGTTTTTTTTAACCTAAAGGGTAGGTCAGTTGAGCTTGTTTTCAGATTGTGGTGAGATACTGTTAACCCAGAGCTGGCTGGTTTTGAAACCGTCAAATTTTAATTGTGATCACGATTTTGGCCGACATGATAAAAATTAACCTGATTGTCGGTGATATTTCCATTTTAAAATGCAGGCTCTCCTGCATATCTACTTAAGCACTTTCTACACCAGCAGTCCACCAACCACCACGGGGCAGGGCCGTTTTTCTCCCCTGAAAAAAGCCTGATTGCTGATTGGATAGAGTGCTAAGCGAAGCAGTGTTGCCAACTTAGCAACTTTTTTGCTATATTTAGCGACTTCTCAGACCCCCTTAGTGACTATTTTTTTTAAAAAAGAGACTGGTGACAAATCCAGCGACTTTTTCTGGTGTTTTTGGAGACTCCTTCTTACTGGGGATTTCCAGCAGTTACAGCACGTTACAGCAGCAGCACGTCTCCTCAGCGTTTTTGCTGCGTCTTCTGCCCAGCGTCAATTCACACAGGGCGCGTTACAGCAGCAGCACGTCAGCTTAGCGAGCCGGTCGTATACACGCGAGAAAATGAGAACACGTGATAAACTCTAAACTCTATTTATACAGTCTATGGATAAACTGTGTGTATAAAGTAAACAACAACAACAACAACCAACTTACTTTGCTTCTCTGATGTGAAAGATCTGTTGATCTGACCATCTATCCTTATAAAAACAATATGTTATGTCATAAATGATTGTATGATGTTCCACTTCAACAATCAGTCTCTTGTTGTCCGTGTCGCCGATCCTCTGAGACCCTTTGATTGATTGATTGCTGATCTGGTGCCCCGGTCATAACATAATGTTGATGTGAAGTAGTTTTAGGCTGCATGAACTGCGTATTGTGTTTTATTTTGAAAGGGATGGAAGTGTTTTACGCTGATTCTGAGTCGGACTTCCTGTCTGGTGCGATCTGCTCTGTTGAGATTCATGCGATTTGGCAGCGTCTCGCGGAGAAATAGAAGTCCTACCTAATGCTCGCGTAGAGACGCTGACGTGACGCTGCTGTAACGTTACGCAGCGCGCCCGGTGGAAATGCTCTCATTGATTAGAGTGTTACCTATTTGCAACGGCATACGCGACGCTGACGTGACGCTGCAGTAACGCGCCCGGTGGAAATCAGGCTTTACTCTTCTTAAGGAGCAACAGGGGCCGGCAGCTCGTTAAGAAGAGTAAGAACAGGTCGAAGCAGCACAGCCCTCCTGCAGCAGTCTTTCCCAGCTGCAGAGCCAGAGGGGATGTTAACCCCTTAGCGTCCACAGCAGTACAGTGTGTATGTGCTGCTGCTGCAGGAGGTGTTCACTTAATGATCTCTGTTTGCACTGGACACTCTGTGCACACACTAAAAACTGTTCCTATTGTTTGTTTAAAAGTAGTGCAATAAAAATACAGATGTTTTCCCTGACATGATGAATAATTGTGATTAATAATCGTGATTACAATATTGATCAAAATAATCGTGATTATCATTTTGGCCATAATTGTGCAGCCCTACCTTTTAATATGTTACACAATAGCAAATGATTTAACTGTTGCTGTCAATCACAATAGAACCAGTTCACAGTGTAAAAACAGGAATCATGTGTTGAGTCCAATTAGGCAGGACTCTAGGAGAGATATTGAAACCCAGCTTAGGTCCCAGTAATATCAGCGATCTAATATTTTGTCCTTGGCTTTTTGAGCCTTTGTTTTTCGTCTTGTTTGAAATGCACATGACCTACTCTTTCAAAAGTAGGTTTTGCAATATTGTGTGATACTCTGTGGTCTCTCTGTACAGCAGTGTTAGTTCGAGATGATATGGATCCATGAAATCCTCTTGTTTAACACAAAAACAAAGATCAAACTCTTGTTAAGCATGCACCCGTGGGTGAGTTTCTGCACTGCTGAATTAAATATGAGTCCCTTTTCTCTCCTGGAGGAACCCTGGTTTCTTCTCTTCCGCACACATCCTCTTTGAAGCCAGTAATGTTTGAGGAGGGCTAGTTGGGGTGCAAGGATTTGTGTAAGAATCTTCTCTGATCACTTCCACATCTGGGAGCTGAAAGTTGTCACTGTCTGACAGGAGGTTAAACTCAGAACTCTTGGTGAGATTTCGCTCTAGGCCAGAACAATTTCATTTGCAGACGGAAGTCAGCCTATGTTCATCAAACGTTATGTAACTTCCCTGCGACTGTTCAGCAAAAGTGATTTACAATTTTCAGCAGTTAATGTCGGAAATTAATCAAATAAGCTGAGTCGTAAGAATAATTTGTTGCTCCGAGGGCTGTTTTTAGTGGTTATTTTCACTTTTCCTCTCTCAGCAGTCTCCTCATTTATTGTGATTACTCATTAAAACTCTTATCACAGAGGAGTTTCACTTGTTCCGAGCTGTCGGGGTTATTAGGTTTAGTTCCATGAAAATGTGTTTAGACGGTGGCTTTCATGATGATGTTTGTCAGCTGCAGCCCTTTCTATCAGAATGGATGAGGCTGGATGTTAGTATTTAGACACCTGAAGACTAGATTTTGGATGGTGTGATGCCTGAAGCCACAGTGCTGCATTCATGCACCTGAGCCATTGCAGAGAAGAATAGAGCCACATTTAGAGCGTGATGGATTCAACCGTTATGTCAAAATATGAAGCTCATTTAAAAAGAAGGGACATGTTGGAGAAAAATCCATCATAACTTGGGTAACTTTCACTCCTGTAGTTTGGTTGACTCAGTCCAGACTTTAATTGCTGATCTGCTTCGTGCTCAAAGTGGCTTTTTACAAACAGACCACAAGAAATAAACATTTGGACTGACAGCTTTCTCAGCAACCTATCCTAACAAACCATAGTTAACATCGACTTAACTTGCACCATTATATATACAAAATTAAATTCAATCAAGAATTGTTTTGTTAAATAAGAGAAAATTCCCAGTCTATTCTTCTCACTTCAGTCTTTTTATTTCTCCACAATGAATCAAACCCACATACTGACCAACAAGGTATTCAGAACTGAACTGATATCAAAAACATGTATGAATGACAACAACTGCAGCATTTTATCAAACTTTAAAAAAAAAACAACAAAAAAAAAGCTTCACTGCTCTGATTTTTTTATTTATTGTACAATAATACAATACAGTGATATGGACATACAGGGAGTGAATATTAAACAACGGCAATAATGGTACCCCACGTGTGTGTGTGTTTGCGCGCGCGATGTGCGTGTTTCAGTTATAGATCTAGCAGTTAAGTATTAATATATGATAATAAATATTATGTATCATTATAAGGCAGAGAAAGCGGTACTACTAGAATGTAAATAGAATAATATATATATATGTATATATATATATAATTTAAAAATATTCTGATGTTTTTTAATGAAACATAAAAAAATCCTAACTTGCAGCCTTATTTCGACAACTTCTTGACACAATATTCTGCTGTCAAGATGCCTATAGATTCCTTCTTGTTTCATGATAGCAGTATCTCTAGTATATTCCTAAAAGTGAGCTCACTACAGCCTCCTAACCGCTGTCGGAACGCAAAATATTGATACTTGGGGGCCAAGAATCAATGTAATATTGCCACGCAAAATATTGCGTTACTATGCTGTATCACTTTTTTCTCCCTGAGTTAGCCTGAGAGCACAGACCTCCACCAAGGCCAGTGGTGCTTTAATGATCAGATGGTTGGGAAATTGTTTGTTCAAATTTTACCTTTTTATGAGCTTTAAGTCATAATGTGCAAACAACGCTGATGCTCCACAGAAGATGTGTTGTATTTTATTGGTTTATTGGTCTGAGCGTTTAAACAACACATTGGCAGCTGTTTCAGCAGCTGTCACTATTTGTGTGACAGCAAAGAGTGAAACAAATTGTCCAGGCGAGCCATGAAATTTGTACCAAACTTTTCCAGTTAATTTCCCCTGGTTTTAGGACTCCCTGCAAAACTATAATGCCAAGAATAGCATGCATACCTTAAATAAGTGAATTAGTGATGAATCACCCTCATGCATAATTCAATGATGAAATATAATAATAAAGTATAATAATTAATAGTAATGGTTAAATAATTAATCAGTAATATCCCTATTTTACACATGATCCAAGATGAATATACAGAAAAATATAAAAGCAATAATTTGGAATCATCAAACAGGTTTTGGTCTTTTATTTTTTGACATTCAGAAAACTATAGAATATCAGCAGACAAATCCATTAATTTAACTACATGATCTGAGTACATTTTCCAGAAATTACATCACCTATTGTACAAACAGGAGGATGAAACATAGTAGGATTACTGTTAAAGGGCATCATGAGTTACACAGTATTAAAACTGAATTTTATTACCTTCATAACAATATTTTTTAAAACAATATGCTGCAAGTGAGGTTTCGTTGCTTAATCAGAATCAGCAGACACGTTTCTGAGAAGAATATATTGATAAATAAAATGATAGATGGAAAAATAGATAATGTCATTTGCAAAAAAGTATACAATTTCCCATGAGCGGAGGATCTAGCTATTGTGGTTCCCTTTTTTTGCCTGGTGGGTTTTTTTCAGCCACCAGCCTTCTTGGCAGTCGTCACATTTGTTTATTGTAGTAATAATAATGTCATAACATTACTGCAGCTCTTGTTTTATTAACATGTTAGCTTGACCTAACAACTTTAATGCAAACACTCCTCACACAGATCCCACTGAACAGCAGTAATTGGGTTTTTTTTTGCTTCCAATTCTCACACTGGAAGAGCACAGGGGCTGTTCTGGAAAGATTTCTGACAGATTTCTCCTAAATTATTCACTGAAATTGGTTCCTGAATACATTTAAAGCAGCAAATAGGCCATCCACTTTCAGAATCATCCTTCATTTTATATTTAAAAAGCCCATTTTAATAGTTGTTCACAAGTTTTGGGAGTTTCAGAGAGGCGTATCATCATCTGAACCTTTTTTTTTCCCATAGTGCACTGGCTGGTCCTGCTTTCAGCTACAAAACTTGTAAGTTTTGAAAGTTTTTTCAGTCCATGAGTGCAGCCTGATGGTGCCACACACAGAGGAACCAGAGGAAGTAAACTCGGCTAAATGAAACTACTAGCACTTATGTTTGTTGCTGTCCATCGACGGGAGTCTCTGGAATAATGTTGTCTTGACCAGTTGTGAAGGGAAGGAAGTGCCTCCAAAACATCTGTAGCCCCAGAGGAGTCAATGGTTGATAACTCCAAGAGTATGTCCCATCAGTAAGTATATTCAATGAAGCTAAATAGGTACATGTCATTGTAAATAAAGAAATGCACAACTTCAGTAACGATTCAAATGTTATCACACGATTAAAAGGGCATAATCGGTAATTAATAATCGGGTAACTAGGGCCCTGCTCCACCTGCTGGTAGGCCGGTAGGTTGTTATCATCCCATTAGTTGTGTTTCCATCAACCAAGTTCTATGCACATTTTAAGATTTGCAAGAGAAAAGCTTGATGGAAACACCAAAATTCTATAAAACTTTTGAAAATCCGCAGGTAGGTTTTTACGCTAGATTGAGGTGATTTTTATCTTTATTTTCGAAAAATAGTTAATGCACTGAAAACGCTTTGTCCGAATATGTTAACTCACGTGACTGTTCAGCTGTTTCTGAGCTGAAATGAAGGAACTTGCCCAATTGAATCCAATTTCTGAAGACTTCTATCATTTTCTGTCGTGGGTGGCCAAAGTTGTCCGATTAGCAACCTCTTTTTCATTGTTTTCTCTCTTCTTCTTCTACTGTTTACTGTTTACTGACGGATTAGCAGAAAACAACACAATACACTGCCATCTTCTGACCAAAGTACGTTTATGCAGCTTTGTTTATTTGCTCTAAACCGGTTGACGAAACGTGCTAAATTTGCATTTTCTTGAATGCAACATTTCAAAATTTCGCTTCAAAATTCATTGCGACTTTAATGGAAACAAGGCTATTGAAAGTTGTTGTGAAACCTACATGCATTAATTTCACTTTTTAAACTATCTTCTTTTTAGGATGCATTCTTCATAATTCTGTACAGCATGTATTCATAAGCTCAGCATCAACTATGTGTGTATTTGAGAAACAAGATTTGTCTCGACACTGACCACGTCATTAAGATGTAGACAGGCTGACCAGATAAGCTGACCACACATGACCATGTATATTATGTGTGTTGACACACGTTGAGACCTTCAATGTATCAGAATTACTGGCACCGTGCCACGACGAGTAAATAAGAAGTTTCAGTCTCTGTAACTGTGAGGGACCAAGCAGAAAGTTAGGGAAAGGCACATGGCTTCTTGCAAAAAAATATTCTTTTTAATTTTCAGAAAATCAAAAATAGTTACAAAATCATCAAATAAATAGGCTGGGCCCAAAATCAACAAAACTGAACGAAACTAAGACAGGGGTTCAACAGAAAATGAGCATTAAGACTGGTCTCAACACACAATGGGGACTTATGGTTGGTCAGATAATAGACAATTGACAAACAACGTGCTATAAACAAACTACAATAACACATGCCAGCCTAATGCAACCTAATCAAACTAAGAAATACAATTAATAACTATAAGAAGGAGGAACATGGTTTAACCCTATTGGCAGTTACTCTCTTAAAAAGGAGTGTGATTCAGTGAGTCTCCCTTTTGCCAGCCAGAGTGACGCATCAGCAGCAACCCCCAGGAACTGGTCACTCAAAGAAAACTGAATTAATGCAACGACAAGATAACTTAATGAAATTACAGAAATATTGATATTGAAAGTTAACTAAATGTGTGCACCTAAATCGATAAGTGTATGTTATATGAAGTCAAAGTGTGTCTAGTAATTTATTTGTAAATATAATGAAAGATTAAAAAGGGAACTTAGTGTGAAAGAAAGAAGAGTAACCACTATTTTACTGTGTGGCTGCAGGTGTGGCCATCACAGTAACCTTTTCATTCATTCTGAAGCTGCCAGAAATCCAACGTCCTGTGGATGAAATGTGCAATGAACGGCCACCTGTCTGCTTGATCTCCTCATTCATCAAACCACAACAAAAATGCATACTATCACTTCTATAATGCACAAACAGGGATTTTTTTTTTTGCCTTGACCTTAAAAAAGTAGTTTTGTGGCGTAATTGCGAGGAAACGGCCTTTTAACTAAATGCTACTGCGTTGTTCACATCGAGTGGCCATTGAATGTGCTGATCACCACTTATAACACCTATTCAATCATTTGATAACCTTTGAAATATGTGTCAGTAAGCAGGGGATGTTAGGAGCTGTGTCGTTCGCCTTGTGTTGACAGCTCAGTGACTTTACCGCCAGCGCACACATCGGTGTGGTCTGACACATATTTTAGTTGATGTAGTTTGAAGACTGCTATTGCAATGTGAAGATTTCAGGCAGCAATATATACAGCCGTCCGAGATTTCTGAAATCCTGTGAACGCTCTGAAGCAGGTCTGTGATTGTGGAGGCTGGGGGAACCGGCAGGATCGAGGCGGGTCACACACACAACAACACACCCAAATATTAGAGGCTCAGGAGAGAGCAGAAGAGTTATTTGGAAAGATTGTTTTTGACAGCCATGTCATTTTTTCCCCCAAATACCATGCAGGATGCAGTTGTCGCAAAAACTCTGTCAGCGTCTATCCTTTATAACAGTAATGCAGGAAGGAATAAAACTATATAGGCACAAAGTTTAAACTTTGACACCAGCAGGACCCTCAATAGACCAAAATGTAATTTTAACATAACAAGACGCATTTGTAGTAACAGTCTGCCACTCGATTATCACCATCACTCCTCAGCCTGCAGCTTCTGTCCTCACAGAGCTGAATCCAACACGTTCACACTTGTTCTTTCTATGGGGGTGTTGCAAATATTTCTGAGAAATGAAGGAAATGTGGAGGAAAGTAGGAACAAAACTAAAATTATTACAACACTTAATCACAAACTACTGTATCTCCTGGAACGTCACCTTTAGTGAACACTGAGATGAGACTTCTTCCTCTCTGGGGCACAGCGGAGCAGCTTAAACACCAAATCTCTGTACATCTGTGAGCCCAGAAACAATAAACGCTGATCAATGGCGAACAGGTGGCTGACATACCCGACTTTATGAATATGGATTTTAGTAATGTGTTGAACATTGGCGTTCTGGCTTCAGTTATACGCTCCATAGAAGGAGCAGGGGGGGAGAAAAGAGCAGCGGAGTTAGAAAGAGAGACAGCGGGAGACAGATTCTCATTTCTCCACACAGAAACGTTAAAGGTCAGTCAGAAGCCCATAATCGAATGCACCATGTGTCACTTCCTTGTTTCACATATTCGACGTGACTGGAAAGCTGATCTGAGGCTCTGTGGTTCGGCAGCATTAAGGTGGTCGTCATTACGTCTGTTTTGTTTGAAGATAAGCGCCGTCATGTCGCCGTGTGGGGAAACATTTCACCTTAAATGAGGCTTCTGAGATTTCAGTCCCTCTGGATGACATGCTACTCCATCTTTGAATTATACAGAAATCACATCGAGGTCCCGCGCCAGGTAAAGTGCCGGTGTCTGTTCAGGGAGGTTTGATTTTCCTCTGCTGCCAAGAAAAAAAAACCCCACAGTGTGAGACAGGCGTAATATTTTGGCCAAGGCCAGCAGGTCGTTATCTCGTTCTCAGGTTGTCTTTGGAGGATTTCAGGGCAGCAGTGATGTGTCCTCCCAGCCCCCCCACACACACAGTACATATGCACACACACACGTAACTCAGCAGGATGTTTTTTTCCTCAAGAAATGACCTGTCCTGCACTTTTGCAAAGTCCTCTTTCCATCCTGCTCCCTAATCACAGGCACAGACTTCTATACTTGACCGTCCTTGATAATGCATTCCCTCACCACTAATGTACCTTTAAAGGGTCACTTCACTCAAATTGCATCTCACTTGCTTTACTTACTCTCAGCCGGTCACATTTCCAGCATCATAGCTCTGAAATAGCTCAACAAATGACCATTCTTCAGGAAGTTGTTTTTGTTGTCGAGAGCAGCACCAACCGAACACACAGCTCCTCAAATGTGAAACAGATAAAGTGGGTTTTACCCGCTAATTATCATGGTGATGATAGAAATTGATAAATTACAAATATCCTGGTGAAGCAGTTATGTGTGTAGGGGGTTATTTTGTAAATTGAGGCCGCAGATTCATAAACATGTGTCCCAGCCTGTCCTTCTGTCAAAAACGGCAATATAGGTTGTGTATACAGGCAGTGAAAAACAAGCTATATTTACGAATATGGCTGATTCCCGCAATTGGTTGTAGGACGGGGTGGTGGATGAGTCAAACAAGCAACGGACTTTCACCCGGGAGAGCGGGTTTTGCATTATAAAAGTGAACCATTTTTAATTTAAGTTACATCCTTTACATAAGTTACATGAATCAGGTTTTTGAACTTACATTTTTTTACGTACTTGCGGTAGTCCCTGCATGACCCTTGTAACTACTTCATTTTCAGCATTTACGTACATTTATTTCCTGTTTAAACTGTCTTTTATAATGCCTTACCAGAAGTGTTTTGCCCTAAACCTAAGGTCAGTGGTTTTACAACATAAATCCACAGAAACTGCAGCCTTTTTTACAACCGCGGACCGATATCTTAATATGTGCCTACGTGCCCTAATTTGTGGTACTGACACACGACCTCTTCTGCCGTTAATGTTGGAGAACTTGTTGATGTGTACCACTGAACATTTTTTCTGGGGTAAACCCTGCAGATGTTAAGCTAACTCCCATGTTAACCCATCTACGGCAATATTAGACACTCAAAGCAGGTGCTCATCAACTTATGACCTTGTCTTAAAAGCAAGAATGAAAAAACAAACGTGTGACTTTCCTCTTTGAGAACCCTTTTTCATGTCCTGCAAGTCAATGTTGAATTATTTACCTTGACTCCTTATCTTACACAGGTCATATGATTTAAATTATGTAACAAATGTACTCATTATTACAACATTTTTTCTTTAACCTAACAACGACGTTTTTTTTCTTAAACACAACCAAGTATTATCTGGTTATAGTATATTAGAGAAAAGCACACATGTCCTCACCTGCCTTCTGCGTGCGTGCGTGTGTGTTTGTGTGTGTGTGTGTCTGGAGGCTTAAAAGTTTATCCCCCAAACAGCAGGTCAGGGCCAAATCATATATTTTTGTAACACGTCTGATTTTGCACAACATCCATTTCAGTTTATGGAGCAGATTCCCGGTTGAACTTCAACCTATGCTGTACGCGTGCATCAACTCTATGTACCATGAAGTATTGTTACTGATAGTGTCAGTTACTTTCATATAGAATGGTTTAACTGCTCTGGCTAAACTACTGGTTGTTTACAACCTGCATCTGACTGATAGTGTTTCTTGCCTCTTTGCTGCTGTTTTTCCAGATCTGTAAAAACAGACAATAACAACAACTACCAATCTATAATAATTCTTTTACAGTAAAACACCCCCTTTTCAGAAGTCAGAAAATGTCCCCAGTTTCACAAAATATTCTCCCTCTCTAACACTTAAACTGTTCCACACCAATGTAGAAGCACAAGAACTCACAGACAAACACACACAATTCATAACTCAGGATATTTTCCTCCTACCTGCCTCTTCGCCCACCACATTACCAACCCTCCATCATCCTCCTGTACCTGTTTACTGCATCCACAAACTCCCAGCTGTGCACACACTAACACACAACACATCGGCTCATTAGCTGACCCAGAGCCTGGTTTCTGCCCCGCTGTGTGTCCCTACGGAGCAAAGGTTAAAAGGTAAAGGATGCAGGTGTGTGGGAGGGGATGCAGAGTCTGACCCCGTCTCATATGTCTGTAACTGTTGGGTCGAAAGTTCATCCTCCTGCAGAAGCTGCCATGTTTCTAAGACGCCAGTTTTGACTGCTCCAAAATGACAAAGAACTAGTTGAATGCCTTGAAAGAGAACGTAGAAATGACTTCTAATGGTTGACTTATCTTCTGCTGAGAGCAAAAGCTCTGAGGGGAGACCGTGAAAAGAAAGATGTCGCCATCTAAGAAATGCCACCATTTTGACATCTGCAGCCTTCTCACTTTTCTCCACTGCTGCACGAGAGATTCACATTTGAAATGCCAGCAGGCACACAGGAGTCGAGGGGGGGAGCTGGCAGTGGGGGGATATTGCGTGAGGGCTGATTTGATCAAGCAGCAGGCATCTGCAGATCGCCCCCCTCGCTCCTCGCCACCCCATCCCTCTTCCACAGAGCGAGGGAATAAAAGTGACAGAGTGCAATCACTGTCTCTTATCTGCCAATGAGGAGAATGGGTAGGGATGAGATTGAGTGACCGGCCGGCTGTGGCGTGTCTGCCGTGTCAGCCTTATTGAATTATGACTCGTCAGGAAGTGGCATGTTATGAGCCGTGCGGGGCCATTGCGAGATATCACAGGCGTGATTTCAGTATGAGGCGACGGAGCGGAAAAGCAGCTGAAATGAAACCTGTCTGTATGTAAAGTTCATGATGTCTTTTATGGGGTAATGGGATTTAGGAAGATATTGGATTGGCTGTGATAGAAGCAGGTTTTCGGTAACTTTGTATATATACTTTGGTGGCTATATTGGTGGTCTACAACTCAAATATAAGAAATGCTAATTTTTAAAGCTGGTATTGACCAATAGGGGGCAGAAAGGCTCCAAAACAAATAGACAGAGAGGAGAGGCCAACTTCGGATGTTGTGTTTGGAAATCCTACTCACTGTGCCTTTAACCCTCCTGTTATGTTGCAGGTCAAATTGACCCATTTCAAAGTTTAAAACTAAAAAAAAAAAGTTAAAAGTGTTTTTTTGTTTTGAAAAAAAAAATCAATGTCATGTAAAAGCATTGTATGTTATATGTAGGTCTTTCCAATGGACATACAAAAAGTTTTAACATGCATTTTTTATGAAAAACAAGTGAATAATTCTCATTGAACCATAATCTGTGAGAGGTAAAGAACACAATTGAACTAAATATTGATTGAAATGGTTAGTCATGGAGTTAATAAAGATAAACAAACAAAAACATAAAACACAAACATATATTGAAATATAAACAATGTTTATTGGTATTTTCTAGTTTCTGACACTTTTGGATAATTAAACATGCCCCGGCTCAAACTGACCCACAAACATTATTCCTGTTCCCGAGAAACAAACATAACAGGAGGGTTAAATAACTACATGCAAAAATATTTTGCACATTGTGACTAACCCACAGATAATTATCACCAACACCCTTCAGCTCTCCAGTATTATTTATTTAGAGACAAAGCTCAAATAAACATTGTAAAAAGCAGACAAAGTTGGTGATTGTCTGAAGAACAGAGTGGAGCATTTAGCAGCTAAAGAGCCAGATATTCCTCTCAGGAGTTAGTGTCGACCAAAACAGAGATAAAGGGGTCAGGTAGCCAGTCACGACTCCAAATGAATGTTAATGCAGCTCCATGTCTGCAGGGTGTATAAACAGACAACTGTTTTCGAACACATTCACCATATCAATTGTACAAGGTGAAACCAGTGTTTACAGCTTGTTCCATTGCTGCAAAGTAGCAAAACTAAATAAAAATCTAACAAGAAATCTGACTCCAAATATATTACTAGATAAAAAAGAAAAAAATCAAATCTAAGCTACAGCACATTTATCTGGTGTGATGGCTCACTATGAGGTTAGCCAAAGACATTTTCCTTTTCTTCCAACATGACATGAATGCATCATCAGCATGAATAAGCTAAAGGCTGTTTAGTCTCTACTAAGGGATAAATGTGAGACTAAAATATGACCCCATGTGTTATTTGTACGACCGCTTATTATGACGCCCTCTTGTGGCCGTAGTTATTATGAAAGACGGCAAGGTGGAAGTGATAAAGCGAAGTACAGAGCATGAAAAAGTCTACAGGGAGGGCTGTAGGTGTGATGAAGGGTCAAACAAACACAGGACTTTCACTAAACTAATCTCCTTTCAAGGGACTAATGAAGTGATTCTGATTCTTATTCTGATTCAGGACCGTGAAAACAAAAGTAAATTTTAGTTTAGTTTTTAGGTCACCAGTGTAACTCCTTAACTTCAGGTAGTTAAACAGCTATGTAACTACTTCGCTTCTGGCATTTTTGTGCATTGATTTTACTTATTTTACGCCTGACCATGTCGTTTTCTTTACCCAACCTTAGGGCAAAAGGTTTTATAGCATAAGCGTAATGAAACTGCAAACATTTCACAGCATTAACATGTGTATAACGGTTTATGTTACGTTCAGATATGAGGACTTGTTGAACTCCTTCCACTAGTAATAGTGATATTTTTAGAAATGCTCCTGTGAGTTGTATCTGAGGGTAGATCCAAACGACATACGTGGTCAGTTGGATGACTTGTTGATATAATAATAATAATAATAATAATAATAATAATAATACCTTAAATTTAGATAGCGCCTTTCAAGAAACCCAAGGAAGCTTTACAATACAATACAATACAGTAGGATGACTGAAATATTGGGTTACTGATGATGGGTTGAGGGGGTTAAGTGAGTCCAAAAGCCTTTGTGAAGAGATGGTGCTTGAGAAGTTTTCTTGGAAGTTTCCAAGAAAGAGGCAGCATTTCGGGTTTCTGCCGGGAGAGAGTTCCAGAGGGTGGGGGCTGCAGAGCAGAAGGCACATGCCCCAATTTTTTTTTAAATTTGGTGCTGGGGTTGAGCAGACCTGTGTCAGAGGACCTCAGGTTTTGGGTTTTGTGTAGAAGTGGAGGAGGTCAGTGAGATATGGACGGATGAGGGCGTGGAGGGATTTAGGCAGGCGGC
Source organism: Centropristis striata (assembly GCF_030273125.1). Lineage (NCBI taxonomy): Eukaryota > Metazoa > Chordata > Actinopteri > Perciformes > Serranidae > Centropristis > Centropristis striata. The sequence goes on along the minus strand of NC_081524.1, from coordinate 21,911,448 downwards.
AACTTCCAGGTCTGAGCAGTGAGGCAAACCAGGAAGTGGCTTAAGCTGCAATTTTACCAAAAATTCCAGCAGGGGGGCGCTGACAGCGTATCCACATCACTGTGTCAATCAAGTTATTTATATATATATCAAACCTGATTACTTCTATTATTTATACAGTCCATGGATTTAAGTCAGGAGGAGGATTCATATGCAGATATTCCCGTAGTGAATATCTGCACTAACCACATTTGAGCATCCTTTGGTTGCATGCAGGTAAACAGTCCATGTGGAAAGCAAATGAGGCAGAACGCACTGGCTGAAATGTCATCTCAGAACCCACTGGGTCCAGGTTTTTATCAGCCTTTTTTATATATCTGCATACAAATGCAGATATGTGTTTATAGAGATTTAGCCAATATGTCACCTGGACCTTAAACACAGACAGAAAGTATCGTTGAAGTTGCTAATCAGACTGTAAACAAGACTGAAGGAGGTTAAAAGCTGCACAGAGCTGCAGTTTTTTTTATAAGTGGGCCTGAGACAACCCTTTCACATCTCACTGAGTCACTTGATTGCATGTTAATATTACATAATATGCTTAATGCAAGTCTAAGTGCTGCCCTTACCAGCCTTTGTTTTATCCATTTTTTCTAAAAGAAGTCTCTTTAGTATTTGTATCCTGATATTTGTGTAGTTTGCAGCGACTGCTTGTGCGTGAATATTTCTCTCTCCTTTTTATTTTCCCTCTTTCTTTCCTTTTCCGTTCTTATTTCTCCTACTTTATATTTTCCACATCACTTTGGTCCTTTTTCCTCTATTTCACGCTTCTGCTATCTTCTCCATCTCAGCAAGTTAACTCGTGTGGCTGACCCTCATTTGATCAAGGTAACGTACAAGGACAGCAATTATCAAAGGTACATTGAAGCCCGCTCAGCAGCAAAGGCCTGGGATTTGTGGGAGAATTACAATGCAATAAAACAGTCACCGTATTTCTATGCAGATATATATGGTACACAGGGTGAGGGCTGTATTATGGCTGTTGAGGTATTATATGAGGGGATGGGTACAACAGGGTCTGTGGCTACGTGCCCTGCCTGGAAATGAGCTCTGAGCACAGGAGTCAGCACAGAGGGCAACAGTCAAGATACAGTAGAAAGGAGTTGGTGAGAGAAGCATTTTCTCTGTCCACCATTTATGTGCTGTGTGAAATCACAGATATGTACTGTCTGGTGTAATAAACACACATCCAGAAGCATCAGGAGTGTCGTCCTCCAACATCAGCAGCTGAGAGGGAGCTGCTGTCACTGCTGGCATCCAGGCTTTATTCCCACAACTCTTGAAACTCTGCGCCAACATGAATAATTACAAACACAGAGGAGAAGGATACTCTCCACTTCTGTCAGAGGATGTCTTTTTCAATCTGTCACTGTTTTAACTGAGAGTTTTTTGTGTGCAAACTTTGTTACTCACTCTTGATCCTCAGATGCACCAAACTAATCAGACATTATGGATTTTTTAAATTCCAAATAGCAAAACAGTAAAGCTGCTTTATTAAAGTACTAATAGTCCTCTGATCTTTATCATTTAGATGTATTTTTAAAAAGACTTACATGCAAACAGCATCTCCTAATTCCCACTCCGAAATCACATTTCATGTGTATTCCCAAGTTGAACTCTTATTGTTTGAAGTGTACATCAGAAGCGCAATTTTAAGACAACAGTTGGCTTTTTTTGTTGATTTGCAAATCAGAATCTGACGTGTTTTACTGCTGCTTTATACTGAAAGTCATGTTATTTTAATTTATGATCGTCAAAGTTCCACAGTGAGCAGTGTGAAACTGTGTAAATGTGAAATGACTGTGGGGACAAATGTCCTCAGACTTTCAGCAGCCCGGAGGGGATTGGAATATCTAAATGATTGAAGTCATGATGAAATGAAAATTCATTTTCTACCTTGTTGATTTTCCATTACAAAGCATATACTGAGTTCACAGTGGAAACATTTTCAACATATATAATGTATTGTGCTATTAAGTCCAATTATGTTCTCCTCTTTGAAGTCTCTGTATTTTTATTTAGTTTACTTATTAATGAAACCATTATATGAACAAGAATGAAAAAGATGGCTTTCTATTCCTGCACAGCATCACGTTTAAAAAAAAATCTGTCAGATTTAATGATCTGAGTCCCCATCAAAGTTGGATTTAGTCAGAGAATAATCATTGGGATATTAAGCCAAATATTTTATACAATTTATATTACATTCTGCAACTACCCCTCGATATACAGGGTGTCCATAAAATCTCTTTACAATTAAAAAAATATAGGCAATTAATGAGATATGTTAATCGGATCTGTTGTTTGTGCTCAGTGGTTATCAAAGTTTTTAATCACGCCGTATTTGTGTATTTCAGGTACTGTTCATGAGATAGCTAGTGGTAAATGAACCCCTATATAAATGTCTACTCCTCAAGAGAAGGCACAATGTGTATCAAGTTTTATTGAAACAAAATCAGATATGCAGACTCAGCAAAACTACAGAACTAAGTATGGAAGAGACCCACCGTTGCGTCCGTCAATTCGTGCATGGCACAAGACATTAATGGAGACAGGGACAGTGTTGGATAAAGAGAGGAGTGAACGACTCTAACCCTAACCAACTAATGGTGCCATGTAGAGGTGTTTTAACCCTCTGGAGTCCATCTATTTATTAAAAATACACATGTTTTATTTACAGTAATAACTTTATTTATATATCATATGTAGACAAGCTGAGAAAGCCAGTTGAAAGTGCATCATAGGAGCTTTAACTGTGTGCCATTTATGTTTCTAGAAGATTTTTAAAATGTGAATTTTCTTTCTACAATGAAAACTATTACTATTTTTAATTTACATGCAAATAGAATGTTTTGTAGCTTCATTATTTTTTCTGCTGTTTTTGTGTGTATAAATACTAAAAAAAACAACAACAAAAAACACCTTTGTCTTTTGTTTGTATTTTCGGTTCTTGGCAGCTTTATACTTTGTTAATTAAAATAAAATGAAAAATCTGGAGCCATGCATGTGATGAAAGGACAGACTGAAAGATGCTCAACAGAGACAGAAATGAATGCATAGGAAGTTGACAAATTTGAACCAAAATGTCCTGGACTTCAGAGGTTTAAATGAGGCGAAAAACTTCAATATCTACTCCTCATTTTGTAATAATTTCCACATACTGTATTTGTCTGTTCATTTGCTTTTGCAATACAATTTTTAAGTTGTAAAGAGACTCTATGGACATGCTGTAGTTTCCACTGTTGTTGGTGGAGTCTAGCTAGTCTCGTTTTTAAACTTTTTGGGTAAATGGATTAAACAAACCAGATAGGAGTGTTTATTAAGTGCTGGTAGGTAGGTGGATGTTTTTACCATCAGACTGAGCCAGGCTAGCTGTTTCCACCTGCTTCCAGTCTTTATGCTCAGGGTTTGAAATGCACTATGTATTGTTCATTTTGGTCTGTGATGGTGTGTCACTTTCCACTCATTACATGCATATTGGCTTTTCAAAATAAACTTCCATGTTCACAGGGAATGGTTAACTTTAGAGATCAGAGGTGGGCTTAAAAACGTCTACACTTCCAAACACAGTTACACAGGTTGACTCCAAATAAAAACATTGATGCTTGGCTTCACATGACATGAACACCGTTCTCCTGGGTCAAGGTCCGGTGTTTGTTTGACCCATGGACCTCCTGTACTGCCCGTCCTGAGCGCTCCTTTGCACTTTTTATATGACTGAACCATAGTAGGACTGGCCATCTGGAGCATCAGGAGATTTCCTGGTGGGCTGCTCAACAAATGGGCCAATGCAACGCAAAATATACATTTATATATATATATATAAAAGTGCTGTGTGGCTGACTGGCCCACTGTGGTTGCATATGTCCGTCTCTCTTCCAGCCAGTTGGCAGACAAACAAAAGGGGAATTTCATATCTAAACAAATATGAGATTTTTATTGATCTTCTCATCTAACTTTCGCAAGTAAAATAAATAAGCATATTTCCCCAAATTGTGTAACTGTTCCTTTGAATGCGTGAAAAGCTCTTCTGTCCAGAGAACGATGGATTTAGACATGTTTGGCTCCCTTTTGGTTTAAAGCAGCACAGACAGCCGCCAAGTCAGTAGTTAAATGTTTGGTCTCAAAACAGCTGATTATGAGAAAAGAGTCGTCTGCGGCTTCACTGTTTTCTTAATATACAGAACTTTGAAATGAAACACTTCATACGGTTAATAAGTTAAATAAATATGCGCCCTTCCAAAGCAAATCCACAGATGTGCTGAAAATGACCCTTTTTTAAGGGGATCTGGCTCTTTTCCTGAAAGAATGCCATTAGTGTTGGGTTCAGTGAAATTTATAGTGACTCATGGTCTATGCTGTTTTATGGCTCTTTCCACCAGCCAAGAAGTGTTTCTGCAGGGAAACACTGTTCTCTTAGATGCATAAAATCACTTCCTACTAGGTGGTATCACGGCCAGTGTAGACTTGACACGGAGCTGCCTTTGCTTAGTTAATCTCTGATTCTCATGTCTGACCATTGACGCAGATGGACAGTTCTGACCCACCACCACACTGAAAAAAAAAAATTTGGCCCTGTAATTATTATTTCAATCATCTAATTCTACAGAGAAATACGAATTCAGTGCTTTTACTTTAAAATAGCAGTTTTTCATGTAGTGCATTACTTAGTGATTGTTTGTCCTCAGTTTTGTATGTAAATCGAATCATTCGTTCCAAGTAATATTCACTAAACCAGTTCATTGGCTTAATTAGTTGATATTTCCAAATTAAATGTAAAGGGACATCAGTGAATAAGCAATTTACTTGTGTATTTTCATTTTTTAAAAAGTGGTTCTATTAAATAAATATTACTTAGAAACAGCCTGAGTAAAGATTACAAACTTTTCTGTGTGGAAAAACTTGCCTAGCTTATTTTAAGTAAATGTCACTCCAATTTTTTTCAGTGCACCTCTCAGAGAGTATATCCTGGTTTTGACATGAATTCAGTGTGTGTAATCAGTGTGCTTATGTTAAAGAAACTTTATATTTTGTTGGTGCTGTGTTGGACAGGACTCTAGTAAAGAGAGTTATTGGTCTTTGTTCAAAGAAAGGTCAGAAATAAAATTTATGTTTGGCCAGCAAAAAGAGAGAGAGAGATAAGAAAAAGGCTGCAAATAAAATCGGATGCTAAAATGTAAAGGTTTATCACTCCCCGTCTCTGCCGGTGTTAAGTTAAAGGTTTAATAAACTTTTAAAAGTTAAGTACAGCAGCTCCATAAATTTTTCACATTTCTGGTCTGTAATGTTTCCCTTTTAACACAATGTTGTGCTCAGCATGTGTATAAATGTGATTTATACATTGACTTTAAAGAAGTTTAAATGAATTCTCTGCGTAGGTTTAAAAAAGGGAAAGTTTGTAGTTTGGTTCTTCATGGAAGACAGCAGGATACATGATAAGAGGACCTGAAGTCTTATCTTTAGTTCTTTGTTGTGGAGAATCTTTAAGTGTTTCTGACCATATGAATAGAAGGCAGGGAAGAAGATTACGCTGCAGGAGTGGTTTAACAAGTTTCAATTTCAGTCACAAGTTTGAACAGGCTTTGACAGACAATCATCCTGTTCTTCCTGAGGTTTCTTCCTTTTTTTCAAACCTATTGTGGATTGCCTTGCAACACAAAGAAAGTTCAAGCTAAAGATCGACACAAACAGGTTTAGATGATAGTCAAAGCTCTGGTTTCACACCATGTCCAATCCTTTATTTATCTTCAGTGGACAAGGTTACTATTCTGCAGAAATGGTCTCTTTGTGTAATATGCATGCATGTATGTTTTTGATGTAGAATTCTCAGTGGAATCTTCATCAGTCGTGTCATCTCATATCTTTCTTAACTTTAGTGGATCATAATATATCAAATATCTAATCCCAGCAGTGACAGGTAAAGGACCAAAGTGCCCTTGAGCAAGGCACCTAACTCTCACACTGCTCCCCAGGCACAAAAATGTGCTGCCCACTGCTCCTAAGCATGGTGTGTTCACTGGTTTGTAAAGGATGGGTTAAATGCAGAAGACAAATTGACTGCTCACTGTTTCTGTGTGCGAACTGAATCTTAATCTTATTATGTAACCGAAGCAGTTATTGATCAGTTGCAGCCCCTACCGGACAGTTGAGAGGAGTGTTATATTATATTTGAATAATTATAAGATAGCCAGTGTGTTATTCTCCACTGTAGCTCTCGTCTTTCTCTCACAGACAGACCTGAGACAGCATGTTCTCACAGAATGTTATCTTGTTTGGCTTTGTAGCTCATAGATACGCGCCTGAACAACACACACACACACACACACACACACACACACACATTGTGTATCACTATTTTCGAAGGGGACTTGGACAGCTGTTGGCCTGTCCATGTCATAGGAAACTGGCCAATAGAACTTGGTTGCATGTAAGGCCAACTTCTGTAGAAGAATGAAAATGTGAATTATTATAGAAATCGGGGCTCATTCTGACTGGGATCCTATCCAACCTGGTCTCACAGGAATCCGTGAAATAGCCATGGATTCGCTGAACTCAAAATCTGTGGAATAGCCACGGAATCACTCAAATTTCCGTGAAACTGACACGGATTTCGCTACAATGCAAGTTAATGACAGTCATATCCCGTGGCTATTCCAACATACAAAAGTCACGTGACTTGGACACAAACCAATAGGAAAAAATATCCATGGAATAGCCACGGGATATGACTGTCATTAACTTGCATTGTAGCGAAATCTGTGTCAGTTTCACAGAAATTTGAGTGATTCCGTGGCTATTCCACAGATTTTGAGTTAAGCGAATCTGTGGCTATTTCACGGATTCCTGTGAGACCATGTTCATCCTATGAGAGCTCATCAGTCTGAGTCCAGTGCTGCATAACTTTACCTGTGACCTTAATAAAGGCCTGCATTGAGACATTGAGAAGTCTTTTTTCTCCGATGTGTATTTACTCTTGGGTTTATAATCTATGAAACCTGAGACCTTAACAGGAGTGAAGAGTCTGCAGTCAATGACAGTATAAAACAGAGCAGAATTAAGCTTTAATCAAAAATTGTGAATGGCAGCAAAAACAAGAGGTCCTTGACCATGCAGTCATTACTGTGCTCGAAAAATATTGAGCTGATAGGTCCAGTTAGATTAGCTGCAGACAGCCAGAGACACACAGGCACGTACTCATAGACATGATCGAGCGTATGATCCCCTCCAGGCTTCCACCTGGATGAGAAAACAATTTACATTTTGCATATTTTTATTGCCAGCTGGGATTTAAACAGCATCCAGTTCATAAAAGTCTCGTTTCCAGTAGAATATTTGCACAAGAAGGGACGTTTTTCCTCTATTGTATTATATTGTTTTAATTAAACAGAGGGATTAAACTGTGATGGACAAAGAGAAGAGCCTCACCTGCACAATCACAAACCTCCTCATAGAAGGCAGAGAATGAAGAGCAAGCTGCCCAAACTGTTTGATTGACAGCTGATCTCAGAGAATAACGCTGTGCAGAAACCCCACAGCAGAGAGCGCTTAGCAACAAAGATGGAGACAAAATGAAAAAAGAAGAAATAAAACAGGATGTCACGGATTACCTCTTCATAAAGGATTCTCATTTCCAACACATCCATTCTCATCAGCGTGAGCGCTGCTGATCTCACTGTGCCTCAGCCTGCCTGCACAAATAAATGTAAAAGACACGCAATACATTTCACCCCCATCATCATACTGCTGCCGTGTCTCTTCCTGTGGTGACTTTTTTCTTGCTTGTTTGTTTGCCCCCCCCCCCCCCCCCCCCCCCACACACACACACACACACACACAACAGCCTCAAGAAAGAGTCAGGCTGCTGTGATGTGTCAGTGTGACTGTCACCTCGGGGTGGGAGGGCTGCAGAGAGGGCACCCTCAGTCACATGCAATACTGCATTAATTGGTGTCACTTCACTGGGGGAGGGGTGTAGTGTTACATTAGCCCCCCCACCCCCCACCCCGCTTCCCCTTTCCCTCCCTCACAGTCTAATTAGTGTTTCCGAGCTACAAATACGCCTCAGTGTGTTGGAGCATGTATATACAGTGTGTGTGTGTGTGTGTGTGTGTGTGTGTGTGTGTGTGTTTGTGTGTGTGCAGTAAACAGGTAGTGGAGGCATGAAGGACAGAGGGCTTTAAAAGGGGGTGGAGACGGGCGGATGAAAAATGCCCCGATGAGTTATGGGTCATCAACGCCTTCTCTGCTGCTAATCAGCACCATGTTTCCCCCCAGCCCCCCACCCCCACCCTCGCCCCTGCTGCTGCTGCCGCCACGCCACCACAGCTCTTTTATGATCAACACTGAATTAGCAGCTGAGGCCTCTTCAGGCTGCTGGACCACACAGTACACCACCAGCACCGTCGCCTAGAAGTCAAGTCAATTTAATTTATATAGCCCAAAATCACAAATCACATATTTGCCTCAAAAGGCTTTACAGACTGTAGAAGTGATGGGAAAAGTATTCAGATCCCTTACTTAAGTAAAAGTATGAATACCACACTATGAAATTACTCCACTACCAGTAAAAATCCTGCATTCAAAACTAACTTAAGTACAAGTTTCAGCATCAAAATGTACTTAAAGTATCAAAAGTCAAAGTACTCGTTATGGTATTATGGTATGTATTCCGAATATATTATTGGATTACTGTTATTGATGCATTTATGTAAGGAGCGTTTTACTGTCGTCATGGTAGTGCTAATTTTAACTACTTAATATACTTTTATGTGGTTAGATTTATAAAAATGTCTAATCACTTTAAATTGATTATGTTTTTATGTTAACTCTTGACCTGAAAAGTAACTAAAATGCTTACTCAGCTAAATGAGTAAGAAGGACAATATTTGCCCCTAAAATGTAGTGGAGTAGAAGTATAAAGTTACATTAAATTGTAATATTCAAGCAAAGTCCCTCAAAATTGTACTTAAGTACAGTACTTGAATAAACATACTTAGTTACATTCCACCACCGTCGTCTAGTGACTGCTTTTGTTTCCTGTTAAATGAAAGCATTTGTTAATGTCAATTTCTAATCCATTATAAAAATGCCAATAAACAAGCAAATATAATATGTGTGAATAACGTGCTTCAGGACAGGATGTGTCACTGGGTGATTGTAAAGCCCCGAGAGGCAAATTTGTGATTTATGATATTGGTCTTTATCAGTGAGATCCCAAGTTTACTTGGGAATCATTCCCTGCTCTCTGTGGAAGTGAATGCTGTAAACACGCTGCAGCAGAGGGGAAGCTTTTGATTGACCACTCAGCGACAGACTTTCCAATAGCTCCCACGCCATCAGAAAGCAGCTACAGCAGGAACTTTTTTCCCCTCTGTTTTTGAAAGGGGTGAAAAATAAGATTTTCTCCTAAAAAAAAAAAAGGTTTCTGGGTTCCTGTAGAAGTTCTTGTGATCAGAAAAAGATATATTTGCCCATTTATGCTTGTTTCACCAAACATGTGAAACTGAGAATTCTGTCTCTCCTTTTTTCACTTGACAAGGTAACAAGGTTAGCAAGGTTGCATTTTAATGCTCTTTTAATCTTGCTGGATAGCCAAAAAATATTTGAAGGTCTGAAATTTCTCCACAATTCTCTGAACATGGAGCGAAGTAGAAAGAAACAGAAATAGAAAGAAACAGAAAAGTGCCTGACACAAAAAGTGCAGATAGTTGCACATAATGTGTGAACACTGGAATGTAAGTACATTTACTCAAGTACTGTACTTAAATACAATTTTGAGGTTGTTATAATTTACTTGAGTATTTCTTTTTTATGTAACTTTTTACTTCTACTCTAATTGTACTTTTTACTCCACTACATTTAGCCGACAGCTTAAGTTACTTTTCAGGTCGAGATTTAACATAAAAAACATGATCAATATAAAGTGATTAGACATTTTTTTAATTAAACTTCATAACATTTATATTCTAAGTAGTTAAAATTAGCTCTATCTTTACAAAATTAAAATGTTACGTACATAAATGCATCAATAATATTAATTTAATATATTTATCATATATTAAACAATCACAAGTCCTTTTACTTTTGATACTTTAAGTACATTTTGATGCTGATACTTTTGTACCTTTACAAAGTGAGTGGTCAATGCAGGACTTTTACCTGTAGTGGAGAAAGTACATTAACTGAAGTAAGGGATCTGAATGCTTCTTCCTCCACTGTGTGTGAAAGTCTTTGCCATTCATTTTTTTATGGAAACATCCTTATCTTAACTCTCTGGAGTCTCCAAAAGCGCCAAAGCATGACTTCTTCATCACATCTAGACTAGAAAACAAAGCAGCGTGGAGCCCTACTGTAAATTTACCTCTAAAGTTCTGGCTGTAAACTCCATGAGGCCAGTTTCAGTTTGATGATGATATACCAAGTAAAACTGGAGACAAGATCAAATATATTTTGTGTAAAATGATAGAACTGGATGTAACCCTCTTATATGTTCGATTTGCAACCTTTGTTCACATTTGCAACATTTAAAATTCTTTATTGAGCATGATAGTGTTTTGAAAGTAAAAAAAAAGATTCAAAATCACATTTTATGTTGGACTAAGGCAGTGGTTTTCAAAGTGGGGGCCGCGGCCCCCTGGGGGGCCGCCAGGGGGCGCTAGGGGGGCCTCAGAAAATTGGAGGGAAGATGAGAAAAAAAAAAAAATCAAAAACAAATTTTTTTTTATTTTTTTATTTTATTTTTTTAATAACCATTTGACAAACTCAGGGGATTTCAAACTGACCTTTGAGGCTCTTCCCCTGTCTAACTACTGGCTACATGTAAGAAAGGAGTATCCCACCTTGGCTGACATGGCACTGAAATGCCTTCTCCCTTTTGCAACAACCTACTTGTGTGAGTCTGGCTTTTCCACTTTAAAAGTGCTTAAAACAAAACATAGAGCACGTCTACACATGGACAATGACATGCGTATGGCACTGACAGACATTAAGCCCAGGCTGGACAAACTGTGTAGGAGCCACCAAGCCCATCCCTCCCACTAGTGTAATCTCTGTCTGTCACTCCCAGACACACACACACACACACACACACACACACACACACTCACACACACACACGAGAGGTTTGATTTCTTTTGTTCTGTTCTTATCTGTCAAGAGTTTGTTGAAAAGTTTATTATTCATTGGGAATATACAGTGTTGAAAAGATGTTGTTAATAATTTTCTTATGCAAAACAAATGTAATAATTATTGAATGGTAAATAAAAGTAAGAAAATACATTCTAAAAGTTGATGTTTATTTAGATATTTTGTAGCATTGTCGGTGGGTTTGGGGGTCCGCGGCCAGAAGGTAATGCTATTTGGGGGGCCTTGGCATGGAAAAGTTTGGGGACCCCTGGACTAAGGGACTAAAAAAGACACAAAATGACCAAAAAAGACACAAAATGAGAAGACAAAATGACCAAAAAACCACAGAAGACACAAAATGACCAAAGAAAGGCACAAAATAACTAAAGAAGACACAAAATGACTAAAGAAGACACAAAATGGCAAAAAAAGACAGCAAAAGACACAAAATGACAAAAAAGACACAAAATAACTAAAAAAGACACAAAATGACCAAAAAAGACACAAAATGACCAAAATTGTTAAGCTAAACACACAAGACACAAATAAAATAGAGTCACACTAGAATAAAAACCAGAGTTGGATGACAGGATCACACACAATCACAAGATCACATTTATGTTGGTTTTTCTTTGTTTCTTTTTTTGGTTCAAAATGTTGATCCAGTATGTCAGAATAAAAAAAACAATTATTGTTTGGCCATATAGGTGAGGTTGTGCTGAAAAAAAATACCAATATGGCATTTAAATATTCTTTAAGTGGTGTATAGGATGAAAAGGGTCAAAAAATGGACAAAATAGTCCCAGACTCCATAGAGTTAAAGTGCAGCCATTTCCCCCCCAATTTATTCTTTGTTGTTGTTGTTGTTCACAAAGCGTCTGGGGTTTCAGACGGCGGTGACTAAAAGCCAGTCTACAATTGTCCGGCAGCCTCTGGCTTGACTTTTCTTCTCTTCTTCCTCCTTCAGCCTCCATGATGTAGACGTAGAGGCGGTCAAACTAAATTCTGCTCCTGTCCCTCTGGCAGCAAGCTAGCTATGACCTATGACCTGGAGATATGACATCAGTCAAACATGTGTTTCTGCAGGGCTGAAATCCAAGTCCCAGGTCCACCCAATCCTTTTTCCCCATCCAAATGTTCTGCTGTGGTGTGCAAGCATGCATAACATCTCACAAAAGCAGTTGTGATACATTTCCATGTGAATTTTTCAGATGAAAATCCGTGCTTGGTGTGAAACAGATTTTAATCAGAAGAACATCAGTGCACAGTTCCGGATTCAAGCAGATCTCACATATTTCAGAAGCTCCTTCCTCAGATATGCGGGTGTTGATTCATCTGGTTTACTGTGCTTGGTATGTTTGTGGTGTAGCTGCTTGTAATTGCTTTAATTGTTTTTCTGCAAACGTCTCCCTGCTTCTGGAAAGATCTAATCTCCCCACAGGATTAATTCACCTGAATCTGAATCAATAAATCAATTACCCCAGTTTCCTCTTCAAGGTTAATAAAGTGTCCAAATAAAAGTCACTCATTCTCAGGTAATAATTCAAAGGGCCAACTATTCATGTTTTATTGGCTCTGATATTATCTTGACATTTTCTTGACATTATTATCTTGACATTTTCTTGACAAACTACAACTACTGTGTTCTACTCATCTGCACCGCCCCCCTCCACCATTGGAAGCTTCTGGCTAACCTTTCTGTGGGAAAACTGATATTGAGGGCTGGGAAGATTAGGCTTTTAATAACAAGGCCAATATTTGAGTCCAGACATTCGCTGTGGTACAAAAAAACATCAATATTGCTGGTCATTAAACAAATGGTGAACAGAAAAAAAATTGCTCTCGGACCAGTTCCCACTCCAGAGGCATGGCAGACGGACGCAGTAAAACATTTAATCACCGCTCTTTAAAAGCTCACAGATTTATTCACCCCACACTGTAGAAGGCTGCAAATGGTGCGATCTGATCTGTTTAAAATACCGCCCTTGATCCGCCCAGGGCAAAAGGGCTTTTTTGGCTCGTTTTGTAACGTGACTCGCTGTTTAACTGCCCACCAGTGATAGAGAGAGAGTGAGTGAGGGAGCCAGCAGGCAGCAGAAGGTCAGCCCAATGTGAGCTGCCGAGCCTGGCTGGTAAACATCCCCGGGGAGAGGTGTAAGAGGTCGCTTACCCAGCCTCGACCCGGAGCCCACCGGGCGCAGCTCTGCAGATGAGGCCGGGGCTGCCGAGTAAAGCAGCTGAATCTCCCACCAACCTAAGCACTCGCACAAAAAAATCATTCTCATTTGTTATTCACATGCCCTTAAGGGCCCGGTGCCTTCCTATCGACATCCACGCCAGCCTCTGTGTCTGTATCACCTATCTGGCTGTGGAGCTGGTGGGTGGATGAGCCTGAGTTAATGCTTCTCTTTGAGAGCCCCCGTTTCACCTTTGATCATAAATTTCAGAACTTTTTTACTCGCAGAACAAAAGTGCTTCCAGTATCAAACAGACACTTTTTATTCTGCGTGACCTTGCGAGGTGAGATGCATCGTGTGTCACTGTGATGAATCTCAGAGAGGTCTGCAGCTGCCTCACCATGTGCTGTTTCTGCGATTGTTTACTCGGGTTTGATGGATATGACGGCGTAATCCTTGTGACAAACAGGCCGCTGCGAGCGAGCCCGCGGCGGGCGCTCCTCGTGCAGCCCGCTTCGTTTGCATGGCCGTCTGATGTAATCAGTTAAGACAAAGCCCGGATGACGAACTCATGACGAGGTCGGTGGAAAACAACGTCTAGACGTGCCGTCGTACTGACAGGCAACATGAATGAGAATCTTTGTTCGGTTACGAGATAGAAACTGCCTCAAGTTCTGGTTTCTCCTTTAGCAATATAAGTCATCCTGATTTAATGATCAGACAGGAGCAGAACAGCTGAGCTGAAAACTAGAACTCCACGGCTTAAAGCTTCATGGTTGTGGTTGAGTCCCAAGTGCAAGTCCTAATCCTTTATGAGTCAAGTGTGACGTACTTAATGATGCTGGAATAAGGGTTGCAGCAAGACATAACTTTGACTTATCTAACAGCCTTTTCTCCTTTCAATAATGTCAATATAGGTTGTGTGTGCAGGTAGCAAAAGGAGGAGGCTGGGGTGGTGGAAGGGTCGAACAAATGGTGGACTTTCACCCAGAAGAGTGGGTTTCACGTCTCGAGTGAAATCAAAAGTTTTAAGTTGCGTTGTTTACGTAATTTACGTGAATCAAGTTTTTTTTACGTAACTTTTGGTAGACACATGACCCATGAAACCTGCAGCATTTACATACATTTATTTACTGTTTAAATTTTCTTTTATAACGCCTTACCAGAATTTTTTTTGCCCTAAACCTAGTTCAGTGGTTTTATAACATAAATCCACAGAAACTGCAGCGTTTTTAAGAACCGTGAACGTGTATGTATACAAGTGCATCTCAATAAATAGAATATCGTAGAAAAGTTTATTTATGTCAGTTATTTTAATTAAAAAAGTGGAAATAACACATGGTATAGATCCATAACACACAGAATGAAACATTTCATGTCTTAATTTATTTAATTTCTTCTAATTATAATGATTATGGCTTACATTTAATGAAGACCTAAAATTCAGTGTCTCACAAAAATGTTAATATTACAAAAGACGCTGATGCGTCACTCTGGCCGGCAAAAGGGAGACTCAGCTGAATCACACTCCTTTTTAAGATTGGGTTAAACCATGTTGCTCCTGCAGTATGGGGTGAGATATAGTTTTGATTGCTTTCTTTCTTTTGATATTATTGTATATCCCTTCTTATAGTTATACATTTTATTTCTTAGTTTGATTAGGTTGCATTAGACTGGCTTGTGTTATTGTAGTTTGTTTATAGGACTTTGTTTGTCAATTGTCTATTATCTGACCTACCTTGTGTGTGAACTTGGTCCCTCGCAGGCCCTACACACAAGACTTGTGCAGTCATATTTAGGGCATGGCTGCTGCGAGCCATGACCCCTTCTAGTCTCTACCTGCTCTGATATTAATCATGTCTTGTTTAACATGGTTTTCCCACATAAAAAGTTAAATTATAACTTTCCGAAGGGTCTGGAAGCGTGTCTACTCTCAAGTCTTTTCTTCAATTTGTACCAAAAAAAGACACAAAATGACCAAAAAAGACAAAATGACAAAAACAACACAGAAGACACAAAATGACAAAAAAAAGACACAAAATAACTAAAAAAGACACAAAATGACTAAAGAAGACACAACAAAAGACACAAAATGACCAAAAAAGACACAGCAAAAGACACAAAATGACCAAAAAAAGACACAAAATAACTAAAAGAGATACAAAATAACTAAAAAAAGACACAGAATGACTAAAGAAGACACAACAAAAGACACAAAATGACAAAAAAAAGACACAACAAAAGACACAATATGACCAAAAAAGACACAACATTACCAAAAAAGACAGAAAATTACCAAAATTGTTACGCTAAACACAGAAGATGCAAATAAAATCGAGTCACACTAGAATACAAACCAGAGTTGGATGACAGGATCACACACAATCACAAGATCACATTTATGTTGGTTTTTCTTTGTTTCTTTTTGGTTCAATATGTTGATCCAGTAAGTCAGAATAAAAAGTAAATTATTATTAGGTCATATAGGTGAGGTTGTGCTGAAAAAAATATATAGCAACATGGCATTTAAACATTTTTAAGTGGTGTATACAGGCAGGATGAGGACAAGGATTCAGAAATGGACATGGATGTCTTTTCTTCAATTTGTACCAATATAATTGGTAAAACCAATAGTTGTCATGCTAGCCATCCCTGGTTTATAAGACATGACCTCAATTTTTCTTGAGGTGTTGCTTTATGAAAAACTTTTTTAAACCAATGGCGTTGTCCAATTGTTCCTTTTCTTGTTCAAGTTTCTCTAGGGGGGTTTTAACATTGATACGTTTCCATGTTTCTCAGCACTTTAAAAACTCTTCATCTGACTTAAACTTTAAGAGTGAAAGTTCATTCTTCACCCTGGAAACAGTGTTTGGCAAAGCAATCACATCACTCGGTCCACTCAGGAACTTCTGATCTATAACTCTGCTAGCTGAACCTTGCGGTGTGATTGCAACTTCCAGTTGCTGTTGCCAAGGTCTAGAATAAATTTTCAGTCTCAACTGTTAAGCAAACATTGACGAAAAGTCCTTAAAATGCTCCGAAAGAAAAAGGGAAATTTGAACATCTAATAAAGAGACCTTAAGGTGAGATCGTTCTGCCAACTGCTGTTTCCATTGTCGGCAACTGCCAAGAACTTTCAATATCCTTGTATTGTTCGCTGAATGGGGCTGAGGGATAGGTCAGACACCTGTGCTGTTGTGGATCTGTAGAGCCCACAGAGACATGTATTTGATTTAAATCTATACACAAAGTTAAATTGATTTGACTGGATTTGAAAGTCTCCTCACAAACAAAATAATCACCTACTGTGTAAAAAAAACCAAAGTCAAAGTGTGACTAGTCAGAATGGGGACTTGGATTTCCCATTGAAGTCACAGTTCAGCACTCTACTACAATACCGTGTGTGTGTGTGTGTGTGTGTGTGTGTGTGTGTGTGTGTGTGCAGGTGATGTGTTTGTGCACCAGATCAGCTCTAAGCTACTGTGAACCCCGGGGCAATTCTCAGAGTAATAACGCCTGAAATCCTGAAAACCATCGCACAGATCCACCGGGGCACAATAACAGAGGAGATGTGAAGATAGCTGCTCCTGTTCTTCTTCTTCCTCCTCCTCTTCTTCCTCCTCTTCTTCTTGTTTTTCTTCCTTTCTCCCTTTGCACGCTTGTTTTCTTTCAGATGGGTGACGACGTTATTTGGAGGGGCATCCTTGATAACTCTGCTGAGATAATCTGGCGTTGTAATCCTCTCTTCTGTAAATTGGGCCCCTTCGATTGGCAAAGCGACGCTTTTCTACTGTAAAGTGCTTTTGAGAAACACTCTCCCGCAGATTACCCTACTCGTTTCCCATCTCATCCCCCATTTCAGACACTTTCATGTTGTCATTTTTCTGTTTTGTGTATTGCTTTTTTTTTTAAAGATTGTGATCTTTTTAAAGCACTCCAGTTCTTTCCCCCTCCTAAATCCACTTTGAGTGTTTTCTTTTCTAGCCTCTCATGAAATGGAAGCTCTGCCAAGAACTGTCAACAAAGTTAGGGACCCTGCATGAGGTGGCTGTTTGGAAGATTATGATTGCTCATAATAATCAGCTTGCCTTCCGGCGAGACAGTCTTTTGATGCTTCATAGGGGACAGAAGGGTGAGGAAGGGATATGGAGAAGCTGTATATTGTATATTGAGATGATGATGATAGAATTGCACTAAATCTGCTCCGTGGGTGGCAGCTATAAGAGGCTATAGGCCGGCCTACAGATTTTATTACTATGGGTTTTGGTGCCATATGGTCTAATATTATCTTAGAGAACTGGAGGAAAACACATATTTTTGTGTGGTTTCAAAGAAAGGAGGGAAAAGTTGCACTATCATATTATTTTCTCAAATAATGTTTCTTCTTCAGAAGAACTAAAAACTTTTTCATCTTTAGAATCTAAAATAACTAGAATGGCACTAGGAGAGCGTGGTGCATTCACATGCTCCTCAGATTGCCCCAAAGTTTTGACTTCAGTGTGTTCATGAGCTTTAAGTCTTAAACGACACTACACAGAACATGTATTTTATTGCTTACGTGTTTCATCAACATACCGACTGACTAACCTGCATCTGAACACAACATAACTGTGTGAGTAGAGTTCCAGAAAAACGCCACCTAACAAAGGCGTGTTTCGGCTGAGTACTTTATGAGTACTTTTTGGAAAGAGGCTGAGTGTTTTGGCTCCGCCCACTAGTTAGTTCTCCTCGGCCTCTGTTCCCATACAGATACTTTTGTAAATGCGTTAACAATGTGTTAACAGACCGACACGGCAAGCAGTGTTGCCAACTTAGCTACTTTCTCGCTATATTTAGCAACTATTCAGACCCCCCTAGCGACTCTTTTTCAAAAAAGCGACTAGCGACTAATCTAGCAACTTTTTGTGGTGTTATTGGAGACTCGTTGCTACTCTTCTTAACAAATAGCTCTGTCCCAAAGCATTCACAAGCGGCCCAGTCCTCCCGCAGCTGTCTCTCCCAGCTGCAGTCAGCAGAGCAGGAGATGTTAACCCCTTAGCGTCCAGTTTGCACCAGTCTGCAAATGAATCATGCATGTGCGAAATCGACGCTCAGTAGCTCAGCTGCTAACTGGTGAAGTTGGGCAGATCTTGGGTGTATCCTCTCTCCCAAATCACACCCATAGTAGCTCAGTAGAGGGAAAAGTACCTCATGGAATCACGCCTTATCTGGTCTTAAGGTAAAGGTCTGTAAACTAAGAACTTTGGTAGAACCACACCAAAAAGAGTGGAAGAAATGTGTAAACTGTCATTATCGTCAGATCTGTTCAACCGATCTTACCAACAGTCCTTAAACACATCATCCTTTACAAAAGTTTTCGTGAGGAAAAAGTAACCTAAACGAAGCCTAAAATTGTGACATTTCTGTCAAAATCACTTTATTCTACTTGTCTCATTTAAAACATCAAGACATCTGACACGGCAAGTGGTGCATTCATTACATTACATTACAAGTCATTTAGCTGAAGCTTTTGTCCAAAGCGACTTACAATAAGTGCGTTCAACCTGAAGGTACTAGACTTAGACCAGATGAATCAAGTAAGTCCATAAATCAAATCAAAATCAAATCAAGTTTATTTGTATAGCCCTTTACAGTAGCCAGAAGGTACCCAAAGTGCTTCACAGGAAATCCATAAAAACAATACATAACACATGCATAACATATAAGTACAAAATAAAAGTGCTGCAGTGCTGTAAGGTAGTACGAGCCATAGACCATAGCCATACATAGAAAGGAACAAACAAACTGAGTAGACCTAAGAAACAGAGTTGGCAGAATTAAATGCCAACCTAAAAAAGTGGGTCTTCAACTTTGATTTAAAAAGGCTGAGATCAGAAGTGAAACGAATGTCAGGGGGCAGTTTGTTCCACAGCCTTGGAGCAGCGACGGCAAAAGACCGATCGCCCCACTGTTTAAGCCGTGTCCTCGGGACCTCTAAGAGAAGTTGACCCGAAGAGCGCAGGGCTCTGCCACAATTGCGAACAGTTAAAATCTCTGACAGATAAGATGGGGCCAGTCCATTAACGGCCTGAAAAACAAATAACAGAAGTTTAAAATCAATTCTAAAACGGACTGGAAGCCAGTGGAGTGATGACAGCACAGGGGTAATGTGTTCCCGTCTCGATGTGCCTGTTAAAAATTGGGCAGCGGCGTTTTGTACAAGTTGAAGACGAGAGATGGAAGACTGGCTGAGGCCAACGTAGAGGGCATTGCAGTAATCAAGTCTCGAACTGATAAAAGCATGGATTGCCTTCTCGAGATCCGGCCGACTGAGGAAAGATTTCACTTTGGCCAAGAGACGGAGCTGAAAGAAGCTTGTGCTGACAACAGAACTAATCTGTTTGTTGAATTTGAGTCCACTGTCAAATATTACACCAAGGTTTTTAACATGTGATTTAAAAAAGGGGGCCAGAGTACCAGAGTTTGTGGCGGAAACAATCGACGAACATGGTGAACCAAACAAAATGCATTCAGTTTTGCTGTCGTTTAAATGCAAAAAGTTCTGTGCCAGCCACCGCTTTATATCAGAATTGCAGTCCAGGAGCTTAGTGAATGCAGTGTTATCGTTAGGACACATGGGCAGATATATCTGCAAATCGTCTGCATAAAAGTGAAAAGACAAATTGTGTTGTTTTATAATTGATCCCAGAGGAAGCATGTACAAAGAAAACACAATAGGGCCAAGAATGGAACCCTGTGGCACACCACAGGGCAGGGATGCGGCTGAGGAGCAGTGGTCGCCAATGACGACAGAGAAGCTCCTGTCTGCCAGGTATGACTTGAACCATTGAAGAGCAGTGCCACGGATACCAATGTGCTGCTCTAGGCGAGATACAAGGACTGCGTGGTCGACTGTATCGAAGGCCGCCGTGAGGTCCAGCAGCACCAGCACAGCAGGATTACCAGCGTCCACAGACAAAGAAATATCATTGTGCACCTTTAACAGTGCAGTCTCTGTGCTATGTCGGGATCTAAAACCAGACTGAAATTTTTCAAAGGTAGAATTGAGCTCCAAAAATGCCTGTAATTGAATAAAAACAACTTTTTCTAGAACCTTAGAAAGGAAACTTTAAAAGACTTCACATGCTTCTCAGATTGTACCGAAGTTTTGACGTCATTATGTTCATGAGCTTTAAGTCTTTAACAACACGGACGCTACTCAGAAGATGTATTTTATTGCTTACGTGTTTCATCAACATATGGATATCTATTTCCAATATGTGTGTGACAAAGAGCAAAGGAAACAGATCAGATTAGCCACGAAATAGGAACTAATATATCTGATTATTCTGACTACACATAAATGCAGCACAAACGCCCCGTTGTGCAATGCTAAGGGAACTAAAATTAAATTGTGTATCATCACATTGGTTCATCACCTGATACAATTTCGCAGGAAAGCAACAAATTCAGGTGCATTACTTCCTGTAGCAATAACTGATACCAGCCCAGTGTGAGTGTTTGTTTTTCTGTTTCTGTTACTTTTCATTCTTCCTCTTTTGTGTTTTTTCCTGTTTTTGTAACATTTAACCTTTTTTTTTTAGCCTTTTAACCTCAAAAACAAACCAAAACTTCCCTTCCCTCCAACTTCTTTTAAAAATACTTTACTATTACTATTCTTTAAGTCTGTTTGTTTTTGAAGCATTTTTCTGCTTTATTAGACAGTGACAGAGAGAATGGAAGGAAGGGGAGACAGAGTGATCCACTGGGATGTCCCGAAATAATGTTGTTTTATTAGTTTTATTTGACTCAATTACGAAATGTACTTCTAGTTTTGGCTCATGTATTTTATTGCTCTATTAAGAAGATATTAAGGTTTTTTAAGAAACAGGTTTTCTTAAGGAGTTTTTTCATTTACTTGACAGACATCTCAATTCAATCCACCGCCTTAGGCTTCAGATTTAGAGTTCATGCATTCACATTAGGGGCAGATATGTGCAATAAACACAAACTTCAGATTCCATCCTATGCACTGTTTTTACTGCTGATCAGTATGCTGACATCACAGATCATACAATCTGTCCTGAGGTTTGTGAGCTGAAGGTCGGCGGTTCACAGCAGCTGAATAAATCTGGGTGTGAAAATGAAAGTGCTTGCTTTTCCTACATCGCCTCAGAGGAGATAACATTAAGCACCCCAGCCTGCTCCAGTGGAGCAACTCAGTGTCCGTCAGATCAGACTGTGGTTATGCTGGGCAGCTTTCAGGTGTGAGGGTGTGTGGGCGGGCAATAAGACTGCAAACAGCCCTGCGTTAAAACAACTCAAGGGGCTGCGTTGGTGTAGGTGTGCTGCTTCAGGCATGAATATAAATTCCAGAAACTGATATGTGAATTTGAACATTATCAGACAACAAAAAAGTGCACAGCGACTGGTGCTTTTCTCTGTCTCTCCGTAAAGTTAATCTACTGTGAGACAAACAGTAGAAATGCATGTGGATGTGTCAGTGGCCACATTGGGCACTGCAGTGTTTTTCTGTATGATGTCATTGAGCCAGGTTTGAACCTTTTTGCTGGACAATCCTGCTATTTTTTTTCTTTGCTGAGCCTATATATCGGCATCCCAGCTGTGTGGCCTGACTGACCTGCATCCGAATATAACACCTAACTGTGTGAGTGGAGCAGAATGTTCCTGCAAAACACTACCTAACAATCTATCTGGTGTAGTAAAAGTCTGTAAACTAACAACTTTAATAAAACCACACCAGAAAGAGTGTAAAAAATGTGAAAACCAGCATTATGGTCGGATCTATTTGATCTTTCCAAGAGTCCTTAAACAATAGTTTTCTTGAGAAGTAACCAAAACCAGGCTGAAAATATTTTTATATTTCTGTCAAAATCACTTTATTGTAGATGTCTCATTTAAAACATTACCAAAAATAAACTGCTGTTTACACAGAGCTGAGAGAAGAGGACAGGAGATATTGTAAAAATGTAAATAGTTCAATATGTATAGCATGTGGAGACACAATTTCTATGTACACAATATTCCTGATACTTTTGAAAAAGGTTGTATATATATATATATATATATATATATATATATATATATATATATATATATATATATATATATATATATATGAATAAAATATAAGAAAAAATATATATATGATATTGAAGTGAAAAAAAGAGCAAAAGACACCCTGAAACAGCTTGGGGTTCAGAGCGTTTGACAACAAAAAAACTACAGTAGATTTAAGTATTTTTCTTCTTCTTATAGTCATTGTTATATTTGTTATGTCGAAACTTCCCACAGACCCAGAATAAGTAAGTAGGTACAATGTATTTGTATAGCACTTTTCACAGATAACAATCACAAAGTGCTTCTCAGTGAAAAAGTGCAGGTAGGACCAACAGCAGCATCAATGTTATAATAAAAATAGCAAAATATACAGAAATATGTAAACATACAAACAAAACATGAAATAATACAGAGACAAGGGCAGAGGTCTTCCCAAAATATATTTTAAAAAGGTGAACCATAGTCTGACAGTGGAAATCATGAAATAAAGGATTATTCCATTCAGCTATGTGGGCTAATAAATGTCAAATCAATGTCAACTGTCAAAATTGACCCAGTATCTTTTAGTGTGTAGGATTGCTTGGTTTCTCTCAATAAATCATAATTTTGTAAAAATATCAATATCAGCCTATTATTAAAAAAAAAATGAGAGTAACTAATGTGCTTCAATCAGTCTCCTCAGTGTGCATTAATAAAATCACCATGGTGGACTAAAAATCTGCTGGGCAAAGAGAGCTTCTGAAAGGCTAAAAAAAACAGCATAACTACTGTTTCAAAATCAAAGAATGGATTTATTAATCAGAGCACTCACATAAGAATGCAGAAGGCAGTAGCAGAGCGCTAATTAGTTAATACTAAATACTTAATTATGAACATTTCTCTGTTAAAATTAGCAGGGGGAAACAGCTGATGGCCACAAACAGCTTCTTTCTCTTTCTTTCTCTCTTGTTGAATGTCCTTTCACTGTCTGTGGAGTTTCTATAATGGGTGGAAGGAAATTAGGGCCAGAAATTTTTATTCACAACCGCAAAGAGAAAGCAAGCAGCCTTAGACAACCAACACGTCCCTCAGCTCCATGTCAGTACTACGGACAGCAGCACATCTATTGTCCCCAGTTTCTAGAGCAGGTTAGTAAACACTGATGTATTAAACCCAGGGTAAAATGGAAATAGGACAGGTAAACCGAGTAAATGCAAAAAATATAATGATTTATTAATACAGGAAAATAATATACAAACAACAAACTCAAAGCGAGAACCAAACTATAACTACACTAAATTCACCCAACACACAACACAAAACAACTGGAGCCACAACAAAATACTGCATCTATCACCTATAGTTTCTCTGTTAGGATTGGTGAGGATGCATTCTTTGTAATTCTGCACAGCATGTATTTATCTTGTGTCTAAAAACAAGATAAAAACACTAAATCTGAGGGAATTATCTTGCTGCATGGACAGATAATTTCACTTGACAAAAATACTTAAATTAAGATTGTTAAATCAGGAAATAAGCATGTTGAACGCTTAAAATAAGAAATTAACTCTTAAAACAAGATAAATTATCGAACACTTCTAAATCCAAAGTTTTTTTTATCTTGGTAAGAAACACATTATTTGCAGTGCACTCTGCTCTGGCCAGTTCATCGCTGCTTGCAACTTTAATTTATCTTGTTTTAAGAGTTAATTTCTTATTTTAAGCGTACAACATGCTTATTTCTAGATTTAACAATCTTAATTAAAGAAACCTTGTCAAGTAAAACAGGTTTAGTGTTTTTATCTTGTTTTTAGACACCCTTTTTTGTAGTGTGACCACTTCATTCAGCTATGACAGGCTGACCATATATGCTGACCACACGTGACCACATACATTTTAGATCCTTTTGCTTTGATGGTTTCAAACACATTAAGAAGAAATTCTACAAAT
This sequence comes from Centropristis striata, assembly GCF_030273125.1. NCBI lineage: Eukaryota > Metazoa > Chordata > Actinopteri > Perciformes > Serranidae > Centropristis > Centropristis striata. Next base: position 21,887,119 of record NC_081524.1, on the reverse strand, counting down.
TAACTCTTGACGAGGTGCACCTGTAACGTGAAAAACATCCAGTTGAGCAACTCATGAAGCTGACTGAGAGAATAACAGAAGTGTGCAAAGCTGTCTTCAAATCTAAACTATAGAACATATTCTGGTTTGTTTTATACTTTTTTTATTTATTACATATCATATCAATCAATCAAATCAAAATCAAAATTACTTTATTCATCCCCAAGGGGAAATTCAGTTAGTCTGGTAGAATCTCTTGTAGAATGAGACAGCCTGATGGCTGTAGGAACGAAGGATCTTTTTTTTTGTTGTTGTTGTTTTTTTGTTTGTTTTTTATTGGTGAAATGACGTAACAAACGAGGTGACATGAGGGACAAATACACTACACCATGTGGACCACAAGTAGGGACAGCAGACATACAGCGCAAACAACAAGGAAAAACATAAATGTACAACGATTTGCACAGAGGCATCACAAGTGTATGTGCGTGTGTGTGTGTGTGTGTGTGTGTGTGTGTGTGCGTGTGTGTGTGCGTGCGTGTGTGTATGTGGATGAGGGGCAGATGCTACAACATATATATAAATATATATAACATGGCTCACTTATATGTATAACACACTGAAAATAAATAGGCAAACAAAGCAAGAAGCACTAATGTGAGAAGAGAGGGAAGAGGAGAGAGAGAGAGAAAATAAATAAATAAGAATAAATAAAATATGTGTTCTGTAATAGTTGTGGTGTCTTCAGTATTCATTTACAATGTTGAAAATAGTAAAAAATAAAAATAAAAAAAAATGAAGAAAAAATATTCAGAATCACCTTTATTGTCATTGCACACAGTAACAAGTACTAAGACAACAAAATTAGCCATCAACCCGTCCAAACATATACTTAACATACATACAATATGACAACGGGGTGGACAGGACAGGGAGACAGGGATGAAAGAAAGAAATACAGCATAACGTGAGGAGAGGGGAGAAAAGACAAAAAAAAAAGAAAAACCTCGGCAACATAAGCACCTACACAATACACTTGACAACATGAACAGACTTATGACATGCCACAGGGGAGGGCATTGAATGAGAAGGTGTGTCCAAACTTTTAACTGGTACTACACACAACAAACATACTGTCCATTGTGAAACTGCAGCGACACAACAGTCACATGTCAACCGAGCCGATAATTTTGTTATTTTTGCAATTTTTCTGTAGATACACAAAGCTTAAACCTCTGAAGTCTTTTGGTTCAAATTTGTCAACTTCATATGCATTCATTTCTGTCTCTGTTTAGCATCTTTCAGTCTGTCTTTACATCACATACATGGCTCCTTTTTCTCCACATAAATTTGGCTATCAGTCAGATTTTTTATTTTATTTTAATTAACAAAGTATAAAGATGCCAGGAACCGAAAATACAAACAAAAGACACAGGTGTCTATGGAAATGTACCATTTTTTTTACCATTTATACACAAAAAATAATAAATAATAATACTACAAAACAGTCTATTTGCATGCAAATTAAAAATATTAATAGTTTTCATTGTAGAAAGAAAATTCACAATTTAAAAATGGTCTAGAAACATAAATGGAAGCAACTATTAATGCACTTTCAACTGGCTTTCTCAGCTTGTCTACATATCATATATAAATAAAGTTATTACTGTAAATAAAACGTGTATTTTCAATAAATCCAGAGGGTTAAACAGAAGGTGATCAATGTAAGAAAATTAACATAACTCTACTCTGTCAGACTTGACCAATCACACTCAACTCAGTAAATTGTTAGTCAAGGACACCCCCAGTATACATTCTGTATATAGCCTTTGTTGTAATTTTCTCCACTTCTCGTACCATTTTAATAGCACGCTGGATGTTGTTTCAACACTCCTTGTTTAATCTGTGCCAGCTTTTGGCTGCTGTTCAAGGCTCACACATGCTGCAGTGAGAATGTAACAGTGAATGTTGTCAGATCATGGACAGTCTCAGCGGGCTGCAAGGGTCTGATACAGATTTTGGACAGAAAAACATGGTCAGGTTTTGGCTGCGGTGCGGTTGTTGACATCTCTAGAACATTCATGTCCAGCATGCAATTATTTCAAGGGTATGAATGACCAATTTGTGTGCACAAATTGTCACATCTTTCAGTTTATGGTGCAAGGCAAAACACGGATCCATGTTGTGTATTCTGCCTCACACTTAGCTCTTCTTTCCTGCACCTGCCTGGTCATCGATCTACGCAGGATTGACTCCCTAATGGTGGAATGACCTTCCTATTCTACTCATAATAGAGGAGTCACTCACTGCTCTCTTTTGTCGACTGAAAACTCATCTCTTCAACAAGCACCTCACACACCCCCCTCCTCCGACCACCGAATCATATCCATTCTCCATCTTTCTTCTCGCTTATTCTCATATGTTCTCATCAGAAAGCGTTCTTTTTCTCGGCCTCTATATTCACTTTGTTGCCTCGACCTTTCAAAACTCTGTCAAGGCAGCGATGTGAGGGCGCCGTGGCTTTAACCCTTGACCTTTGCAGTATTGGCTTTTTGCAACGATGGTGATCCATAGAAAGTGAAAGTCATTCTATTGTGCGGCTCGCTGGAATTTGTCGGCTACAAGCCTGCTCTGTAAATGAAAATGGATGATTGAAAAAAACAATCCTCAGAGGGAAGTACACCATATAGTGTTTTATTAGGTGGGGCCATGCAGCACAATAACTGATGTATAAAGTAAGAGCACTTAGGAATGAGGGATGTGCTCTGTAGACTTTGTTCCTTTTAATGGAATTAAGAAATACTAAGTGAATTAAGTATAAGCGGTATATCTGTCATTCTAATGTGCTCCTGCTTTTTACATCAACTTATAATACTTTGTCACTATCCAGTGAAAAACATATATATCTCCTCATCTGGTTATTAGAAAAGTTTTTATACACACTTATAAAGTCTGCATCCAATGCCAAGGCACTGGAGTATCTCAAAAAATACACCAATATACTTGCTTTGTCTCCTTTACTTTGGAGCATACAAATCTTTTGGTCTGATGATCAAGGACTTTGAAGTCCAAATTTTGCACATGAAAAATTTATAAAATCTCTTTAATTTTATCCAGGATTTGAGATTCTGTGCAGTTAGACTCGGTGACATGATGAGATATAAAGTGACAGTGACATAATGTGGACGACACTTTATGTTGTAGACCTTGCATAGATGACAGTAAGAGTGATAGTAAAAAGTACAAAAAAGAAAGAAATAAGAAAAAAAAGATAATGAATAAGAATAAATAAATAAAATAAAATAAAATATAAAATAATAAAATAAAATATAAACAAATAATACTAAATTAAAAAAATACAAAGAAATACATGACTTATATTCTCTTCAGAAAAAAAAGCTTTACCATGTAGTCGTTTCATACATACAGTCACATACTTTTTCTTGCCACTGTTATGTGTTGAAATATGTTGACATAATTACACAAATGGAGAAATTGATGCACGCTTTCAGACAGTGACTCCAGGGCTTTAATGACATTGAACTTGGATGTGTGAATAAAAAAAGGAAATTTAGCAGAGATCAAACTCAGCCAGTCGCTGCGTAAAGCAACCTGTTATTATTGGATTGTCTCAGAAAATATCAGATCATCCAGCACTTCAGACAATCCAACAAGCACATCTTTCATGTGTATTGAGCCTTTAAGTCTACACTACATACCTCCCAGGTTTTTCCCAGCCATGCCTTAAAGTTGCTGTATACCTGTACAGTTATTTCAGGATGCCATTAACTCTGATAACAGCTGCTGGTGAGCTAGTTTTATCAGTTTTATTTATCAATATGAGGTGAGAGCAGCTGTAGCAGGAAGTTTAGAGACTGTATCCCAAATCGGACACCATTCAGAGCTTATATTCCATATTGGACACATCTGCAATGCTGCACTTTCTGGTGTTTCACGGTCATTTCGAATAAGATCGCCACCACCAGTGTAGGTATAATTGATTTATACATATTTAACAATCTACATGTGAAATTCCATTTGTGTACATGGAGATTTACATGTCTAATTACAATACAAAAGTAACTTTGTACTGTATTTTATTGTGAAGGACAGAGGTACGGTCCGGGTGTGTTGATAACGATGGTTGATAACGGTGATATTTATTTGGCTTACCCAGAAACATCTTATTTCCCCCAAAAAACTCAGCAGCCCCCATTGTTTTACAGCGAGTAGATCCAAGTGTCTGATGTACAGATAGCACACTACTAATTCACCAGCATTAGCGTCCTATTGGCGACTCTGGTTAACCCAAGGCTAACGTACACGGCTAAAACGATGTACAGTATATTAGTAGTTAATGTGAAATTTTGATAAAATGTTATCCAAAAGCTGTCCGATATGGACGCTAGAGTTAAAAAAATGCCAGAAAAGAGCAACAAGAGCTTGCTGCAGATTCATCCAGGTGGTGTCGGTGCCTGTGTCGTGTTGGTCAGGAGGATCCCTCAGAAATACCCGGAATGAGGCGGGTCTCACTCGCCGAAATGCCCCTAATTTAAATATGAGCAGTCCTGAACAGTCATTTGACGGGACTTTTTTTGGCCCTGTCGAAGAGCAGAGCCGTTCTTCTCCCCTGAAAAAAGCTTGGTTGCTGATTGGATAGAACGCTAAGCAGGATGTGACGTAGTACTCGACGCCACAACAACACGCGCCATTTGTAAAAGCCAGCGAAGTCGTGTTGCCAACTTAACGACTTTGTTGCTATATTTAGCGACTTTTCAGACCCAATTAGCGACTATTTTTTTTAAAAACGACTGGCGACAAATCCAGTGACTTTTTCTGGCATTATTGGAGACTTTTTGAGACCCATTCTTACTCTTCTTAACGAGTCATGAGGGCCGGTGGCTCTTCTTAACGAGCCGCCGGCCCCAGCAGCATGTTAAGAAGAGTAAGAAGGAGTGGAAGGGGCACAGTCCTCCTGCAGCAGTCTCTCCCAGCTGCAGCTGAAGCCGGAGGGGATGTTAACCCCTTAGCGTCTAGTCTGCAAATTGCTAATAGGCTAACAGTTAGCTCTGTAGCAGTACAGTGTGTATGTGCTGCTGCTGCAGGAGATGTTCACTTAGCGATCGCTTTTTGTTTACAACAAGCACCGGAGACTCTGTGCACAGTATGTTTATGATCAGCAGAGACGCTGTGCATAATTAGCCATGCTGCTTTGTTTATGATCAGCTGCTGAAGTTGTGCACAGTTAGCGGCGGTGGCAACAGTTGCGTCCATGTTTAATCCATCACGTGATCATGGTCGAAACTGTCCCTAAGCAATTACACAACGATCAAAAAAACCATACGTCACCTCCGGAGTTTAAAAAACCCTCTGGAGCCTTTTTGTAATGGAGACACGCAGAGTGAGAGGACATTTAAGAGGGTGTGGCCTGAGACTTTCCAGGTGGCCACTCTTTCCCCTAAACACGGCTTATCTGTGTTTTATTGGCAGATCCCTACACTGAATTTATATGCTAGTAGGGTTGCAGAATTCTGGGAATTTTCACAATTGGAAACTATCCATGGCAAAGGTTGGCCCTTGAGATGATGAGATGAGATGAGAATCTTTGTAAATTTAGGAAAAATTGTGTTTTGGCCTAAAGTTTTATAAGTAACTTAGGTTTTACTTTCATTTTCACACAGACATGATCTGTGTTCTCCTGGGAAAAAGGCCAGTGTCTGTTTGACAGTTGTTATACCCAATTTCCAGAGCACTTCCTCTGAGGATATAATATCAACACAGATGGATTTATATTGTGGTTAGTTAGTTTAAATCGTGGCATGTCTCACACAGAAGCTAAAGACTTTCAAATACATTTCGTATCAATGTATCTGTGGTGTGCAGAAATGTACAATGCAAGCATTTTTTTCTGGTGATTGAGCTGCAGAAACAGTCCTATTGGCAGGCGCTTTTACACTTACCAAGCAAACATACAGTTATTTCGCTTAATTGCATATTTTGCTTTTTTTGAGCCTGTTGTAACACAGATGGGTATGGGGATAAAATATATTTAAAAAAAACCCAGTGGTTTAGCATAAATCTATCAATGTGTTTTTCATGTGTCAAAAAGACAAAAAAAAACATTAACACGTGCATCATCAGACCAGCTGTTGGCTGAATGTCACGAGGTTCCCCAAGATGTGTTCACTCACATGGATGTTAACCACATGCTGGTGTCTGAGCCGCAGAGCAGAGCCGTGCAGCTCAGGGGCCTCGCAGTCAGAGTGTGTCCTTCAGCCGGAGCACTACAGTTCAAACTGCAGTGTCAGCAAAGTGTCCACTCTGCTGGAGTGTCCTTGTGTCCGACAGTGAAGCGCTAAACATTTAAAGCACCGATTTACTGTTTATAAAAAATAATCCTCCACCAAAAAATAACTTTTTCTAGATTTTGGTCTTTTGTGAATAGCAGTACAGCTGTGCTGTGGCTTTCATTATGCTGGTTGCATAATATCACATTCATAAATCGAGCAAAATTTGACTGATGTTCAAAACTCAAGCTGGCCTGTGGCCTGTAACCTGTTGCTGGAGGCTAAATGGTAACTCATCTGCTGGGTAACAGGACTGAGAAGACATGATATCCTTTGAAACTCTGATTCAACAACAACAAACAGCAGTATTGGCATTTGATGCTATTTGTACATATCGTTTAATAAGTTTCTGAATAGTTTCATACAGTTAACTCTTGTATATAGGCACACAGATGTTGTGGCTTTGTTTTTCTAAATAACAAAAGCAGCATTAATTGACTTTTCGCTTTTTTGGGGCAGTGGAACAAGCTATAAACATAACACCAACATATTATCACCTTATAAAATTGTTGAATTGCCTTCTTAAAGGGAAACATTTACATTTTTTTCAACCTTTACCATCAATGTATGTTCACTGAAACTGCACAATAAAGTGAGTTTTAAAAACTACTTACTTAAGGTGAGGGAAAAAAGGTGAATCTTAGGCATTGCAAAATATACAGTAATAAAATAAATGGCCGTAACTATTGGAAGTGAGGTCATTATGTAGGTTACTGTATTATCTTACATGTGTGTTTTTCTTCATTGTCATAAAAATGGTAAATCACTTTTATTACTAATATTAACATAATATTTTGGAGAAATAAATAAACTTGAGATCTGTGAATTAACATCATGCGACATTATAGATATTATTTTATTATTCAATTGATTAATGGTCTTCAATGTTAAATTACAGTGACTTCTATGTAAAAAAAAAAAAGAAAGTAATACACATCATATTGCTGAATTTAAAATTAAGACAACTTTCTGTTGTTATTTTTTTTACAGTAAAACTTTCAATTTAATGTCAAAGAAATGTAAAAAGAAATAAAAAGAAATAAAGAAATAAAAAAAACATTAAAAAGTCTGGCAGCAAAAGCTGCCAAACAATTATATTCATATTAAAGAAAAAAACATTTAGTTATTCTACAGATATATATTTTATTTACAGATATTAAGTGTATTTTGTCTGTTTTTTTAAAGCAATTATCTTACGGTTGTTTACTCTTATTTGATGGTAAGTGTTTAAAAGACGGAAATTTTTATTGTCATTTTTTTCTTTTACGATGTTTTTATTTTGAGCTGCTGTACACACTATCTGTGAGGTCATTTTTTGGGGGTAACAAGACTGAGAAGATATGATTTCTTCTGAAACATTTCAGTTTCTGACTCAGCAACAGCAAACAGCAATAGTTGCCCTGCACACTTTACTGTTATTTGTACATATGCTATGTTTCTGAATAGTGTAATAAAAGTCGGTTGAGGGCTGCTAACATTTAGGCTGCTTGCCATTAATAAAAATGTTTTATTATATTCTAATTTTGTATACAGAGCAGTATTTTTTGGCTTCTTTTGGGGCAGTGGAACAAGCTGTAAACACAACACGGACATATTATCACTTTATAAAATTGTAAAAGTTGGCACACAGTTGCATACTTAAAAATCAAGCAGATGTAGAGCAACATTAGTATTCATTTGGAGTCCGTTTGTGACCACCTCACCAAAATTTTGCTCTCCAGTGATCGCTGCTGTGGTCTTCATCAGCTCTTGGAACAAATATATCAGGCTTTTTAACACTTTCACATGATGTGCTCCTTTTTTTCTATAAAAATATAGATTTTTGGAGCTTTAAAAATGTGTTTGCATGCAGATCTACTCTGTTATCCAGATAAAGGGTTAAATAAAAATGTAATTATCTTGTTATCTCAAGGCATTAAACCGTCATGTCATGATTGGGACTTAATGATCTCTATATCTAAAGATAACCAGGGGTGGTCATAATATTATATGTGGGCTTCTTAGATTCTCATCTGTCATTTGTGAGCCGTTCTCTCCCGGGATGTCTTTCTCTCTGAGGGCTGAACAAAAACACTCACTCTGTGAATGAAGAATACTTCCTGCAATAATGAGACATTTTAGGTTATGAAGACATGAAAACGACATTTGATACCTTGAAATACCATAATAATTAAATTGCTATCTTGAGAAGCCAGGCTTTGGGAAATAAACATGAGCGCCGTTTCTTATCTGGAGATAATAAAGCAATGATGATGAGGTAGCAGCTTGATGTCTTGAGATGACAAGATAACTGAGTCATAACCTCCAGATAATGGACATAAAACATTATTAGCAATAGCAACCACAGATGCTCTGGGGATAAATACGTTTTCAGACTATTACTAAGATTATCATATTATTACTAGTCGGAGCAGTGGTAGTATTGTTGGAACAGAAGGAGCTTAACGACCATCTCTTTCAACCATATGCTTCTGTTTGATGGCTTAACATGAAATCATTGGTATGCAACAGTGGATACATACACTGAAAGGGTATCATGTGCATCTGTGTGAGCTGCTGAAGTGCATCAAGTGGACATTTTGTGACAGCAGTAGATTTCTGTGTCTGAGCCTCAGTGTTTTGGCAGTAATGGAAGGAGCGAGAGAGAGAATTCATCTGTTCTGCTTCCATTTGTCCTCAAGCTGACCTTTTGACATTCATTCAGATGATAAACAAACAACCAAATCTCGCCTAATCTTTGTTTAGTTGGAAAAACCTGCTGGGGATTATGAATCCCAGTATTGGATTAAGATCACACAGACACCAGAGACACACGGCGTATCACTAATACAGCCAAATGGCCGGACATGTTTCCAGTCTCTCCTTATGGCTGCCTGTGCTGTGAAGTCACCACTTCTTCATACGGAGCTGTGAGTTATAAATGCATTATAAGGTGTTTATATCAGGTATGTTGTACTTTCACTCTGCGTGAGAATGTGGCCTTGGCTTTAGTGCAGCCTATTCTCTACATGATGTGATTGGTACAAGATGTAAACTATACACATTGCAGTCTGTAATGGCATGTTTCAATTGTTTTGGCTCTGTAGTAGAGTGCAGTGGATTTGATTTAAAATGAAACAATGACTCTGAGGTGTTAGTGTTGACTATTATCTTTAATTTGAATGTGTTTACATTCAGCTGAACTGAGCTCTTTTTATTCGGGTTGCTAAATTCCAGGAATTTTCAAAGTTGGAAACTTTCCATTGGAATTTATGGGGATGAACGGGAAAAAACTGGTATAATCAGGGAATTTACAAAATTGAAGGTTGGCCTTTAACAGGGAACTTAAATGTAGTTGGGGAAATATATTTTAGCACAATTTTGACTAAAACAACCAGATTTCAGGCTGGTACACATATTACACTTATAGAATATCTACTACATGCATTGTGCATTCCTCCATCACATGTTCAATTCATTTACATGTTGAATTGGACTTTTTTTTGGAGGGACAGGGCCTTTTTTCATTTAACATTTTTAACTGGATTTTGAAGGGGGGGGGGGGGGGGGTCATTTTACTTAACTTTTTGATGGGTGGGTTTAGGGAGATGAGTAATATTTAACTCAACGTTCATGTTTTGTTTTTCAATTGAAGAATTGATTGTTCAATAAAATATTTAAAACTTCATAAAGATCTACTTACAAATAAATCTGTTGAAATGTCATGATTTTTGAAGAAAAAAAATTAATATTTCCAAAATTCCTCAGCTTTACATTTCAATGGAAAGTTGCCATTCCTTTGCAACCCTACTACCTACCTAAGGGTCAAAGTTCTGAGACAAAAACATTACAAGCAGGTTCACATTGTTCTGCTTCTCTCCCGATGACAGTGTTAGCAAAGTGTCAATTAAAGGTAACCCTGTCCCAAATAATAAGCTTCTTTATCATCTATTTTCTTCTCAATTGGACAATTATTTATACATTAACATCATATTGTCTGAAAGAGGACTTGAAACTGGCGATTGAGACCATAATGTTGCCACAAGAATTTTTTCTGAGCTAATAAATCAAGTGAGAATTTGTCTCATTTTGTATCGAGATAAGGGCTGTTTCCACTACCAGGCAATAGCCAGAATGAGGCGGGTCTCACTCGCTGAAATTTCCCTAATTTGAATACGAGCAGTCCGGAGCCGGCTTTTGTCAGGACTTTTTTCGTCCCTGTGGAAGAGCAAGGTCTTTTTTCTCCCCTGAAAACAACCTGGTTACTGATTGGATAGATCGCTAAGCAGGATGTGATGTAGTACTCTATGACAACAACACACGCCATTTATAAAAGCCGGCGAAGCAGTGTTCCCAACTTAGAGACTTTGTTGCTAAATTTAGCAACTTAGCGAAAACCATACGTCACCTCCAGAGTCTCTAAATCCCTCTGGGGGCTAACTTGTAATGGAGACACGCAGAGTGAGCGGACTTTTGAGAGGGTGTGGCCTGAGATTTCCCACAGGCCACTTTCCCCCCTAGTCAAAACAGGGCTATAGATAGGACCGGAGTGGCACCACCCCTGGCGACCCCTTCTGGACTTTTGAAAGAATGCAGGCTTAAAGTACTTCCAGATTTTCTTCACTGCTCAGACCTGGAGGTTGCTGTCTGCTTAGATTATGTAGACAATAGATAATTGGATAATTATGCAATTATGTGTTAGGATTAGCCGAACCCCTTGACCCTGCAATCCCATCAAAATGCATTATAACAATGATTATATGCATATAAAATATGCATCATATTGCAATATATAAGAATTATAACACACTATGGTCCTTGCAACAAAAAAAGTCTGTAAGTGAGCAGCAATTATGATACTTCACCATATAAGTCGTTTTAAAATACTTATATTTGTAATATTATTGTTATAATGTGTTATGATTACTGTCTAAAAGCCTTATGGATACTTATGGATGCTTTTAACTGTAATTATAAAGTGCTCTATGAAGCATTATAGACGTCATAGAAAGTGTTTGGTATTTCTTAGTGGCCAAGCATTTAAATATTTTTAAATGTCAGTCAGCAATTTTCCTCCAAATGATCATTTGTTTCATCTGCCAGAGAACAGGCAGCCCACTATCCAAAGGATTTACAGTGTGTTGATATTGGATGAGTCTGCAGAGCACCACTTACGTCCAACACCACTGTTCAGCACCGACGCAGGAAGCAGTGTGTTCTTATTGTATCAACGTGGTAAACAGGGGAATAGATCACAGTGTGGTGGAGAGGAGTCGAGCCAGTGTGTCTTTCATACTCGAGGCAGGAGTTTGGATCCCATGATAGTCAACAAGCCTTGATCTATTTCCACTTAGATGGCTTCAAGGCTGGAAACAACATTTTATGGCACTCTGTCTGACAGTATTATACATAATGTGTTCCAGCTCTTTGTTTATGATGTTTACACTTATACTACTATACCTTCAAAACCAGGACTTCAGCAATGTTTCACCTAATGGGGATATTCTCGATGTCTTTTAAATCATGATAGAAAATGTCTTCAAAATTCAAACTGACTGATCTGGTATCTTTGGAAACTTTAGGTTCTTCACTAGAATTTAAAATTAAATTCTCTGTATTTAAAAAAGCTTAACTCTCTTTCTCAAAACTTCACCAAGTGTTTTTTTATCGCCTAACCCAAACAATGCCTTATCTGTAGTGCAGTTGCCAGTCATAGATGTTGTAGAAATACTTTGCTTCGGATAAAACCCATAAACAGAACCAGAAACATTGTCATTAAATGTATTGCATTATTTTGCAGAATCCTCCAAATGTCAACATTCTTGCAGAGTTCATTTTCAAAAATAAATGTCTTCATTTAGATTTATTTGCCAAGGTTTTTTTTTTGTTTGTTTTTTGTGCAGTCCAGGGAATATCAGACAAATGGCCGTTGGGTTATTTTGATAAGATATTTTAAAATCCACATGTTTAAAATAATGCTGATTGCCAGTAAAAAAAAGCCATTATGAAAATAAGAGCCACTGGCCCTGCTTCCCTGCTTCACATAGATTGTTATGTTTGCAAAATGTATATACGTTTGCTTGTACATTGTATCCTTTGTTCATTTATTTTTTATTTTATTTTATTTTATTTTATTTTGTTTTTTGTTTTGTGGTATAATCAACAAAAACTATAAAACGTGTAAGACTGTACAGGCTGAATAATAAAAAAAAAGAAGATATTTCGAAATCTTTACATTTAGTGCAATCAAGCATAAATCAGCCTTGGCTTATTCATTAAAACGGCTTTTACCCGTTTTTCCTCGTCTGTCTGCTGATCTATGGGTCATTGACTGCAGATTTACAACCAAATACTAAATAAAATGACTTTATTTGTTAATCTTAAATTGTCTGATAGACATTTGGTCGCCCAAAACTGAAGGAAAATGTACGGGACATAAGGGCTTTTAATTACAGCACAGTTTGATGTAAATACCCTGAAATTAAAGCTGAGCGTCAGCACTTCAACATCCCAGTCATTATTAAATCAACCATGCTGCTTTTCAGAGCAGTAAAATATGTGTTGCTGTCCTGCTGATTACAGACTGCATAAGATGTTTTGCATATAAGAAATTCATCTTATGTATATTTTACAATCGCTTATAATAAAAAAAATCCTAATTTCGCTCAAATTAAAGACAAGACAAAAAAAAAACAATCTCACGCAACATATGCACACCCTTCAGTCACATATTCAAAATATCCAGAGTGGAAAAAGACAAAGTGCATATTCTCTCAGTCCATTTGCACAAACCATCAAAGTGCCTCGTGTAGTATATTCCCAATGGAATAGCACTAATACATTAACATATATTTATGATAATTGACAGGCGAGGATGTGCAGCTTCCTGGTAAATACAGGTAGATATTCTCTCTCCTTTACAGACTGTCTTTGCAGTCCTGTGAGAGGACGACACTAAAGCCTTGAGGAACATTGTCATCATTATGCTGGATTCATAGCCCACTCTCTTCTCTTTCTGTTCTTCAGCTTTCAGTGCTTTTGCTTCCTCAAAGAGACCCATGGGACCAAACGCAAAATATATAGCTTGTGTGTGTTTCTCATAATTGGCTCTAAGGTGACGCAAGTCTTCGAGATTCTCCAGCGGACTCTGAAAACAGGCTGTTTGAATTCAGCCGTTGTGCTCACATGCTCCTCCCTCAGCACAGGCATTTGTTGATGTACTGCAGCATGATTGTCAGTCCTGACTCAACCTATAGGCTGCAGGATCCGTCTGTGAGACTCCTCTCACGGTCACAAGAACATCTTGGATTTGCTAACACGTTTGGTATTTGGGTTATAGGCCCTGTGCGTTAGGGTATTGCGAGAGAGTTGAGCAAGCATTCCACAAAATGTAGTGAAGAAGTGTGTTGGTCCAGTGGTTGCATCAACAGCATATAGCAGCATTGTCAGGATAATAATAACCATCATTCATATAGCACTCAAAGCAGTGGTGGAAAAAGTATTCAGATCCCTTACTTAAGTAAAAGTACTAATACCACACTGTGAAATTACTCCACTACTATTAGAAGTCCTGCATTCAAAACTTAGTTATCAGCATCAAAATATACTTAAACCTCTGAACTCCAGGAGATTTTGGTTCAAATTTGTCAACTTCCTATGCATTCATTTCTGTCTCTGTTTAGCATTTTTCAATCCGTCCTTAAATCAAATGCATGGCACCTTTTTCTCACCACAAGCTTGGCTATTAGTCAGATTTTCATTTTTTTTTAAATTACAAGTATAAAGCTGCCATGTACCCAAAAAAAAAAACAAAGGACACAGGTTTCTATGGAAATGTGCCAATTTTTTTCACTATTTATACACACAAAAACAGCAGAAAATAATGAAATAAATAAATAACTATAAAAACATCAACAACATGTCTATTTGCATGTAAATTAGAAATAGCAATAGTTTAGTACAACGAAAATTCACATTTTAAAAATGGTAGAAACATAAATGGCACACTGTGTAAAGCCCCTATGATGCACTTTCAACTGGCTTTCTCAGCTTGTCTACATATTATATATGAATAAAGTTATCACTGTACATATATTTTCAATAAATAGATGGACTCCAGAGGGATAAAGTATCAAAAGTAAAAGTACTCATTATGCAGAATTGACCCACTTACATTGTTTTATATCTTCTAAATATATTATTGGATTATTATAATTGATGCATCTTGGTTTAATTTCTCAAGGTAGATCTCATTTTAACTACTTAATATACTGTTATGAGGTTTAATTTAAACAGAATGTCTAATCAATCACAATCAATATTATGTTTTTATGTTCAATTTTGAACTCGAATGTAACTAAAGCAGCTAAATGTAAAAAGTAGAAAATTTGCCTCAAAATATAGAAGAGTAGAAGTATAAAATTACTTAAAATAGAAATACTCAAGTAAAGTACAAGTACTTCAAAATGTATTAAGTACAGTACTTGAGTAAATGTGCTTAGTTACATTCCATCACTGACTCAAAGTCTAATGACCATTTATGAACAGTTAAAGAAAAATAGATATTCACATGAGCATCATCAGTCACAGGATGCTTGTGCCATTTCTCTAAATAATTCTTTATTTAAAGGAAGACATCCACTATATTGACATTCCTGCAAACCTTTTGTTGTGTTTTTTCCCCATTCCTGTACACAATGAAGAAATAAATCGTCATGACTGATGAGAAGAATTTCCTGATCTGAGGCTTCAACATTTGGGCAATATATTTGCTAATATATTTGATTATAACACCAGGACACAACAATAGAAAAATGTTTAAAAAAAACAACGATTACAATGATAATAATAATAAAAAAAGATAAATTGAAAAAGGGTCAATTTAGCAAAAATAAATGCAATAAAGACCTCAGCATTTTCAACTAAAACTCAACAAAAAAGTATACAAAACATTAGAGAAGCACTTTCTATGATTCCCATATCTATAATGCATTATAAACATACTTATAATGTATTTTAATCTTGTATATATAGCCTATTATAAAGGACTTTATAATGAAATAAGGTCACTTACATGCATTGTCTCTGCAAGGATAATAGATAATTCTCATTGTAATACATAATACTACTTTTAATGCCTTATTCTTACTATTATAATGCATTATAATGTGATGTGTGGGTTATGGACACGGGCTTGCAAAAACAGCCCTTGAGCAATCATTATGACACTTTATAAGCTAATGTGCAATGATTATTGTTAGAAGGCATTATGAATATTTATCAATACTTACTTACTTACTTATAACTATAGTTTAGATTGCACTGGACATGAGCATCATAGAAAGCATTACAAAGATAGCCTTCATTTCAATATTTTTATTATTGCACACTTTTCTCTCGTATTGACCAAAACCAGCAATGAATTTAACAGAACAACAGCCTGATAGCTTATACCTCTGTGCCACAGAGCTCTATTGTCATCCAAACGATATTTAAAAAGCCATAAATGATCCATAGGGTGACATATTCATTCACAATGAGCATAGCCAGTGCAGTTAATTTGGCGTGTCATGCTAATAGGTTGACTTAAATTGGTCTTCCTGAGAAGCTGAAACATGATAGTGTAGCTTTCTAAATTCTAAGCTAACTGTGTAATTTGCTGGTCAATGACATTTAAACAACTCTTTTTTAACCGACATAAAAAAACAATAAACAGGATGCGCCCACTTCTCTGTTCCTCAGAAGATTATTATGAAAACACAAAAGGAGAACAGCTTGTCAAGCCTCTTTACTGCCAAAACCCTTACTGGCAGAGTATCGTGGTGAGCTGAGGGTAGCCAAAGATTTAGGGGAGTCCACGCGAATCATGGCCCTCTGAGCTCATGTCCTTTTCCTCCCCTTGAAAGAGCCTCACCACAACAGGCAGCACCACACTGCCAAAAGAAACGACTGGAGTAGATGTACTAGTGGTGAGTCAGAGCCGACCAAAAACTCACAACCATTTTTCTGCGGATTGAGGCCAAAGAGGAATGCAATGAGCAAGCATGACCTGAAGGGAGGCCATCTTATTTATTTGACTACCAAGTGGCTAACAGTATATGTATCATAACCAGTGCCGACAATTGCTTCAGGAGCCACTTGAACTGTTGTCCTTTTTTTTTATAACGTGGGAGCATTTTGACAAGAAAGACTGACTGAAATAAAAATGCAGTAGATGAAGGCTGGAGATGAATGAGTCAGTGAGTCCATGGCCATCTATTAGATTATCCTCAAATGCTGATGCAGAGTCACACCAAATGTATGAGCACTGCCATCTCTGCACAGGTATCTTATTAGTGTTTCTGGGAATTACACATAATCACCGCCAGCTAATTAACCATTGATGGTACGCTTTTATTCTTCGCAGGACATTCAGAGTACATGCAGGGTGCAGTTTCAGTGTAATAGGCCCATAGGAACATGATTCATAGGGCTATATTTAGGTCTATATAGAGCCTATGTAAAGCCCTATGAATCATGTTCCTATATGAACATGTTTTTTTAAAGAAACAGTTAATGTGTTTATGCATGATCTTTATTGGTACAGTATGTGCAGGTGTGTGTTGTGTCAAAGCAGAAACCTCCAGGTCGGATAAGTGAAGCCAGTGCGGAAATGCTTTAAAACTGCATTCTTGGTGAAAAAATGACCCTATAGGTCACTTAATTTATTACCTCAGTCAGCAAAAATGTGTTCAAATTGTGTTCAGTGTTTGTGCTTAACCCTTTAACCCCTTTTTGTATCCATCTAGTAATTGTAAAACAAATTTAAAAAAAATTACAAAACACATTCTCTTACAATGTTAAAAATATTAATATTTTATTATTAATTTGTTGTGATAGTCATGATTTCCACATATTTATTCAATATAATTACCATATTTACTTGGAAGTCATCTCAGAAAGTGACAAAAACTACATACTTGATTCATTATTTCAGCATATTTATGATGGAATAACATTAAATGGTTCATATTTACAGCAATGAATGATCAGAAATTATGATTTTATAGCACATAGTTCATTATAATGACATTAGCTTAATACCGATAAGCTAACCATAAAGCGCCAAATCGACCGTTTGGTTGAGATAGTTTTAAAAAGTTGAATATACATTCATTACAGTTTTTTTGTGGAATCATGTAACATTTTTCGGTTCAGTAAGGCGTCCTTTTTTTTACCAAAATTTCACCAAAAATAGGCCACATGTCTGCAGTGATTTTCTTGTTTCTGATTTTTCCTGGTTGGAGGCGGGACTAAGAGGCATACTATTTAAAGACACAGTGACCTCAGCCGCTCCATCAGGTGCAGCTGAGGCTGGATTTCAATTAAGCACATTGAGGAGTCAAGTGTTCATTTTAAAATATAGATGCATTTTAATAACCAATTATTAGCTGATGATATTGCATCCTTACAGCTCCTGATACATTCTGCGAATGTGCTGGTTAAAAAAACAAAAAAAACAAGTTTGAAAAACATGAGGACAAACATATGGGTGACGTCACAGTGGCTATGTCCACTTCCTTGGTAGAGTTTATAGTCACAATGGTTTGCAGTGGAATAAACATTGCACAGCCCTGAAATTACGAGTCAATCAATTAGTTGATGCCACATTATTTTGTTGCCACAAAATAATCAGCAAATTGATAAGCAATTACTGGTTTTAATAATTTAATTAATTCTACGGTTGTGAGGATTTACTTTTATTGGATTTATTTTACTTTGTTTTGAAAATGAAATATATGTAGGCAATATACTTGATAATATATTTGATTACAACATCAGGACACAACAATAGAAAACTGATTAAAAACAACAACAATTAGAATGGTAATAATAAAAAAGATGAATTGAAATAGGGTAAATTTAGCAAAAATAAATAAAAAAATAGTAAGTGGGTAAAATATTGTTAAATCTGTATATAAACCAGCTTAATAGCACACTTGTATGGTGTAATACAATATAATTTAGAAGAAATATAATTGCTTCACAGACTTTTAAATCGCTCCTCCCATGAAGTCAAACTGTGTGTGTTTAAATCCCCTGTCCTGCGCTCTGATTGGCTGGCTGACGTTACAGGGGCCCTGATGTTTAGGCATCCAACATCTGGGAGAAAACGGGAGAAAAGTGAGCCCGAGCTGGGCGGGGCCAAAGACAAAAGCTCAAACGGTTAACCAATCGGAGACGATACGGTCCGAACGTCGCGTCGTGATAGGACAGAACGCCTGTCAAACCTGCTGGCAGGGGGCGTGGCCTGAGCGGCTCCCGAAGTGTTGTGATTTCAGTCTGGCTCCAGTCTTGTCACAGAAGTGCGGGGCGCCTTTTCGCTGCTGTGGCGCTCTGGGATTACTAACCGTTTACCGAAGAAAACTAGCTAAAACTAACAACTCTGCCTTCTTCTCTGCGACTTTAACGCGTCAGTGTCTGCTGAGAGACAACGGCGGTTGTTTTTTTTTCCAACGCTTGGACATACGGAGGAAACAATAAGGTAAGAAGTGGTTCGCCTGCTAGTTGAGGACTTTAGCGATGCTGCTGCAGCTGCGCTTACTTTGCTCATTATTAGGAGTCTGGAGCTTCAAGTTTTCCACAGAAGAGAGGTTATTTTACCGTGCAAATGACGTCCAAACCTTTACATTAATTTTAAACACGTAAACACATTGTTTCCGACACGTTTTATGAGCCTTAAGTTGAATTTGGAGTCCGGAGAAGCCGCTTGTTTTCTCTTTTCCTCGGCTGTGTTTTGGTCATTTCTACTCAGGATGACAAGCCAGTATTAACTGACTGATTTTGCAAGCTATTAGACATTTTTATTGTCCTCCGCGTTGTGGTTTTGACACAAATTTGCAGATTTTTGTAGGCAATGCATTGTGTGAAAGCCTCAGTTAACCAGACCTGCAATAGGCTGTTTAAAAAATCATGTTTTCGCTCTCTGTTGACTGTTGCTGCAAGAGTCCTGAGCAACTTATCACAAATTAGCAGCTGATAACGTCTGTCTTTAAGTGGCGTCTTGCCTAAGATACTAATTGATTCATCATTTTCTGTTACCCTGGTTTATTTTCCAACGAAAACAGGCCAAATGTGTTTACTCCAGACCCTGTTCGTGCAAAGAAAATCAACACATAATGGAGCATTTTCTCCCTGTTACTGGCAGATAACGTTAACAAATCTATTTGAGCTTGTGGGTGTCTAGTAAAGAAAACACTGTTCGGTAACATGAAGCGGCACACTCTGACTTTGCATAGATTTTACCTGCTAAATCATGCTTACTTCATCTGCAGTTTTGTCTTGAAGCCAAACTCGGAGGGAAACGATGAGCTCATTGTTCTAACAGGTTTCTGCTTTTGCACGCAGAGTTTCAGCAGTAATCTGTATTGGTCTTCAGTATTGACTACGATGCACAAAGAGATTAGGAACCCGTGTTTTTTTTCTCTCCCAGGAGCAAATGGTGGTTTATTTATGTTGAAATAGAGGCTCAGGGCTGCTCTTGAGCCATCCTCTGCAGAAGTGGGACTATTTGTCTCAGCCTGGTGTGCATTAGCCCTCTCATCGCCCTCAGTGGGTGTTCAGTTTCAGTTGAGGCTAAGAACATTTCAACAATAAATAAATCTCTCCTATGCACAAACAGAGACAGACTACACCACTACTTTTTCGATCTCTGTCTGTTGCAAGGCAATATGTGCCCTCTTGCCTGACTCAAAGGCAGCCTGGTCCGGTTCTTTTCCTCTGATCTATCCTTAACCTTGCAAAAGTTTTGCAGGCATTTTTAAAAATGCATGTTTGGCTTAAGGGGTACATAGCCTTGATTGAACAATGCCTCTTGTTTTGGCTGTTAAAGAGAAAAACATCATGCACTTCCTGAACCATCCAGTCAGATGTTTAAGTGGAGACAGTGTGGTTGGATCTTGTGATTTTCTTTGGGTTTGCCTTGTCCCCGCTCATCTCAGCTGCTGCAGTGATATCATAGGATGGGGAGGCCGCTGATGGCTTGCGGTTTCCTACCGCAGTTGTACAGTGACTTAGCACTCTGTGCTGCTCGGAGGACATTGCAATGTGGTTTCAGGTTATTTTATTTGACATGTTACGGGTCTGCTGACAAGGAGAGGTGCTGCTTCCCTGCAGGAGAAGAGAGATGCTCCTGTGTAGCCTGACATTGTGTCTGATACTTACCAGCATGTCTGTCTGCACTCCTACTTATATTATGTGTAGCGCATACAAATCTACATTCAACCCTCGTTTGTGCCAATCTCCCACGCTCACAAACAATCAACTTCTTTCTGTTTTTTCAAGCTTTTTTTTAACTCAACACCATTAGAAAAGTCACATTCTGCTGACTGGTGAGTTACAGTCGTAAATGCGAGAGAAAGCAAAGTACCAACAGTGCATTCATTTCCTCGTCACCTCTGAAAATTGCTTGCTCTTCGTCCAGCTCTCATTTTCAGGCCCTGATAGGTCCGTCGCTCAGTTAGCATGGTTAATGGTGCATTTAGCCCAGTGTGTAATTTTATTTCCGATTTCCATCTCGGCACTTGCTTTTAGTTTGAAATGACAAGAGGCCCCGATGGAGGGGCCCCCGCGTGTGCAGATGGCATCTTCCTAATGGTCCTCAGGGTAATGATGGTTGAAATAGGCTCCTAACCAGGGGCTGAGGACTGCGGCCCTTGGGGAACATTCAGCAGGCCTATTTCCATTTTCATCATCGAGATAAAGTGTTCAATATCTGAACATAGCTACATATAACACTCCTATACACATACAGTGTCGGTCCTTGGTCAGAGGGAAGAACTGAATTTTAGTGGGATACACAATGACACGTTACATTAAATCCTCAGGCGAACTTGAAGTTGTTGAATTGCTACACTCACGCTCATTTCCCTGCCATTTCAAGCTCAGTGGAACTTGAGAGCATTGGATAATATTTTTCGTGCCATTGTTGTGGCACTTGAACAACAGCGATTTGTCTGAAGTGTCTCAGACCTCAAGCACATGGCGACATTGTGCAACTGCCGATGTCTGAAGAATGGGCTGGTGCAGCGCCGTGCTTCAGGAAGCAACAGTTAATCTCAGCTTCTCATCCGCAACATATGGGACTTTGTTTGGCCCTGCACCTGAGAGAGGCACCGGTCTGTGGCACCTCATATTTCATTTTGATAATGGCTGGTTACCCGTGGCAACTGGGCAGCCAATGAGAACTCCGTTTCTTGAAGTAGATGGTGAAAAGAAGGAGAAGAGGGTGGGTGAGGAGGATGTGTGCTTCAAGGCTGCGTCCCTCCACCCTCCCCTACCTTTTCCTGGCTGCTTGTGTCCAGTGAAGGGTGTGGGACCCCTGGGGAGTGAATTATTACCTGTCAGCCCCGCAGGCTCCCTGTCATCCATAATCCAGGGCTGACACAGCACAGGCCGGTCCAGGCTATCTGCTGAGACCACCGGGCCTTGGCCTCCAGGCCTGGCCCTGTTTGGCCACAGCTGGTAAGAAATCACATTAACATGTTGCATCAAGCGTTACAAATGCATAGGTTAAGAATAGCAGGCGGACCTGCCTTGTGCCTTCTGCAGCGTGGCTGAAGTGGGTCCTCCATCACTGTCCTAGCTGCATGAGGCTTTTTTCCCCCTTTCAATTGTTTTCAGCCACTCTTCCAGCCGAACAGATACAACTTCTTTACTGTGCTTGGAAAGAAAGTTTTCCCCCTTACTTTTTGCTGATTCGGTGCACAGTATCTCCTGGATATACTAAGTTCATTTACAGAATGCCTGTGGCATGGACATAATGTATACTGCAGCTTTAGTTTCATCTGTTCCCCTATCACTGTTGCAGCATTGTGGAAGTAAAGGTGCATACAGTGGATGTTTTTAGCCCTGACAACCTTTTTTCCCACTAGTACCATCATCAGCTATTAGATTTCAATCCTTGGCAGGCTTGTAATTACTTTTGATTCCAAGAACAGGCGTGCAGTGGCTTACCTCCTGTGGTCCTGGTGTGGTTAGTGCAGGACTGGAAATTATAGCCAAGCTGATGAGTGTGTAAATTATGGGAGGAAAAGCTTTGAGTTCAGTGAAAGGCTAGAGGGAAGCAGAGGGAGAAGAAGAAAAAGATGGCGGCAGGCGGCAGACCGCAAACTGGACAAGTGACAGGCCTCGGTCCATCCATCCAGACTGGCTGTCTTCCTGTGGTTTTGTCGAGCTGTTCTTCAGAAACGTTAACCCCTTGTCGAACATGGACTTGGGCTCGCGCTTGCCAACCCGCCGCGGCCACAAGCAGTGCAGCAGGAACACTGGATGACTGTCTGGTTACGCTTCATGAAGCACGGTGGACCGAGTCCAGCAATTAGAGGGGAAAATATAACCTGTAGCTTGCAGTGTCAGCAGATTGCCTCAGATTTATATTTTGAGCCCGCAAGGGTCTTGTGTCTCATGAAAGAATCTTTGTTAAAAATTAAAACCTCAGTTCCTTTATGTTTTCAAGCCTTTTATTCTCCTTTGTTTCATTTCTTTGTAAAGTCATGCACTAAGGTTTCTGTGTTTTGTTGTGTGGTTTTGTTTAACGATATCTGAATTCTCCAGCCAGACTCATAATACTTGTAAATTCATGCTTTTACCTTCCACACTCCTGTATCAGTTGCCCTTTTTAGATGAAGCAGAGACTACCTATTCACTATAGTATCATAGACACACGCTTTGATTTGTGTAGCAAAGAGGCTGTGCGTGCTACCCACAGGGCAGCTTGGAAGGAGCATGCACAACAAAAAGGATCCCTCTTGAAAGGAAAAAAAAATGACTCATCCAAAAAAGGAATCCTTGTCATTTTTCATGCATATTCGATGTGAAGAAGTAGCTAATGCGGCTTCATATGTGCATGGATTTTCATCGTTTTAAAGGATTATTAGCTGATGACTAAGCGCAACGATCTTCCAAAACTCCCATTCAGCCACGTCACCCACAATCCCCCAGAATCCTGTTTATTTTAAAAACCTTAACGCTCAGTAGGATAATATTAACTCCCAAAAGATTAAGATAATACAGACATCACAACACACTCCCTCCTGCCACTACTGAGAGTACAGAAACATAACTTCCCCCCTAAATCCACTACCATTCTCCTGTGTTTTAATAGGAGCAAGCCACTGAAATAAGGAAACAAGTGTGCCTGTAAATGGCCTCTGGCCATACATACCAGTTATTGATTGTTGAACTCTTAGTTGGGTGGGCTGGGGGACGGCAATAGTGCATTGGTTTGTTGCTCCAAATGATCTCTTAATCACTTCATAATGAGTGCAGACCTCCCGCATCATTGATTAGTCAGCCAGCCTGAAAGTGGAGCAAATCACCCCCCCGACTTCCCAATCTCACGTCCTTCTCACTGGTGGAGGAGAAATCGGATGCTACTGTGAATGTTTTCAAAAGGAAACGTGGAATTAATGTGATTTAAGTATAAAACACGAAACCATAGTTTATAACAATATAAATCTTCTCACCAACTCGATTTAAGTCACTTTTGTATGTTCATTAAGTAAATTTCTTAATGCTGTTTTAGTGCCGAGTTGTAATTTGGAACAATTTGACTTAAATCTATTTCAATCAAATCCTTAAAAAGTAAAAAGCATTGAAACCATTTATCGAACATTAAGGACTGAATTTTTTTTAAATGTCTTAAATTGCTGATACAGGGGAAGTAGTATTTTATGATTTTTTTTCCTGATGTTGCACTGTGAAATTGCAAAATCTCAACATATTTATCATTAAAAAGTGAAAATGACTGAGTGCCTCTCACATTAACGTCACGCAGACCATGATGGCAGAACAAAACTTCACAAGAGCAACTTCTGCCTGTAAATGTTTAGCCGTTGGTCGTTAGCAACATATAGACTGAGGTTTGCACATTCAGCAGATTAGTGTGAGAATCGAGGTCGCAAATGTAATGGCAGAGCTGGAACCCACCTGTGTGTTCCCGTCAAAAACAAAAGAAGAAGAAAGAGAGAGAAAAGAGAGACGGGGATGGTGAATGGAAACACACCGAACACGCCAACGCACATTTTCCTTCCTGCAATCTTGTAAAATTGAGCTGAAATTAAATTCTCAGTGGCATTAAAAGTCTTGAATCTAACTTGCGTTAAGCTGTAGGAACCCTGTATACTATGATATATTTATAGCTGCAAGATATGTGAAACATGAGTATTTAATCTTTGTCATACTTGCTTTGTTTCAATAGTATTTTTCTTTTGCTGGTCCAGTTTTGTTTTGTAGGAATTGGGCAGCACTCAGGGCACCTCAGGGTTTTATAGATGGACAGATATAGGACCTGCTATTTTTTTTCCACCTGAGCAGGAGAGTCAGCAGGAGCCATGGTTTCTTTGTTCTTTGCTTGCTTGTCGAGGAAAAGTGAGCCGAGAAAAACTGAATGGACAATGGACTTCTCACCACGGTACAGTCACCTAAGGTGAATCGGTTGTGTTTTGATTTCAAGTTTGTTGATTTTTATTATTACAAATAACAAAGACAGGCTGTATTAGTTCATTGTGTGATGTTGAATATATTGGTCCTTGGCATCAGTGTGATTTTTTCCCCTACTATTTTACAGACATCTGGCTCTTTTATCTAGAACCAGCTTGTGAATTGCATTTTAATGAAATACTATAACTGCTATAACTCAGTATATATTTTTAATGTAACCTTTATCCATATTGCCCACCTTAGCTGCAGCATCACCTTTTTCCTTATCTCCATCTTCATCGCTAAGTGCTCGTTTCTGTGGGTTTTCTGTGCTCCGCTTCTCAGAGATTGGCTCTCAATCAAGTAGTGTGGGCGGCACCATAACGTCCTTTCCTTGGTTTTTCAATTTGTGAAGTTTTCGTTTCTCTTAGTGGAGTTATTTTCTTTGCCTGTTCAGCCACGGTGGCTATCACAGCTTGTACTAACGGCCCAGTTACTCTCCCATTTCCTCCAAACAAACGGCTGTTGTTGCTGCAGGAAATGTAACCATCCATCTTTGTGCCAGAGGTTATTTCCCTGGAAAGACCTACCAGACACCCAGGGCCTCTCGCCACCTCTCTCTGATTTGGTGTGCACTCTTAAAAAGAGCGCTTGGCACAGCAGACATCCGTCTCGTTTTCGGCACAAGAAGTTGTAACTGACACATGTCGCCTCAAATTGGAACGTCTCATCCTGAAAGAAACGCAGCAGGTCTGTTGAAAATCTCCTGTTTTAATGGGATTCTTTGTCCTCACATGACATGTTTGGCTGCATATGATGAGAAAATCAACACATCCTGCCTTTGGTGACACAGATTGAAATCTCACAACTGATGGAATGATGAAATTGAGAGAAAACAAGCTTGATTCAGACATGATAGAAAACAGGTTGGCTTCATTTAAGTTGGCTGTTGATTTCTGCGAATCTGCCGTCAGCTGCGTCTATTTTGGCACACTTCTGTTTTTTAGACGTTAGTCTGTTGTTTGAACACAAGCGACTTGGACAAACTTCTCTGCCAGACTTTTAATTTAAGTTTGATTTAGGAGTCAGCTGCACGCCTAAGCTCCCCCTTTGTGCAATTTTAAGATAAGAAAACTTTCTTTATGTAGTTTCAATGCAGGTAATCTGGTGAATGCTGTCTGTAGACAGACTGGAAGTTGACTGTGATTGAACAACAGTCGAGTTGTGACACTGAACAATATGCTGAAGTTAAGACAAGAATTAGAGCTGTTTTCCTTTATAAATGCATATGTATGTTACCTTTTGAGTCGTTGTTCAAATAGGGAAATGTCAAATAACTACTGCAAGTTTCTACAGCCTAAAGTGTAGTCTGAATTTTCTTCTTTGCAGAAACAATTCATTTCCATCGACGGAAACTAATTTGCATCTATTTTATTGTCAATTAATCATGTAAAAGTGTATACAAAGTACCTAGTCCTTGACTTGAGCTTTAGAAAATTGTTATTGTTATTTTGCATTATGTTTGACTAGGGCTGGGCGTTATGGTGAATATCTTATATCCCATCTTAGCTCGTTTCATACCTTGAAAATGATATACAGTATATATCAATATGTTGCATTTTTTTCTGGTTATTCAATACATTAATAGTTTATATGAAATAACCACATGGTAATACCTATTTTTGTATACTCCTGTGTAAATAATATAATACTTACTCATTTAATGAAGAATTTGGTTCAAAATTAACAAAACCATTTCAAATCGATCAAATTATTATTATTATTATGTAAATCAGATTGAGACAGTTGTTTGATTAAACTTCACTGGGGCATTTCAGATTTTCACCCTTGGTTGGGTTCCAAGTGAAACTTGTTCTCCACGATTATTCTGCAGAGAGAACCCGGTCCTGAGCTGTATGCAGTGTTGTATTCTGGGTAATGGAGTTTAGATTTTGGCTTGTGACTGGAAGGTTGCCAGCTTGAGTCCAGTTTATTAATCACATTGAACTGAGTTGTAATGTAAAGTGTGATGAAAAACCAAAACCTGAAAAAATGTTGACATCAGATTTTTTTTGAGAAATTTGAGTTAGCATGTGCTTGTTTTATTTATACAGGCGCAGTGATATATTTTATATATGATTTCATCACAATACGATTCCTTTGAAAGTTCAATGTTTAATTATTCATATTTAATTATTGCCCAGCCCTATTTTTTGACATTCATCTGAGATTAGTCTATAAATCAAGATGAAATTATTTAGTATTTGCAGCACTATAGTTTGACCGGTACTGTGTACAGTTTACTATGAAAATCTAAATAAGCAGGTTTGGCAATGATGATTATTGATTATTTGATTGGATGTTTGAGGAGTAGTTATAGTCATTGTTTCTGATTGTGTTACGTGTCCTTGTAAAGTCCAGCAGAAATGCGCTGCATTGAACTGAACACATACTAGACTGTAAAGAATGTTGCAAAGTGTTGGAGAAGTAGTCCCCATTCCTCAGGCTGCAGAGCACATCAACAGAACAGGGGCTGAAGCAAAGCACTGTGGGTTTAGAGTTTGTTTTTTCAGACAAGTAAGACAGAGATTGAATATCAGATTTCTTTTTTTTTTAGGTTTCTCTTTTGATAATCCGCTGCACAGCAATTGTCTGGCTTGTCACATCTTGGCTAAAGCAATTAGGCTGACTGCATGACTGGGGAGGGGGGAGGGGGGGGGTCTGGTGCTTAGTTACTATAGAAGTAATTCTGAGTTATGATCATGTCTCATTGTTGCTTATTGGAGTTTTTCGAAATGAGAATTTTTATGGTCCTGAGACGTGAAATGAAGCAGGAAATTAAAAACCTAAGATAAGCCATTTTTTTTCTGTCCTCTTCATCCAAAGCTGCTGCCTTCACACAGTAATGCCCCATCATATCCCATCCCTGCTCCGCACACGCTCACAAGGTGACAGGTATTCACATATTTAATTTATTTAAGTGTTCAGAGAAAATATGCTATTTTTTCCCCCCCAGCGACTTATCACATCTTTTGAAAACGAAATGGGCTCTCCTCTCAGCAGTGGGCGTACCTTCAATGAGGGACCTGACTGCATCTAATTTCCAAACTTTCCAAAAATAGCGAAGCTGTTTGACCTTGTTCCTTGAAAAGTTGACCAAGTCCCACTGCTCCTCCTGCACGGTACACACTTTAAATGGACTGCATGAAGTTAAACTCTGCCAGCTCTAGTTTTAGGTGAAAGGTTCATTGATGGTTTATAAAACTCAGATTGGATTCCCAACTCTCCTTCTCCCTCAGGCTCTTTATCCGATTTCTTATGCATGCACCCTGTGCTCTGCAGATAGGACTTGTAGCTGATTTTTCCGCAAACAACACTCTGCATACCCCCGTGCTTAAATCTGGAATGTGTTAAATTTAGATATGCAGTGCTTTTTCTTTTAAGATTTAACTCTGAATCCCTGTGCGCCTATGTGTATGAAGTGTTTCACCTGTGTGCAAAGCATTCAGGGGTGGATTTTGGCTGTTTATAATCTATACTTTAGCTCTCACGCTATTATTTGTGTATATTTTAGTGGTCACCATATGTGCAGCGAATATTTGGCTTGGACATGGTGTAAGATAAGTCTGCTCGCCTACACTTAGCTTGGGCATTTTCCTCCATTTCTCAGAACTCCGGGCTCGTTTCCATCGAATCGAGGCTATTTTTAAACTCCTCTTTGGGGGGAGGGAGTGCGGGGGTTTATCGGGGGGTTTCAGTTAGTGTCATATGAATCCAAACTGGGCAGCCGTCCAGGGTGAGTAAAACACACCTCCCCCTCCCCTACAGTGCACTGAACAAGAGAGCGACGGTGTGTGTGTGTCAGTTTATTAACCATGTGTTGACTCACCCCTGCAGCTGTGTCTGTGTGAGTGAGTGGGAGAGAGGGTGCAGGCTTGTGGTCAGGAAAAAAATAATTCATTCTTCATAGGTGCATCCTTATACGGTGCAGTATTGATGCAAAGAAGTCTCAATCATAGTTTTAACATAGTGCTTTTATAAATAAAAAAATAATAAATGTATCCACAGTACAATCTGGAATTAAATTAACTTTTAAACTAAAAGTTTTTTTTTTTTAAATCGGTGTCAAAAATGTGAGTAATATTGATCACAATATCTTGTTTTGCCCTGTAAAAATAAATGACTAATGACGAACAATATGTTGGTTGACTTATCTATTGATTGACTTATTGTTCCAGAACTAGAGCTAAGACGAGAAAAACACCCTGAAGGCATAACAAGCAATTTGCACATCGTTGTCATGCATGTGTTGTTTAAAAAAAACGAGTTTATTAATCTGACCTTTCTCGTGATGGTTATTGATATTTTTATGAATGTCGCCAGTAAAAAAGATGGAGATGAAATATGTCTTACACCCTGAATCAAAGTGAGTCTTTATGTTGTGATAAGCATGTAGTTTCCATCTGAGCATTGGTATTAACAGTTTTGAAGCCTTTTATTGTATTTCAAACATCTGCCGTAGATGAAAAGGATCAGGCTATTTGTCCGAAAATTGGATCAATTTCAGTCAAACTGTGATCCTCCAAACATGAGCACAATCTCAGAGTAATCGCTGATGGTAATTTTAGCCATAATTGTGCAGCCCTGTGTGTGTGTGCCTGCAGTGATTTGGATGACTGCTCGGGGCTGGAAAAACATGTTCATTAATTTACTCGGAGGCTGTAAACTTATTTCCACCAAGAGAGAGACACAAACACAACAACACACCTCCCACTCAGTCACACGAGCCACTTCCCCGGTCCAGCGAATAAATCCTCTTCGGCTGTTTGATCTCTCTTCATTGCTTTCCTCCCTGCCTCCACCATCTCTCCCCGAGGGGCAGTTTCTGGTGACTGACGGCATGAAAACCAACTCAGGGTAAACAAAGCACCCACCGCCAAACCATGCTATTACTTTAATGTCACAACTCAATGACAGGTGGCTGGGTGAAAGGAATGAGGGGCCAATACACACGCATTTTCACTCTCAGTCTGAGGCTGACAGTAGCCCTCCAGCAAAACACAGTCTGCATTGGTGTGGGCCTGTAGCTACAGGTACCAAGAGGACCAAATGTCAGGGAGTCCAGTTTGAAGGCTATCCGACAAACAATGCTACTGCACAGCTGTTGACAGTGCTTCCGGGCAGGATTTTACAACTTTGCATGGTTTTCATGACAACCGTAATGTCTTGAACGTAGTGATGCTTCCAAGGTAAACACTAAAATATGCAAAGAATTTCCCCGGTATATGAACTCTTGCACATTGTTGCTTGACCAGTGATGCAGTTGCACATACACATTCACTATAAATCCTTTTACAGCAGATGCCATCAAAAATATGCATGTGAGTTAAGATGAATTACTTTATTAATCCCACAATGGGAAAATTCAACCTCTGCATTTAACCCATCCTTTTTTTTTATACACACAAGTGAACACACTGCGCAAGGAGCAGTGGGCAGGACATTACTGCTGAGCTGTGTTAGGTGCCTTGCTCAAGGAAAGTTCAGTCCTTGACCTGTCAGTCTTGGGATTCAAACCAACGACCCTCTGGTTACAAACCCGATTGACTGAATGTCCATATTGGCAACTGATGTGCAGTTTTGCCCCAGTCATCCAGACGACGTAGCGGACTTTAAACATTGGATTAGAACTGTTCCCAGCTTTAAAAAAGCCTGATTGTTCTATGTTGGGTTGTTAAAACAACAGTGGATTCAGTGGACTACAACAGGATCCTGATTGTTTCACAGCAGCAGGTGTTTGGGTTTGTTTGAGTGCCCTTGTTAGTGGGTGACTTTCAGGTGAATGCATGTGTGGTTGCCCACAGTAACTTCTGTTCTGGTTGGCACAGACAATAAACACAGAGGCGTATCTATCCAGAACTGATTCAAGTAAAAACAAAGGTTTTTACTAATACACCTCCATATTCTGTTCAGCTGAGAGTCACCAGTTAACAAGGTCACTCATTAAACCAAAACACAGGTGACTACCACTGGACTGAGAACACGATAAATTGTTTGTAACGTCCTGTTTGAATCTCAATAATATCAGCTCTCCGTCTAAGGGTTAGTCTAGTCTATGCTATTTGGTGGTCTGTACATGGCCATAGTTGTAACCATGTAGTGGTTTTTAATACTACTGTTTTGCACTGAAGAGTCTAGAATAAATATTTTGTATTTGCCGACTGTTTAGATTTGCGATTTACACTACAATTTAGATTAATGGTTGATTTTTTAATTCTGTTGTACGATTTTTATTTATACAAACTTCTATATATACATTTTTTTGTCATATCGTCAAGAATATCTTCATTGCAAAAATACCCTGAAGTATCCTGATATTATTTTTGGGCCATATTGCCCAACCCTGATGTATATCTGTCGACTAAATATTGGGCTATTTGTAATGGCGGCTGTGTCTCAGTTTGTAGAACGGTTGCCTACAGATCAGAAGGTTGGTGGGTCGATCCCTGACCCTGGCAGCCTACATGTCGAAGTGTCCTTGAGCAAGCTACTGAACCCCAAATTGCTCCCGATGATGCGTTCATCGGTGTGAATTCCCAATGGTGGCAGGTGGCACCAGTGTATCCTGGTAGCCTCGGCCACCAGTAAGAATGTGTGTGAGAATGAGTGTAGTGTTTAGTGTAAAGCGCTTTGGTTAAAAGTCTCACTCAAGCCTTCTATGTTATGTCCTACAATAGCTGTACAATATGGCAGCTTCCTCTCTGAGTAAGGCTGCAGCAGCTGGAGTCGTGCTGATCAGTGGTGCATGTACATCACAAAGTTACTAGTCTCTGTGTTGTTGCAAAAGTATTGCTAAGATGGTGTATCATGTTGCTAAAGGCAATGAAGAAATAGGTTTAAGAGCACACATGTCTACAGGCATGTGTCACTTTATAAGGTACACCTGCACTATCTATAGTAATTCAATAGTTCTGCCATTAATTTTCCCTATACAAAGTTTATTTTGGTAGTATTTTTGCAGAAATATGTGCATTACAAACACCTCTAAATTCAATGTGGTCCAGTACCACCTTTATCCTTAACCAACCTTTAAACACATTACGCTTTGTGATCTTGAAGCTTTTTGGAAAGTCTTTACTCCCACCACTCAGTTACAAATTCCATTAAAATTTCTTTACTACTGGCTTGTCAAAAAAGGTAAAATTTTGTATAACAAATAGTTTTGGCCACTAACAAATCCAAAATATTAACGATAAGCAGCCTTTCACCCACTGTCTCTCCCAGCCGTCACCATAAAGTCTATACATGATGAACAACCTGTACACTATGATGAGTAAATAATGAAAAACTTACTGTCCTTGAACAGTCCAGAGCTGTACGTACAGAACAGCTGGACACAAATACAATTATGAGAAAAAGTATGTGCAAGCGATGTGGAATTACATTTAATCAAATCTCTTGTGCAAGTTTCATTGACTGTCTAATGGAAATCATGAGTCATTTAACTAGCACCAGCACCCCCACCATGATCTGGCGCACTTCCTGCAGCGTGCTCCACTTCGGTGTTTGCCGCTCGTCAGTCAAAGCCCCTCTGATGTGAAAATTAAATGCGTAGAAAAGAGAGGGACTGACTGCTCGGTGCCCAACATGTGCGGGAGACACAGGTCAGTTACTGCGACGAGGCGGTCCATTCACCAGGAAGATCTTTTTAATTAGGCTATGTTCTTTTAATTAACCAGCCAGCATAATGTCTGTGTCCATTTGTCACCCCTGCTTTGCTCAGGCGGAGCTGGGTGAATATACCCTCTTTTGTCTCCTCGCGGTTCCAGAGGTCCCTGCTTCCTATTATGTTTCCTCATTCACTGAAATGTATTTTTTCTTCTCCTCCTTTAGATTAGCATGATAATACCCCATAGAGGGGAGGGAAAGTGGTGAAGAGCTATTGCAAGACTGCTCATCAGATTCACTGTGTGCAAGGCCGTGGTTATTATCATACTGAATGCACCATCAGTTAAACTAACAGCCTGAATTCCGACATTTATCTCCAATATCATAGACCGACTGTCAATTGCATAGGGAGCACAATGGCAAATTATGGGTTATGTCTTGCTCCTTGGAGTCTGGATCTTTCCCCTGAGTAATTATGCTATGCTAATTCTGCCCCCTCATGCACTTCCCATGACAGAAACAAGGCTTTCCAACTGTTCGGATGTCGCAGAGTTGGGTGAAGTGAAATACGGCCGAAATAAACGGGTTGTTGTCGTACCAGCGGCATCCACGAAACCCGAGTGCATCCTCTGTTTTCTCCTCCTTTTGCTCTGGGGCATTGATGGGGAAAGGCTCAGCTGGAGAGTGTGGTTGTGTTTCCAGGAGACAGGGGTCGGACGCAGGTCAGGCCACCTTGAACTCCTCAGCTGGATTTATTGTGCCGTAGGTGGACGGGGTCAGGTCGCGGTCCGCCCCTCCCCTTCTCCTCAACATGAGGACTTTGTTAGCGTCGGACATGGAGCAGACACTGGCAGCACAGACAAATCCCTGTCACGCTCTCTGAGGCGAACCATGCTGGGGTCAGAAGTCATGTGTTAAAGGGGGGAGGCGTCCCCGTGGCACGACCTGAATACTGATTGATTTTCTTGAGTGGGTGTCAAGGGAGTGGGGGCCCTGCCTGGGGGTAGCAGGGAGGGGTCAAGTCACTTACCACTACCCCATGCAGCGATGTGGAGTGAGGGAATGCGATACAAAGGAAGGGGAAAGACACTCTGAGTCACAACATGCCTGACTCCTCTGCTCTACTGTGTACCTCAGCGGGTGTGTGTTTTCACTTTCCCTGAAACAAGACACCAGACCACATGTTTTCCTTTTAATAGACAGCTGAGTAGAGAAAGGGCAGGAGTGTGGTCTGTTTGCCAGATGATCACTGGGCTGTTGGCATTTGGTGGGAGGCAGAAGAGACCACGCTCCCCATCTCCGCTGCTAGATTTATTAGTTGTTGTCCAAAAATGCACAGCCACAGTGGCCATTGACAATTCTATCAATCATCCATTTAGTGCAGTTCAAAGTGTTCAAAGGGAAACTCCATTTTCATACAAACAGGGTCTTATTTTTAGATTTAACTGTAGTGTGATTGTCATGACGGGCATGCTGCCTCTGTCCTATTTCAGCTGAATTTGAAATATGATTTGATTATAGAAAAATGCAATTGGCAATTTCAAATGGCCTTGATAGTATACAGACAAAGTTTAACCTTAGAAATTAAATTGTGCTCTGTTTTAACTGTTTTTCTGAGTATTTCTTCTACTTTTACTAGACTAGTTTTAGCTTTAGTTTAAAACTCAGGGACGTAAGAAACATCCATCTTTACTTATTCCACAAACAGAGTGCAAGAGAGATGAGAAACACAAACACACAGTAGCAGACAGACAGCAAGAGACGGTAGAGGTGGAGGTCGAGTTGGAGGTAGGGTGGCTAAATCAAACGTCATGACCAGCATCATTTAAGTCGAGTCATTTCAGGAATTTGACACTAACAGCTTCATTTACGACTTTGAGTCAGGACAAAATTTTGGTACATCAGTGATATCCATTACATTTTAAATATTTTCTTATTGAATTGTTAATGATTCATGAATTCACCACATAATTTGACACTATACCTTATGAAAACAAATGGGCTTACATTGTAAAATTCACAATTCAGAATTTTTTTAATGGAAAACTCAGAATTTGAGTAAAAAATACAACTGATTTGCCTCCAAATAAAGCATTTTAGATAGTTGGGTTAACCAGCCATGTGTTTCCAACCATTTTGATTGTCTGACTGCTCTAGTTTCTTGAACCATCTGACTTTATTCTATTGTCATTTTTCTAGAAGCAATTTGTGAATACAGTGTGATCATAAGGCTCCAATCAGTGATAAACTGGAATTTTCCCAAAAGCAAATTTAACCAATAAGATAGTAGAAATACAAAAATGGCAGAAACACAAAATTAAGATACAATTTTAAAATTCTAAAGTTTAAATAAAATGAGTAAGAACAATAAAATAGATGCAGTTAGTCACTGTTTTAATCTGTTTTTAGACTTTACAGTCATTTATTCCTCCCCATGCAACTGTATGGACCACTGAACTTTAACTAAATTGTCTTCTATCAGGGTAAATGTTTAACTTTAAGCCAGTAAGATACTAAATTATAAAAGATGGTGTTTTCTCAACAGTGCTCAGAGGTTTGACTTTTTTCAGAAGCGCTGACATAATCATGATATTTGAGCAGTGATCTCGGGCTCACAGGGGTCTAATTTTGATGAGTTTCCAGAGGACAACTGTAATTATGAATAAAAAAGTTTGTCCTTATTCAGTATCTGCATTGGCAGGATGCCATTTAAATGTCTCCCATCTCCTCAAGTAAAATAGAAAAAGGTCACAAATAAGACTGAAACAGAGAACCCATCATCACCCTCAAACCTGAAGAATCCCTATCAGGGTGCTGGTGATATTTGAAGCTGACTCGTTTCTGCTTGAGGAAGCACTAAACTTTCGCAGCGTCCTCATGTCCTTTCACTAAACCCCTCAATAAAGACATTTACAAGTCTGATATTAAATGGTGCTCTGATCCAGAGTGACTAGACGGAATCCATTAAATTGTCTAAATTGCATGTTTTTGGTTAATCAAGTTGTTGATCTCAGGCTTGAAGCTTTAAAAGCGTACTTCCCCAGCACATAATGTACTTTGGACCGTGCCCCCCCTGCAGCACTGCAATACATTTTTTGTTCTCAAGCTAAAAAAGAAGTCTGTTTGGTGCCTTTGTCTTGTTACAGACTGATAGAAGTCATGGATGTCTATTCAACTGGTTGAACAAAAAAAAAATGCTCTTGTGGCCAACATAGTTTAAATTTATGATATATTAAAATTTCTACATCCCAACAAGGTAATAAAACAAGGTAATAAAACAGGCTGCAGAATGAATAGTTTAATTAAGGATTGGTAAGCGCTAAGAAGATAGCTTGTAAAAGGGCTGACTAGTATATGGTAATGGGCTTGAGCTTTGGATGATCTCAAGAAGCTTCTAATGCAGATCCTCAGACCGGATCAGGCACCCTGGAGTTTTGATCTGGGATAATGAGTGACTAAATCTTCCTACAGTGGGCTCAGTTGATTAATCAAACTGCTCCCAGGGTAGCATTAACATGAGATTGCAGGTTGAGGTTTTTTTTAAGCTATCTTTCCCTCTAGCCTTCTGTTTCCCGTACAAACCCCACCCCGCTGCTACTTTTATTACCTTCAAATAAACAGTTCTTAACAAGTTCTGCTCATTCCTCCCTTGCATTCCTCCGCACACATGTTGCGTAGCATCGTTAATGGGAGCTGACACAACCAGAGAGGTTGTGGTGTCGTCTCCCATCCCACCGTCTTGTATCCATTTACCAGATCAATAGAAGAGTCATTCCACAAGTGTGAGGTTTGAAAAGTCGATGCATCCATATGCAGTCCTGCAGATTATGTTGGCTGAGAGGAAGCCCGGGCAAGCAAGGGAACGAGCGAAACAAGCAAACATCCGGTCCTACGGTTCAAAGGACGAGCAGTGATTTGATTAGGCTCTCAGTTGTGGTTCCAAGTTATGGTTTTTAAATTCTTCAAATTGAGTGTTTATGCATTTCGTCAGGAGTTGAGTCCGAGCCCGGGCTGGACTGAAGTATCTAGGTCAGGGAATAATTTCTCTTTTATAATGTCCTTCGCTTGTTCGGGTCAGAATAACCCAACACAGAAAACTTTTTACATTTAATCAAAACCTTTTTTCTTGGCCAAGACTTTTTTTCTTTAAAAGCCTTTTTTGGCATAATTGAAAATGTAACTCTGGTTGTTTGGCAGTTTTAATTATTATTACATAGTGATACTGACTTGTGAGGCTTGCAAACAGGCTTTTCCAACAGTTTAACAGTCCCTTGTTTTGTGCCTTGTACCTGATAAATTGCAAGTGGATGATGATGGAAGACGTGTTGGCACGACTCAAGCAGATGGCCAGCTGATCTACGTCACTGAACCCCTTCTTGGTTCTGCTATAAAGCACAAACGCACTTTGCTAAATTAATCAAGATGCATTTAGGGGCAATTTGTAGTCTGGGAACTTTAAGTGCCTCTGAGATAGTCTGGAA
This sequence comes from Centropristis striata, assembly GCF_030273125.1. Lineage (NCBI taxonomy): Eukaryota > Metazoa > Chordata > Actinopteri > Perciformes > Serranidae > Centropristis > Centropristis striata. The sequence continues at coordinate 21,850,206 of NC_081524.1, read as the reverse complement.
CCTTTTGTTGAGGGGGCGTTGGAATTTGTTTTCCACCAGGCCTTATCTGCCTGTTTGATGTCTTTTGTATTTTTTTTTTTTAAAGCAACTGTAAGTTCAGAGCTGATCTGTTAAGAGTTCTGACAAATGGGGAGTACAGGCCCTTGCTGATCAACATTTCACTCACTGAAACAAGAAAATAATGACTATATGCCCAATGGAATCACACTCTCCAGGACAAACTATTGATGCAAAGCACAGCGCCACATCCTCTCCATCCACGGCTCCTCTGTCCTTTTGTCTAAACAAAGAGAACCTGAGAGCATGGAGGAAAAAGAATAAGCTGGCGAGCTGGCTTTGCCTTAACCTTAACTGAACCATCATCAGCATGTGGCTGCCAGCTGGTGTGCTTGTTAATCCAGAGGATGCTGCCTCTGCAAGTCTTCCTGGGCTCTGCTGCTTGAAATGTGCTGGGCTCGAGGTCAAAACTTCCATCATCAACATTTGTCTGAATTAGTCTTTGTGCAGGTCATGATCCAACTAGGTCATCCATTCCATAGCATCCCCAAAAGGCTTAATAGAAGATTATGGGCAGCTATCTTCAGGTAGGGATAAGCTGCACTGAAAGTTGCTAACTCAAAGATTTTCCAGAACAATGGCCGTGTTAATGAAGCTCTAAAATTACAGTTCAAATGCTTGTTGTGATACCTTTGACTATGTGAGTTTTTCACATAAACCCCTGTGATATTACGCAGCAGATTGCATTTCTGATTGCTTTTTTTATGTTAATGTCCAATAGAAAAGTAATCAGCAGTGACTATGTGGAGCGGGGAATTAAATACATTTGCTATATGTTCAGTAGACAGCTTCTTCAAAAGCAGACATAATAACTTGGAAATCCTAGTGAGGCTGCTCAGAAATTCAATTTTTTCTTGCATATCAGCTTGCAGATGAAATGTTTTTTTTTTTTTGTTGTAATATCGCATGAAGCTTAGTTTAGGTTTGTGCACTGGCAAGGTGAAGATATTTTCCTGGGAGCAGATTGCCAGAGCAGATTGTGAGCTGAGATGCCATCATCAGATTTGGCTAGTTTGAGCTCTTGGATTTGTCAAAAGATTTTGTTCACTTATTGCAAAAGCAACCTGTTCATGCAGACATCACCAATCATGTCTCGCTTCCCCCGGAGTTCAAAAACATTTTTATGTCACATTTTGGTTTTTCCTGATGGTATATGCAGTATTAATGCTCCGCCATTATTATTCATGGTTTGGACTTTTCGGGTTCTGTGAGAAAAGATGCGACATGATTGCTCCGACTGCTCACACAGACTGAGGTTGCATCACTATAAGCTGTCCTGCATTATGTCAAAGACAGACACAGATGTAATAGTGATTTATTTGTCCTCCACAGATACACTGACAGCTGCTGTCTCAACCAGCCTGCACCAACCTGCTTTACTTACCTGCTTGGTGGATCGCTGTTTGAAGGCTTAAGGTACAGTAACAAATGCTGTTTCTTTCTCAAATGGGTCCTGTGTAATTAAAAGTTGAAGTAGATTTGATTTGGGGAGACCTTAAGTCTCTATTCACCGATCTCTCAAATGCACTATTTAGATTGTCACATTACATCCAATTTGAGTGAGGTCTACTTCCTGGAGACATCCACGGAGAATACTTAATTAATGGATGCTTTGTGGAAATACTGCTACTGGTGCAGCATTTTAAATTGGATACCGTCTACTCAATTACTTATCTACTCCTTTTAATCAAATGTCAGGAATTAGCTTTTCAATATTTGGCACACTTTTATGAAGAGTTTTTTTTTTTCTCCAACCAAGGACAAACTGTATTATATCAGATACACTGCAATGAAAGGGTCGAGTCAGAGTAGCAGCAGCATTGTGCTCACTGTTCATGATGCAGTCTTGTATGGTTAAGTATCATTTTAAAGACCTAGTTTTATGCGAGGTGAATGCAACATTTTCTGCCAGTTTATTCAGCTGTGGTTATCTTCCATGAAAGATTTCTGCATTGTGTTTCTGCTCTTTTCTCTGTTCTTCTGGCGAGGCTGAGTTGATGACAGCTGATGAATCTGGATGATGAATTTGAATTGTTGTGTTGTCGGCTTACGTTACCATATTACTGTGAGTAAAATCCCATCAATCCACAGAGCCCTATTGAATCAGATAAATTGAGTTTTATTAAAATCTTAATAAAAAATAATATTTTTTTGTATAACTTATTAAGGTTTTGGAACCGAACCTTGCTTGTCGCTCAATGAGTGTGGAATATTTGAAGCTATAGAGAAACACTGAAATCATGGTTTCAAATCTTAAGTGTAACATAAACCACTGATTACATGTTGTGATGATCAGATAATGGTTACTTAGCTCCGGGGTGCCTTAAGCATTTGCTGTGGTGAAGTTTTGGATTGTCTGTTTCTTTACATTGTCATACAATTACATCTATACTCTTTACATGCTGCCTGTTGCATGTCTGTCTATCAAGAGACTAGGGTTGTCACAATGCTAAAATTTTCAACTTGATACCGATACTCAGGAAAATATTCAATACTCTATACCATTTTCGATACCACAAGAAATATTTTTATTAACAAGAAAAATGCAACATGTAAAAATGAACAGAACCACAGGTTAAATATTTATATTAAAAAACAGCAAAAGAAACTGCAACTATGATAACAAGCTTCAGGTCTGAGGTAGTGCAAAAAATAAATCCAATAAACAATAACAATTAGAACAATATTTTGAGGTTGTATGCTGTGCAAAGTATTAGGAAAGCTTGATAAAAAAATAACAATAGTTTAACTTAAGTGTTCATTCCTTGGCTAGGTATCGATACTTTTGAAAATGAGTATTGTATCCGGATACAACGTTTTAGTATCTATACTTTTTTGAGTATCGATACTTTTTTGAGTATCGATATTTTTGACAACCCTACAAGAGCAACATGGTCTCACAGGAATCCGTGGAATAGCCACGGAATAACTTAAATTTCCATGAAACTGACACGGAATTCGCTACAATGCAAGTTAATGACAGTCATATCCCGTGGCTATTCCAACATACAAAGTGATTATGTACATTCACCGAGTGAATATTTTGAAAGTAAAACATATATTTCTTGCTAGAAATGTAATCAAAATCCATTTTTATGCAGAAACTAAGTCAAAATATAGATTTTTTTTCACTAAAAATGAGAGAACTGTCCGCCATGTTTTTTGTTCTGACTGCCGGTACTTTGAAAGTCACGTGACTTGGAACAAACCAATAGGAAAAAATATCCATGGAATAGCCACGGGTCATTAACTTGCATTGTAGCGAAATCCGTGTCAGTTTCACGGAAATTTCAGTTATTCCGTGGCTATTCCACGGATTTTGAGTTAAGCGAATCTGTGGCTATTTCACAGATTCCTGTGAGACCAGGTTCACTGCTCTCTGAGGTTTTGTATGTATTTTTTCTCTCGATTAGGTTTCTTGTGGACGTCTTCTTCATTTAAATCAACACTCTAAGGATATAGGGTGCCATATGCTGCACAAACTTGTGATTTAAGGCGACATAAGTAAACTTTACAATGAGAACATTGAGTGATCTGCAGGTACTGTGCATACTAATGAAGCGTGCACACCTGTTGGAGGGTTTCCAGCGAGGTGAGCCGCGTTGTGAAGTCGTCGGGGTGGGGAACGACTGCAGAAATGCGTCAGAAATGTGTAGAATCACAGAGGAGCTATTGTCTGGCCGGGCATTTCCCCAGTGAGCTTGAATGTGGACAGTAGAGGACAGGGCCAAGGAGCGGCGATGACAGGACGCCTCATGGGATGGCTGGAAACAGATGGCTGGCCAGATGCAGGCCTGCTGTGACCTTGAAAGCATCTGAAGGTAAAACCAGCAAAAATGTCTGAAAAACAAGTGACTAGACAGCCAGGCAGGAGTGGCACTTCTGTGCTCCGTTGTGTTATTAGACTTATTTGTATGCCTGTAGATGTTATTGTGTTGCATTAGTGTGTGTGATCACGCATACAGTTAATTTTCTCTGGTGTGTGTCTCATCAGAGAAGTTAACCTTTTCTGGCATGTTCTAATTTGGTTTGTTTTGGTTCACACCGTTCGACTGCAAGTGAACCAGAGCTTGTAAACAACAGATTCATGGACTCACGAAGCTTTTTAATAATTGGAAAAAGTTCCGGTTGGTGTTGCGGAGAGGACAAATTATTCAGGTTACAGTCTGTGCAACTTTTACCTAGGCATGATGGACTTATCTAAGCTCTTTCCCACAGTTTGATTATTATCAGGTAATCTGATGGTAATTATCTTAGCTAATCAATTAATTAGTTGGTGTATAACATCAGGAAATAGTGAAAAATGGCCACAAGGATTTACAAAAACCCTAAAACTGCCTTGCAGATGGCTTTTCTGACCAACAGTCCAAAGCCCAAATCCTAATGAGAATCACAGAATATTTAGAAAGTAGATAACCGAATCACTCAAACAAAAATCAATTACCTAAGTAGTTTCTGATTTTAGATTAGATTTTAGATTATTTTTTTCTGGCAGTGGGCTTATTGATTAATGAACAGTTTTATTCAGTTTTGTTACTCATATTTTATTGGAAATGACTCTTGTAAATGTGAATTCAGTGTCAGACTTTGAAGTGGTGATTATGCGAGAAGAGTTGTCAGACCTGATCTTCTGATCACTTTAAAGTGTTACAGAGAACCTTTGAGACATGCCTCCACAGGTTTGCACCTCACTGTGTGGGTGTTGTGTTAATTCATTTGCACAGATGACATTGACAGGTCACAGGTTTCAGGCAAATATTTGAATTCCCATGGGAAACATCTAAATGAAGTGCTCCAAAAGGAATTGCTAGTGAAAACACTTGTGGGTTCTCAGGTGGAGCGGTGATTGTTTAAGTTGGTGTCGGTGGTCACTAACAATACCAAAAAGAGATCCATTCCTCATACAATTCAGGCAGCAGACTGTGAAGCAAACGCCGCCACCAGCCTGATATTGTACAGGCCTTTGGGACTCTGAGCGCAGCAAAGGGAGCGCCGCGATCAGAGCCGGGAACTGGATGGCGAGGTGGAGGGGGTTTGTGAGAAATAAGAGGAGATGGAGGAGGGTGGAGGTGTCAGGCGTATAATTGGGGTGAGGAGATCTCTGGAGTGGATAGAGGGAAGCTTTATTAAGACCGCTCAAGTCTGATGTGCTTGCACGGCCGCCTGGCTCTTCCTCACACACCCACGCCTATGGGCCAATCTTCCATTTCCACAAGAGACTCTGTAACAACAAAGGGATGAAGGGCAGAGTCCTCAAGCTCCTTTCAGTCACAGATAAGACAAAAGACCCTGTTACTTGAAAGCACTGATGGGGAAGCAGCAGTGTATGGATATGGCCTTTTTTTTTGTTTCTGTTTCCTCACTGTGAGATAAGTTGCTATTACTTATTGATAGCGCTGTCGTATTGTATCCAGAGAGACTGTATATATTGCGACTCGGTTGCACTTCAATGAGACACGCTCAACAATCCATCCAACAGTCTAGCAGAACCGCTGACTGCTTGATAACCTTCCTGAATCCAGCAAGTCTATAAAAAAAATTTTTTTTTTGCATTAACCATTCCAGTGACACATTTAGACATTGCACACATGGCAAGCACATTATATTGTGCTTTTATTACATTTTTGAGTCAGCAAATGCATGGCTTGCAAAAGCATTGAGAGCAGAGCATTTATGAAATATTTACAGCCCAAAGTGTAGGCAAATATTTGAGCTCAGAATGGATAAAAGCGGAATAATCTCTCTTTTTTTGCCTCACAAGGGAAAACAAACTTTCCAGGGTGACTTCCCCCGTGACTGATCGTATCAAGTCTGATGGTGAGATTAGGAGCTTAACTGCCTATTTTCCCCGCTCCGTGGCCACTGAAATGTTACGTTGGAGTCAATGAAGTTACTGTATCAATATTTGGAACCTTTTTCGTTGATGCTTCCTTGACTTTGGACATCCTGGAAATGTCTGCTGTCCCACAAAAGCAGATTTTGTGAGTGACACAACAAAGATTTTGAGTTAAAGCAGGAGGCGGTTATGGGGAGAATTAGCGGCCCCCCTCAGTTCTCGGCTGTAAATTGGTTTCTGCAGAACTCTTGAAAAAGGGGCTGGAGGTCTGTTCTCTGCTTCCTTAGTAGCTTGTTAATCCCCCACAGCTCTGGCCGGAGGGAGAGCTGCTTGCACATACACGGCCCTTGTGGAAATGGCGCTACTCCTCCTCCAGCCCTCTTCCGTCCTCTTTCCACTCGGTCCTGCAGGGCTTGGCTAATCCCCTGCCTGGTCATGGTGGGGAGATTGCAGGCTTTTTCAAAGCCCTTTGCTGGCTGGACTTCAAAGTTACAGGGATACAGAGACTTGAGGAGGTGGGAGAAAATGAGGTCCACCGCAGGCAAAGACTGGGAGGGGCTCACCTCAGCTTTCTCTTGTGCCATTCCTGAGGTGACATCAAGAAATTTGTGGTCTCAAATGAAAGGCTTTATTGATTGGAGTGGCAAAGTCTCTGAAGATCACTTGGTGGTCACCTTAGAAAGACTTTTTGTCTGACTGTGGATTTGCTTTGTTGTATCGTTTCATAAACCTATGCACAAGACAGTACGCTCATGCAAAGGCAAAATATAAGAATAGGAAACTCAAACGAGATGCTCCAAAAAGAGCTAAAGCATGACTTAAAAACAAACACTTTAAGCTTTTATATCTTCATAGTTGAACTTCCTGTTTACAATGTTTAAAAACTAACAGATCTGCAACCCGTGAAGCTTTTTTCTTTTTGCTATTTGTTTTTACAAACTGCTGCCAAAACCCACAGTGCAAGCAGAGGCCGATTGCCCAAAATTAGTCTGACAAATTCCTCCGCTGTCAGGAAAGTTCATTCACTGAGACAAAACCCAGCAGCAGATTCAGAGCTCTCCTTTCTACCTCATCTTTTGTCTGAGGCTAATCTTATCGAGGCCTCATCAACGGCACATTATTCAGACGGATTCTCAGGATGTCTGGATGCCGAAGATTGAGGCTTTGTCATTCAATTTGTCTTTTGTCGAGATTTAGTTTTTCAATCCAGAATTTTGGTCCCAATTGTCTTTTTTTTGCCACAAATTCCTCTAATTTGATGGAAATGTGTTTGGATGCTGATCCCTGTTTATATCCTCAGATAACTGAGTACGATTAGATCAAATTCATGCCAGATGAAGAGAATTCTCTGATAATGAAATTGAGTGTGCATAATAATGTTGTGTTGGCTGTGCTGGCAGATTGTTTTGTGCCGTGTTTACAAGCGCTAAGCATGTTCTGACTCTGGAAAGTGAAATTGGAACCCAATTAGCATGTGAGGGTTTATTTATTGGGCTGTCTTTTGTTTTGCACATCCTGTGTTGTAAATTTGAGTTTCATCCGATGCTCATCTTAATTTAATGCACTAAAACGCTGCAGCATGTGCACACAGCTCATGGAAGCAATTAAAGACCTACTTCGCCGATTTTCGAACCACCTTTGTGTTCCCGCAGTGTGGGCAGTGTGTGCACATGAACGGTGTTTAGCTTCCTTCTGTGTTGCCAGAGCCAGGAGCCCCCCGGCAAAGTAGCTCTCCCCTACTGCAGCTATTTGTGTCAAAAATCTCACTCCTCTTCTGAGTCAGATCTAAACACACGGACGTGCTGCACTCTGTGGAAGTCACACATTCCATCGTGCATAGACACCCATTAATCGGCTTCAAAATCACAGAAAAAAGACGCTTCTTATAACTTCGAAACTTGCCCGAACATCACATTATTTACATTTTCAAGGTTTCTTTCTGTATAATTCGGCATACTTTCGATGGTGGATGGATGCTGGAACCTGAAGTTGAAGCCCACAGCATAACTTAAGTCCATGGCAGCATTATACTTCCTCCCTGCATCCCTCAAAGAATTATGGAAACTGTAGCTTCAAGTGGAGTATAACTATTCTCCACATAGAAAGAATCACCTTAAAAGCAGCTCCAAAAATCCATAAACATAAATTTTTCACTGTTATTTGCATTCTGAATTAAGCATCCATATGCTTTTTCGTTTCTTTTTTTCGCCAGAGGCAGTTGAGCCCTGTTGCCCAGTGTGTTTCTCTTTTTATATTTTTAAGTGCCTCCCATCATGTGTCTTAATTGCTTTAACAATTCAAAATCGTCCGCGGCCGTGATTACAATGACACATGATTGCAACTTTCTTCGAGCTGCGAAACTTGACATCCCATTTGTTCAACAGATACATCAGCATGTTCAACAAGGTAATTACTTTAAGTGGACTTGTGGGGTTTGGGATTATACACTATTCCTCTCCTTGATGTTCAGAAAGTGCGCAGTCGATATATACGCAGACTCAGTCAGACCTTGGCACACAGATACACACACACAGATACACACACACACACACACACACACACACACACACACACACACATACACATACACACACACACACACACACACGCATTCCACCATGTGAGCGTGAGATGTCAATAAGCCATTTAAAGCTCCACCCTGGGGTTACCCGTCGTAAAGGTTAGTTAGCTTTAGCTCAACAAGGAGGATTATGTCATTAACTATGGCTTTCTTAGTAACAGCTGTGATTGAGTTTTATCTTATTCCATTCAACTTCTGTCATTAGTGCCGCTTACTTAAAACGGATTGTTGATCATATCAGAACGCTCGGGGTGCAATCAGACCTGCAGTTTGTTTACTTTGTTCCGAACCAGAGCAGAAAAGTTTACTTTGACGGAACTACTGACCAGTAAACAAGAGTTACAAACCTGCCTACGAGCATAATCTTAGAAACCGCTTTGATCTGCCATTTATTTATTTATTTTTGGAATTAAAGCTGATGATTTTCATTAATCTCTTTTGGTTTACAGATTTGTAATTTAGTCTCAAAATGGTAACAGAAAAAAAAGGATAAATGATTAGAATAAAATGTGTCAATATCCATATCCTCATTGGGTAGCTGTGTTTTGTAAATAGTTTTCCAATAAATAATAAATATAACAAATTCTGATATTAATTTAAGGCTTAAAATACACTACCAGTCAAAAGTTTGGGCACATCTTCTCATTCAATCTTTTTTTATTTTATTTTTTTTTATTTTCAACATTGTAGATTAATATTTAAAAAAACAAATATGATGGAACACATATGGAATTATGTAGTATACAAAGTGTAAAAAAACAAACAATAAAAAAACAACAGGAAGTGTATATATATTTCTCATTATGTTCCCACCCAATTCTGATTTAAACTCTTGTTGAGCAGGGACACAGATAATGTAGATGGATGAACAGATATGGATTATGGTGTTCTCACTCATTCCTAATAAACAGTAGTTGCTTGCTTTACCCATCAATACGTTGCAGCAGTTGCACAAGAGCTGAAACAATGAGTAAGTTAATTGATAAGTCAATAAATAATATACAGGAAGTCTCTTTACAATTTAAAAAATAAAAAAATTAAAAAAAAGATCAAAAAGGCAATTGATGATATATTTTAATCAGATTTGTTGTATGTACTCAGTGGTTATCAAAGTTTTTAATCACGCTGTATTTGTGTATTTCAGGTACTGTTGATGAGATAGCTAGTGGTAAATGAACCCCTATAAAATGTTCTACTCCTCAAGAGAAGGCACAATGTGTATCAAGGTTTATTGAAACACACACATCTTTCTGTGTTATTTTAAAGATATCGTGTATCGAACAAAGACACAAGAGATCAGTGACCTAAAGCAAATGATCACTGATGCCATGGCGACCATTGATGAGGCTCTGCTACAGCGAACATGGCGAGAAATCGAGTGGCGTCTTGATGTGCTTCATGCAACTAATGGTGCCCATGTAGAGGTGTATTAAATGAGGCAAAAACTTCAATATCTACTCCTCATTTTGTAATAATTTCCACATATCTGTCTGTTCATTTGCTTTTATAATTTTTTTTTTAAGTTGTAAAGAGACTTTATGGACATGCTGTTTATTTTTTGGAAATCACATTTTTACTGTTGCGCAAAAATACCAAACATTTAGTGATTCCAGCTTCTTAAATGTGAGGTTTTTTCTTTGTGATATATGAAAATAAATATCTTTTTAGTTCTTAGAGTATTGATAAAACCCTTTAAAGACAGCACATTGGGCTCCTGGATATTCTACTATTTTCTAGAAAACAATATTAATCAATAATGACAATAATTGTCAGTTGCAGTCCTACACGAGGTTATTGAGTACTTCCTGTCCAGCCTTTCAGTCAAGTCTCATCCCCCCACAGACTCTATTGACCATGAGAGCTGGTGGTTTATGGGTGCAGTTGATGCAGTGTGTGGTTATTGAGCTGAAGCTGTTGGTGTATTGGATGAACCTGTCTGATTAGTTATATTGACAGCAGAACAGGAGAGCTGGGTGAATTCCTTTACCTTTTCATAAAGACACTTTTCCCCTCGTATACCAGCGAGAAAGAGTCATGCTGATTTTGCTGCAAATGACGTCTTCCACAGTCCCCTTCCCTCTGAAAATGATTCTGTGGCGCTGGTTGAGTTAGAGATGCAACGTGCTAGCTTCCAGTGGGACTTTCTTTATTTTTTTTATTGCCAATATCATGTTGCGACTGCCGCAGAGCACGAGGCTGTTTATCTGAGAGGCTCTCTTATTTCTTATAATTGATGTTTACAAATTCCCTAGGTGGGGCATTAAGGCAGATTGCTGTATTAATTGCCAACGTATGCCTTCTAAATGGGTAATTGCAAGCTGTTTGCTGGAATTTAAATGTGCTCAGCTTGGGTTTAATAGAGTTTGTTTATTGAGGTGCTGGCCGCTGACAAATTAAGATGCTTAAATTGATGCCCTCTGCTTTTAAGGAATCAATGTGTCTTTGTGATTGTTGCAGGTATTAAAGTCACTGGGATTTATCCGCTGTTTGCTTTTCAAAGACGTATCGACACATTAACTACAGCTACAATGACAAACAGCACGGGGTGACATCTCACATTCACTTAGAGAGCATATTCAATATTTTAAAATTAAATTCTGCCTGCTACAATACTTATTATTTTAATATATTCTGCATCATTATTATTAAGTTTAGAAAATACTGGGGGAAAAATGCCATCACAAGTACAGATAATCACTTTAAATATATTGCTTTGTTTTGTCAAAACTAAAATTTAGTTTACAATAATATTAATCAGTTCTTTGATAGAAAATTTAAACAATTTCTCTGTTTAACACCAATGTTTTATCAGTAATTTAGTCTCTACAGGCACGCATGCAGCCCGGTATGTATGTACTTATTTATTTATTTTTACCAGTCGGTGAAGGCTCAGCAGCGATTGTAAAACACGCCATCAACGGGCATTTATAGGATTCAAATATATGGAAATGCATTCTGAGCCTTGTGGGACTTTTTCCCTTGTAAAAGTGTATATTTATATCCATATGAACCTATAAATAACCACCTAGTTTTTTTCAATTTCTGCTCTTGCAATGAATGCAATTATCTTGATGCCTTTTTTTTCCCCTGCACAGCGGTCTGACTTGAATTAAGTGGCCCTTTATCATGACCACGCTCAGCCCGTACTCTGCACTGTGTGACTGACCCATGATGGATGACTTGTCTATGGTAGCCGACACAGGTGGACACGTTCAGTAAATCTCCATCTGTCCCGAGAACCCCCCCTCCCCTCCTCTCCTTTAACTCCCACCCACCATTTTCAATAATATCGACCACCTCATACCTCTACACGTGTGTGGGTGTTTGAAATTTGTTCATCCTCCTTCATGCCTCCTCAGCGGGCCTCGCCCCTGCACTCAATATCCAATTTCTTCCCAACTGCGGGATGAAGAAGCGGAACACTCTCTCGGCGGCCGCCGCTCGCACCTTGAGTTTCTCTCCACATCAGCACACACCTTTCGGCGTGGCTGATCCATGGAGAGGAGGGTTAAGCGCTCTCCTTATAAGCACGCGCGCGTCTCTGAGATCAGGGGGACGAGAGTGGGCGGGTGGGACGAGAACGGGAGGCAAGGATGAGCAGTTGAGAGGGTGAAGAAGGTGATTACTGAGGGCCAGCTTTCACACAAAGTGCCACAGAGATGATAGATTTTTTTTCCTTTGTGGTACAGCAGAGCCTTTTCAGACATACACTCACACTTATCAGTCCTTTCTTCCTGTTTGCGGTTCTTTTCAATCACTCCTTCTCTCGCCTATTGGAGCCCGGCGTCCTCCCCCATTATTTGTTCCGTCCTCCGGTATTCCTTTTCACCTGTCTTATCTCTCCAGCGTCTTCAACAGAGCTGTGATTGGAGAACACTGAGCACCAATGATCCAATCTCATCCCTATTCATAGACCTCAGAGCGCTCCCCGTCTCCTCCCCTCCCCCGGCCCAGCTCCCACATCACTCAGCGCGGGCCTCCGCCGCCTCTGCTTCTTACCTCTTTGTTTCACACGTTTTGTTTAGCTTTTAAGTCCCCTTTTTACTTATCCGACTGACTTGCCTACTGTAAAAAAAAAAACCTTGACATGGCATCACAAGCAAAAGGCTTGGTAAGCTTTTTAGAGCCAGTCACGGTGCACCATTCCCCCATCGTAATTACTGCTGAAACAAGCAGCTCTGGGAAGTTTCAGCGCTGGTGGACCCGTCATTACTGACAATCTCCCAGCCTTTATCTGCCATAGCTAAGACGCTCTCGCACCGCGGGGCTGTGATGATTGCCTTACTGAGCTGGGGGAGGAAGAAGAGAGAGAGAGAATAAAAAAAAAGAGGATGATCAGAGAAAAGGAGCGGCGTGCAATTGGAGGTTTTTCATGAGCGTGAGAGAAGTAGCGCCACAGCTGAAGCCCCTGAACTGAAAAGTGTTTCAAAACCAAAAGCCTCTCAAACCTGCCAAACAGCAGTCTCGGTTTCCATGGTGATTCGACACTTTCCAGCTCCAAGTGCAGAACTTCAAATCTATTACACTCACACTGGCCTGTCAAGCATGCTTTTGCTGAGGTGGCGCTCGGCTCCTGGCCTCCCGTCAACACCGACGGCTAAAGAACAACGGATTTTTCAAACCCTTCAGATCAAGTCGTCAACGCTCAGGCGTGTCACAAGCCATTTACTTTCCGTCTGGTAGCACCTTTTTCCTGCTAAAACATGTATTTTGTGCCACACCTATGGGCTTCCATTGACAAACCAGTTCTGAGAAGTAGCACCTTTTGTGTGTGTCGGCCTCAAACTGTCACTTTTTTGATTGTGTGGTCACTTAGATGTTTGAGCGTCACTCATATTCGAGCTCCCCTTAAATCTCATTACTAGGTTGGGTACATGCAAGCAGAATTTTATAAGTTTTATTACCATTATGTAACTTATACAAGTGTGATGTGGAAACTTGAATGCACACACACTGAAAATAATTTTTTCAGCAAAGCAGGAGACATCTTCTATCCAGTAGCTGAATTTTAAAAATGAAACATACTTGCATAATAATAGATTCTGGATTTTTCAAGATAGGAGTAGGAGGACGTGTGCTTTTAAACATATTTAATTTGCAGGCCTAATTGAACCTTATTGTAAAAAAGCATGTCAGACACAAATTATTATTTAAAAGAGAGTATATTTATGTCTCAAAATATGTCTTGAGGGGGTCTTTTCATATTCTCGTTCCTCTTTCTTTGCAGTTGAAAAGGAAATGGTGACTCACTTTGCTTTAAAAAGCTGTCAGGTCTGATAGCATAAATCTGGGGGGCCGTTTTGTGGTCAAAAAGCTGCTTCAAAAGGCTTCTGTCATTCCGAGGAAACGATGAATTTATTTTTGGCATTGAAATTAGTCACTAAATGGTAGCATAGTGGCTGTCAATCCGTAGTAGTAACCCAAAGGCTCCGGAAATGTTCTCTGCTGTAGACCGACCAACTGTTATCACTCGCCATTCTGCAGCACATACTCCACTTTCTGTGCCCAGTGTTTGTGCTTCAGCGTTCCATGAAATAGCTTGGCTACATTCACAGGCTTGTGGGTGTGCGATTGCGTGTGTGTAGCTCTTTTCACTTCCAAATGGGCGTGGAACTGTGCTTAAAGGGAAGGAAGGAGGGGAGGAAACGGCTGCCGCTCAGCAACTTGGACACAGCAGGTGGAAACAGGTGTCATAACCTAGCTGCCTATAGCTGCAAGCACCTGCCCCAAGCTGGGAACAAACTGGTTCTTGAGAAAGCGGCACGAGGGAGTGCACCGTTTTATGTTGCCATTCCCTCAGTATGGGCTGGGTTCTTTGCTTCACAAAAGAATATATTTTTTAGTCATTTTGCTTTCATAATAGTGCAAAAATCAATCTGAAACCTCAGAACCTCACCGTCAGACAGAGTTTCAGCTCAATTGTCACAGATGGAGGTTCGGAAATGGCTCTTCATTGTACCTTCTCCACTACTACCTGGGCTGCAGGTGTACCTAAGAAAAATATTCAGTAGTGGGTAAAGGTGTTAAATGAATTAATTCATTGTCATTGAATAGTCAGCTAGTATGGAAAGATGTATGCCACTTCAGGATCATATAGGTTGTTGAGTATTTTATATTATATATAAAGACATGTAGTGCAGTCAGAACATGATGATAGTGAGTTTTTTATGGTTGTGTTGGCATTGAATGATTGACTCCCAGGTTTAATTTAAGAACTTGCATCCACACAAGATGAACCGTGTAGGTGTTTGAACCATTTTCATTCATAGTTATCGTTACGTCCACTTGACCAAACCAGGCCAGCAGACAATAACACGACAATCATAAAATCAAACAAGTCAAAAGTGGAGTGAACAATTGTGCTTTATTGTAACGAAAAGACACACTAAGGTGGGGGAGGATGGGACAAGTGATTGTGCCAAAATAAGATGAAATTAAGCTCTTGCCTGTTCTTGACTGCCCTAGAGGCCATGTTGGCATATTGTTTTCCCCAGTGCCACTGCTGCTATGAAGGAATATTAAAGTTACTGCTATGCAATAAATAAAGGTCCATTTAGGTAATCTAGTAGCATCTAGTAAATACATGATTACAAGGTTAACATAAATGAAAGACTATAGGCCTGTGCATGAGTGGATGAATTGATGGAGGGAAAACAAGAGTAAAATATAAATATTAATATCGTCCCACGTAATCGATCGGTTCTGATCGGTAATCGGATCGGTGAGGCTTTCGGTGATCGGTATCGGTCCCAAAAAACCTAAGTACCATTTTCATCGGAAACAAAGACAGCAAAAGCGTCAAAGTCAAGAGAGAGAGTGAAGGCCTGAGATGTCCTCCATTTTAAGTGATGTCCTCGGTTGTGATTGGTCAGCTGGGCAGGCATAGAGCCTATAGGTAGCGTGGCCTGGCTCCACAGGCAGCAGCTCTGCAGCAATCACCTGAAAACACAGGGAAAGGGGAGGAGAAACACAAAAAACACACACATACACACCTTGCTGCCTGACACGTAACAGTAATGAAAAAGTTGACCTAAACCACTGGTTCCCAAACTTTTTCTTTCCATTTTCGAGCCCCACATTCTACCCCCCGGGCAGCCTGCAAACAACACATTGGGGTCTCTTTTTAATGAAGCCGATGGGAAAGAAAAGCCTTGCTTCATTTTTTTTTCTTGTCTATGTTTTGTTATTTGTGATGTTTGGTGTAGATTCATGATCTCATTTAGGTTTACCTTGCAGGCTTTTCAAACTATGAATTATTTAAATTCATAAAGTCAACCCTCTAGATCCACGAATGTGCTGGATGTTACTTCTTCATGATGTCACGACGCAAAAACAAAGCAGCGTTTCCCTGCCGTCGGCTTCCCTCTAAAGGACTGGCTTGAAACTCTATGCCAGTTTTTGTTTGATGATGCTTAACTGGAGATAAGGTCACATTTATTTTTACTTTGGAATTTACTTTGCATGGGAAGTTAAGCAGGGGAATTTTGGAAATATTGAAAATCCAAAAAAACTTGACATTTCAACAGTTTACAACTTTATCAAGTTTTAATTATTTTATCAAACTATCAATTATTTCATTGAGCACCAAAAACATGAATGTTGAGTTAAATATTTCTCATCTGCCCGAACCCCACCCATTCAAAATTGAAGTAAAATCAATCTAAAAAAAAAATCCCATTATAAATGTAAATTAATTGAACATGTGATGTGTGCATATAGGGGGCGTGGTCTCAACAGGGGGCGTGGCCCAAGCAGCCCTGCAGTAAGTAGTGTGCTATTGTATATATGTGATAGAGGAATAGAAGAAATTTAAGTGTACTTACATGAAATCTGGTTGTTTTAGTCAAGATTAGGCTAAGGGCCAACCTTGTTTATTCCCTTTTATTCCCATAAATTCCCCTTAATTCCCATGGAAAGCTTCCAACTTTGAAAATTCTCTGAAATTTTGCAACCCTATTTGTAACCAACATTTAAAATTATTAATTTAGCACGATTGTGTTTTGAAAGTGAAAAAAAAAAAAAAAACAATTTTCAAAATCAGATTTTATTTATTTATTGTTTTTTTTCTTTTGGGTTCAAAATGTTGATCCAGGAAGTTTATATATTATTTCAAAGTGAATTTTTTTTTGTCATGTCATATAGGTGAGGCGCTGAAAAACATTATACCAACATGGTATAGTAAACATTTTTGAAGTGAAAATAATGAAAAATGGACATAATAGCCCAAGACTGATGATGCTCGTCACTTCTGGCTTGTTTTGGGGGCTTTTTGTCTTCAGTCTAATCTTTCAGCTATAAAACTTGTTACCAGTTGGACTGAGGTCATGTGAGTCGACACTGTTTGGCCAGAAAAAGCCCTTGGCTGCTTGTTGCAAGTTTACAATTATTACTCTGATGTGTTTTTCTAGAATTCAAGACAAAGTTTCAGCCATTGTGGATATAAACATCCCCAAATTAAAGCTGGAAGTTATAGGACTTTAGCCTCATAGCCATTTTTTTCATTTCAAATCCAATTTTCTGGTTTACAGAGCCAAACAATGAACAACATATCACTGTCGTACTACTTCCTGGCTCCATTATATACCCCCCTCCCCCACAGACTTGTATATGTTTGTTGCTGCGTATTCCTTTGGGCTCTGCCTCCAGTTTTAACATCTCCGGCACTCTACTACCCCGTAATCTCATAAATTAGTCATCACTTTATCCCTACCCAAAGGCCATATACATAATTCAGAAAATGGACACAGTAGCAATAAAGGAATATTTTAAAATCCAAACTTTTATTGGCGTTTTGTCTTATATGGCTGTCAGAGTGTGTAAAAGTGCAGCTTGGGAGATGGTTTTTACGAGTTTGACGCAGTGGGAGGATTACTTTTCACAAAATTGTTAGTCTCTTCTCAGTTCCCTGAACAAGCTCTCTCAAACTGCATAATGCCGACTCAGACCAGGCCGACGTTGTCTCAAGGGCACAACCTGAATGGGGAGTATCTCGAGTGCTCTGTTGACGAATGAAGCTCATCCATGCGCCAAGTTCAACAAGTCAGCCGCTCTTCCCTTGCCGCACTCCCCTTCAGCCTTTCTTTCTGCACGCTGGTCTATCTCCCCCCTGCTACTGCACTCATCTTCTCCCTTTTCAAATGGTAATGGCAATGAACCATGCTGGAGCTCTTCAGCTAGAAGTGAACTCTCTCTTCTGAGAAGAGAATTTATGGATGGTCATGCAGAGTTTTTAAGGTTTGGCCCAGCAGGCGCTGAGAATTTTTCCTTGTGGCCGAATCATTTTGGCCACAGTCTCAGCAGCTTACCGCAATACACCACGGGTCCCTGGCTTTTGTTATAATGCATAATGGAACAAAATCCAGTTGCCCTCTCCATATACCAACTACCCACTTTTTGCTCCTCAAAAACCACCGATGACATGTGGGGGTTGTTGCTTTACTTCTGCGTGCTAGATTACAGATGACTGTCCAAGCTGTTGCAAAGTAAACTGATGAAATTTGCCTCCTGAGCAACATGAACAATGCTCAGTCCTCAAAGCCAGTTTAACCAAAGAACAGACAGTGACGATCAAAAGCTGAGCTGCAGTAAACAGGCTGTTTGGTTTGTGGGAAATGTGCTAATAATCACACATAAACTAAAGAGAGAGAGGAGTCATACATTTAATATGCAACCGTCTTCAATTGTTTCATAGTTCCTCTCCCGTTCATCCCACAACCATTGGCTGTCAGGGCAGCTGCCAGATTATAAACAGGTAATTTTTTTCCACCCTGAGTTCCAACAGATGCAGCACTACTTTCAAAATTGGCAGGGATCTGCTAACCTAATTACAAGAAAAACAGGAAAGCAAATGCTGAAACTTTTTTTCCTCTGCCTTGCTGTAGTTTAATAGAAAGAGTGGAAAATGACATGATAATGTCCTTGGCTGTTGGGACATGGGGCATTAAGGGGCGGTGGTATGCATCATAGACTTTTGCTCAGAAAAGAAAAAAGATCTTTTAAGGACAGCACAGGAGTCATAAGGATGCAGAAGTATTACTTTATTGGTGGTATTTCTCATAGTTGTAGCACTGATTGATTGATCACAAAGGAAGCTTCCCACCTAAAGTGCTAAAACCATGTTAAAAGTGCAGATCAAGTGTAAAGCCTTACAATAGCATTGTTTTAAGCACACAAATCTGGCCTTAATTCTTAAATCAAAGCCTTTTGTGTACTGAGGTTTTAAATCCCTTTCAGGTGCTTGAAGATTTTCAGCGAGGCAGTAAAAACTTTGGCTTCTCTCCGTTCCATTAAATGTTTGCCATACAGGAGAACTAATTTATAGGACGCTGTCTGAGATGCATTTACTGTGTGTTAGCTGCCAGTTTTTATTAAAGGTTTAAATGCCAAAGAATTACAATAATAAAACACTCACAAACAGCACTGGTCAGCAAAAGAAAGTGATGTCTCTCTCTGCTGGCATAATCTTGGCAATATTGATTTGCAAACAGCCAGACCAGTTTATGAAGGTGTGGGCACACTCCATTAAATATTAAAATGAAAAGCTTGTATTCAGTTGTTGTCAAGCATAAATAACAAGTTCTGGCATGTGCTATGACTCTGCAGTTATAGCACTTCTTGGACGACTACCAAGCCTACTTTCACACCCAGTACCTGATCATAAGCGATTGTCTGTTGATCGGTTATTCAAACTAAGTGAGTGAAATCCTATGAACTGATAAACATCACTTTTGAGGTTTCTTCCAGCAGTTTTGCAACAGAGCTGTTTTGTTTACTTGTACTCGGGGTGTGAGAGAGGCCAAGACGGCTAAAAGTTCATGTGGAGGAAATGCAAAGTACAACAATCCAGCGTTTATTCCTGGAAATAGCGCTGAACAAATTGGGTACAGAGGCGGTTGAGAGACGACGAGTCGGACGAGATGACCATCTGGCCCTCGGAGGGTCCGTGACCCCAGCTGATACGCTGTCAAATTTTTCCTTTAAATAACTCCGGTCTTTATTGCCAGACCCTTTCCAGAGCCTCAGATCTTGAAAGAAAAGTTGTAAACACCGGGTTGTGTGCTTGATTACAGTTGCATACTTGTTAGTGCGTGTGCGTGAGCGGAATGCGTGTCCGTTGATTGTGAGGACGAGCTGATTGGTGGTGATTTGTGTGAATTACTGAGGGAGGGATGGAGCGACACAGCAAATTGAGGCACAGAGTGGGATCGTTGACTGCCAAGTTGTAGAGTGACACTGTATTTAAAGACTGGACTGCAGCCGTCTGCATTACTCATCTTATCTTTGGGGCCTTTCATTCGACAAAAACAGGAAAAGACAGACGAGCACCGACGGAGATCCTCTCAGCGCGGATCTACCCCAGTTTGGCACCTCTCTAAAATGATCCCCTCTCGCTCCAAACCTCTTCATTACTCTCTAACAAGCCTCTCGAGTTGTGAGTGTTGTGCGTTCTGGCAATTTCAGGCATTTCTCAATAATTAAAGCGCAGGGTTAAGCAGCACTAGTTTGCCTCTTAGCTATTTATTCTTTCGTGTTAGGGGAGCCCGTTGGGACCAAAGATTGGTTCACGGTGTGAAGGTACAGCAGCGGCGTGTTCAGCCTCAGCCTCCGCTCCCAGGGTATCAAGGCTTCTGCAGCAGCGTGTCACCACCGCTGCATTTCAACATGGCAACCACGGTCGCTCCTGCAGGCTCCAGGCGGGTGATCAAAAACCTGGCAGCTGTACCATTCACCATGCCTGAATAATTTTTTTCTTCTTACCCCTGCTTTTTTCATATTCACCGTTTATTACTGTTGTATAAATAAGTAATGCAGGATCAATCAGCTGAAACTTGGCCAGAAGGAAGGCTCTAGGACTTTATAAAGAAGTCAATTAAATAAGGGAGCGGGTGGCTTTGTTTTTAAGGATTTGTCAGAAAACATTCCCACTCACTCCCAGTGGATTTGGCTTTTAATTGAATGCTGCCTTTAAGCAAAACTGTTCATAATTCATGACTGCGTAGCGACGGGAATGGAAGAAATTCTGTCTCTGCAGCAGATGATGTTTGCACGTCTGACTGTGCAACCTTTTATTCATCTGATGTTGTCTTCTGTTTATTTTCAGCTGCTTTTTTTCATTTTCCCCTCGTTTCTCATCTCTGAACACCTCTTTCCCTCCTTTGTCCTCTGCCTCACCCTGCCATCACCATGGCAAAAACCCCGTTCACAACCTCCGAAACACTTAATTGACTTTTCATCGACGCAGGCTGTAATTGCCTTTTAATCACCGTTTTACATCATGTTTTGATATTCAAATCAGCGGTGTCAGCTCAGAGAAAGGGGGCTCTTCAGTGCCTCGCTGTCATTCGCTGTGGCTGGAGGGAAACTCACAACAAGCTGTGTTTGTGCACAAGGCCACCTGTGGAGGTCCAACTCTAAAGACTGACTGACACCTGAGGGGAAAAACATTTTTGGCTGACAGTTGCGCCTTGTGACAGCAACAGTTATGAGACTTTCACACCCTTTTGCTTGAGGTAGATCAAGCTAAATTACCCAGACACGACACAGAATTCTAAGTGTCATGAAACGTCGATTTGGAAAGCATTCAGCATTCTCCATGAAGTCCGTCGTTTTCTTCTGTATCAAAAGTAATCCAGTTGATGCTGTCTGTAGCCATGGTAACAGCAGAAACAGAAGCTGCTAGCAGCTAATGCAGCATGACTGTGCATGGTGCAGATTCATCAGATTAAACACTGTAGGCAAAAAGTAACAGGCTCAGGTGTTCTCTCAAGGACTCCGTAGAGACTTAGCATGTTTAAGCCCCGCCCCCACCGGAGGAGAAAACTATCCATCTCTCTCCATTGACTTTGTATTGAATGAATGTTGAATGTTAAATGCTGTGTGGTGAAATGCACTACCAAGAGGGTAAAGAATAGGGTTGCAAAATCCCAGCAACTTTCAAAGTTGGAAGCTTTCCATTGGAGTTAATGGGAACTTATGGAAATTAACACAAATTTATCGGCATACTTATGGGTTCTACTTACAAATGAATCTGTTGAAGTGTCATGTTTTTTTAATTGTATTATTTTGCATGGATGTCAGCTTATGACAAAAGAAAATGTTTTTGTTTTGATATGATTTAGTTTGTTTAAATTGCCCCCAATTTACAGTGAATTCCCATAAACTTCCATAATTCCCATGGAAAGTTTTTCATTTTGTAATATTTCCAAAATTCCCTGGCTTAACTTCCTATGGAAAGTTTCTAGAAATGTACCAGAAGTTTCCCACCCTTTTGCAACCCTAGTAAAGAACCATTAACATGTTTTTTAAATGGACACAAGTGGATACAGATGTAATGACATCAGCAGTTACAATGGGGAAAACTGTCTGATCCTGAAACTCAAAGTATATTTAACATTAACTTAAGCATGCAGAGCATTTTGCCACCGTGCCAAGTCGTGTATCCAAAGTCAGTTTTAGGCTACTACATTTCTGTAGCTAAATCATGTCTCACTGTGTAATTTGCATTGTATTAGAATCCGGATATTTCAGAGAGCTCTGCAGTATTCGGTGCATTAGCTTGCTAACAGCTAACTTATCCACTGTGGTAGACAGAGGGTGCTGAAATAATCATGATATGTTTAAATCTAATAGTTTCAGCTAGTAACAGACATTTTCTTAGCATTGTGGCACCGATAGTTTTCCCATTCGGTGGGCGTGGTTTTCAGAGTATGATGGGTGGTGTTCTGTCTCTATGGCAACATCGCCACTTCTTATTTCACCCAGAATAAGATGGGAGCTGTAGTGCCAGCATTAATGACATTAATTCCAAATTGAAATAATGAAAAGACAATATCACAATGACTCGAGAGCCCATGCAAACTGCCTTGATCATTCCACTTATGCACCAAATGATGGACAGCCTAAATAACCACATATGACATGCAGAGTAAAGACATGTTATGTAGTGACTAAGTCATAAATCTTTAAATAAAGGAAGTGATAACCGAGCGAGAACAACGTCTGATTCAATGGATCAACATTAATAACCGTTCTAATTTAAGAACGCATTGTGTTATGTAAACATTGCTTTTGTTCTCCCAGTGTCAGTTCTGGTGTGGAGAAATATGTATTTAGGTTTATTACAATCAATAGGTTCCATTTTTAAATGAACTGTGTATTTGGCAGGTGGCCACATCAGGCATGAAGATGTGCGTTGCGAGCGCCGGTCGATAAGTCAAGGTCAGTCTTCCGCCTCCGCTCAATGCTCTGAAAGCAGTTCCCACGCTCTTTGCTACGGGTGGAGGAAAGATTAGAGTAGGCATGGATCCTGTAGACGGCAGCAGTTTGACAGAAACTAACTTTTTTTCTCCCTTTCTTTGTTCCGACTGTGAACATGGCAGCAAAACCTGGGCACTGCTGTAAGATGTCCATAAACTTGTAGACTTCAGGATGGCCTGTTGTTGTTTGTGCTTTGCTCCGATAGAAAACATGTCCAATCCCTTGACGGTTCCAAGCTCTGCAGCTCAGTAGCCTTTTCTCACATTAGACAGAGCGCCACAGGAGACAAGGATTAGCATGCATGAGTATTTTTTCACTTTCTCTCTCTCTCTCTTTCTACTTTCCTACTCCCTTGTCTGTTTTTTTTTGTCATCTCAGCCCCCTCTCCTTCCTCCCCCTCTTTGTCACTTTCTGTCACCGTGTCTCTATTTCTTTCTTTCATTTTGTCCTTTTTTTACTCGCCTTTCTCTCCTCTGTTTACTCTCTCTCCTCTCCCTGGTGGCAGAATGATCATGAGTGACGTTTAGCAACTCTTCAGCTGCCGGGGAGGCTTTGGGAGAGAGCCCGCTCTTTTTAGAGCGTCCGTGATGCTCCCCAACAAATTGTGACACTAAGACGAAACGTAAGCTGGCAGCCAGCGTGTAAACCATTCAACTCCCAGACCTTGGACAGGTTTTTTTTCACTGCTCCATAAGACTCATTCCCCTCTCCTTTCACTCTCCCCTGGCATCCAGCTGGAGAATGTAAAAGCATTTCTCTTTTCCTCCTGGACGAGGGAGGAGAGGCAACCTGAAGGCTTGTGAGTTATTGCAGCGACAACGCCTACCTCTACCCCTCCACCTCCCTCCAATACCTCCTTTTAACTAAGCCATTCAATTAAAGACATCCACATCAACTCGGTTTTTCACTCCTGCAATGGATGTGCCCCCACACAGATTATTAAAAAACTTTACTTCTTTAGTTTTCATATTAACTGTCATGACCAAAACCGCCCTGAATCCCTGCTGAAAATCATAGTCCTCTCTTCACCTTAGCAGGAGGGATTCATTTTCCAATCCACTTGCCCTATGTGATTAATTTTGGTTGAATTGTGAGGGAGGCAATTATTATTTCAAGTAATTTTAGGTATTGCTTAATATTCAATGGTAACCCAAGGCCATTCTTTAGACACTATATTAACTATAAATCATGAAAAATAGCACGGCTGTAACAAGCACAGCCAGAAACCTGATTAAGAAAAGTATTGCTCACAATGGAACTTCTTGTGATTCATGTCGGTGGTGAAACCACACACACAGTGTGCAATTTCTATCTTACATTAACTCAGTGGTTGAGCAACCTCTCATATTAAGCTTCAGCAGGTCTCCTGTCCAACCCTTCATTACTGATGCCCCATTATGCGAGTCTGTGCCCCTCGGAGGCTATGAAACCAGGCTGATAACGAGGCCTGCCATTTAAAAGGCCACAGTATTCTCACTGTGTCATGTCTTATTACAAACCACTGCGAAATTTGTTTACAACCCCCTCTCCTGGTCTCCCAGCCTGCTTATCAAGACTTGTTTCTGCAAGAGCCATCTCAGTCTAAAAGCCTTCATCAAAGAAATGGCTCTGAAAATTTCTACGTTAGACTGAAGTGCTGTTGCAGTCTATATTTTCCTTCCTCCGCTGCCCCCTCCACAATGTTTTTTAGTGAAATCAATCTTGTTTCCACACAATTGCACAGATTGTAATCTATTCCAGCTAAAAGAGGAAAAAAAAAAAAGAGCTCAACTTGAAATAGAGCCATTCATCACAGAGTAAACAGCATAACAGAAGGGCCGAGAGAAGGAGCAGGAGAATGTTAAGAGAAAACGCTCGGGGTAAAGAGAACAGAGAAGAAATTGCCAGTGGAAAGGCAAACAAACCACGGCACCCTTCGCCTGACAGAAGTCAACCAAAGCCGTCGCTGCTCCCTGCTCTCCTCATGAGGATGTGACATTTAAGAGGGAGGTGTCTTGTCTTTGCAGGCCTAATTAACATTCCACAATATGCCAGCTGGAGATGGACACCCTGCCAGGGCTGTTCCCCTTTTCACCCTCAGCCGTGTTTGTCCATGAAGTTCTTTACTTCCTCTAAATGTAACTGGCTCAGTGGCTGTTCCCTCATGCCCCGAGGTCTTTATTGTGTGACGATGCACACAGGCTCTGCCAGTGTCGTCTCAAATGTTCCACTGTGGTCAGTCTATTTGCCATTGCCAGAGGTGTCAGGCAGTGGTAACCATGGCGACGGTGTCAGGCCTGAATTGTTGGAGGTGTCGGAGCCCCCGGGGCACCACAGATCTAACTACAAGAATCTGTCCTGCTCTGTGCACTTTCTTTGCCAGGTCTGTTACAGTCCTTTGACAAATGTCAAAGAAATGTGTCACAAGCCCGCAGCCTTATCTCACCACACCAATGCATGCTGGAATATCATTTCCATTTATACAGTATGGTTAAAAACCTTTCTTTTCTAATTTGGGGAATCTTTCCCTAAATGGACGTTGCTGTTGTTGTTGTTGTTGTTGTTGTTGTTGTTGTTGTTGTTGTTGTTGTTGTTGGGCTTTTCCACTTTCCAGAGATCTGTGGAATTGCCATGATAGTTATATGACATCTTACTTGACTGGAGTTTGACAGGTGTGGGTGTTCTCTTCTCTCTTCTCTTCTCTTCTCTTCTCTTCTCTTCTCTTCTCTTCTCTTCTCTTCTCTTCTCTTCTCTTCTCTTCTCTTCTCTCCTCTCCTCTCCTCTCCTCTCCTCTCCTCTCCTCTCCTCTCCTCTCCTCTCCTCTCCTCTCCTCTCCTCTCCTCTCCTCTCCTCTCCTCTCCTCTCCTCTCCTCTCCTCTCCTCTTCTCTTCTCTTCTCTTCTCTTCTCCTCGCAAACTATTCAATTCCAACTCGTTATTTCCAGCCCTAAACTGATTTTGCTGCACCTCCATCCCCCTATAGCTCTCTCCAGTCCTGGGTAAAGTGAATAAGAAGATTTAATTAGCTGGCACCCCCCGACTACCTCGACTCCATCCCCTTATTCCGGTCCTTGTCTTTCAACTTCCACTTGATCACATAGTTGATCATAGTTGGCTAATATTAAGTAGAAATGTGTCACAAGCCCAAAACCTTATCTTGGCACAGCAATGCATACTGGAATATAATTTCCATTTATACAGTATAGCTGTATAAATACTTAAAACCTTTCTTTTATAATTTGGGGGACATCTTTCCCCAAACGGACGTTATTGTTGTGCTTTTTCACTGCACTTTCCAGAGATATGTGGAATTGCGATGATAGCTGTATGACATCTTACGTCACTAAAGTTTTACAGGTGTGGGTGGTCTTTTTGTCTTCATGCAAACTCTTCAACTCATTTCCAGCTCAGATTTTGCTGCCCCCGAGAACAAATGCATCAAAATAACCCTTCAAGAAACGACCACCTGCATGATGTTTGGAGCAGTAAAGTATTTCATGAGCATGCTACAGGTTGTCTCACTATTGTCATAAGTGAAATTACAATAGAAAAAGAATCTGGCATTTAATTACTTTCCTGCTGCTGTTTGCCACACAGCAAACATCACCACAAAACTAATTCCAGATGCATCCCAAATGAAAAGGCCCAGGTTTCCATAAAAAAAAAAAAAAAAAATCTAAAATCCCAAACAGACACAATCTGTCACGGGTGCCTCGTGTTTTTATATGGTGCAGTTTTTATTTCTGCACTGTTTGTATGAAAAAAAGAGAAACCAATAAAAAAACTGCCTCTGTATTCACTCACTGCTGTCCATCATTGCTGTCCACAAGCAGCTGATAAATCTATTGTCTGAGCATGAGGAGTTATATGACAAGCAGGACAGCGGGTACAACAGAAAGCAAACACACGGCAGAAAATTACAGACAACAAAGGGAACGTGGATGGCGGGTTTGTACAGAACATTATTGTTCTCCGGCTGGTACACGTGCTGCTCTCTTGAGTCAGCCTAAAATGTCGCCTCAACCTTTTTTTTTTTTGGCAGGAAAGGTTAAAAGTATTCAGAGAACCCTCCTTGATGCATGGAAAAAAGGAACTATGTGATTGGAAAGTAGGCAGGCAGCAGGAGACACTGCTGGACACACGAAGAGGGGATTTTTCCTGCAGATAATCCTTATTGACCTTATAGACGCTGTTTATTTATCCTAAATATGCAAATTACAGACCATAAATTTGTTGCAGACCAGCTGTGAAAAGGATTGAAGACCCTGTTTTTAAACCAGACTGATACAAATGGATTTTATTACATAAGATTGTTGAATATCATGCTTTGTTTCATGCCTTTCTAGGTCGATAACACTTAGGAAAAGAGTGATACACACATTATTAGTGCCAGCAGTGATAGTTGAACATCAACCAAATGATACAGTGTGAAGCCGTACACCACATTTGATTCAGAATTCTCCAAAATAGCCACAAAAGCCCCCACTAAATAAATAGGCCTCCTCCTGGTGTCAGTAAGTGTGTATGGGCTGTATTGTGATTTATTCATCACCTCAGTGTTTGGCTGCTTATCAGCAGTGCAGGCAAGTATTGAGCTCGTGGAGATGACAGAATTGCAGGGCTTGCTGTGCCGGGCTGAATCTCTGAGCCTGGAACAATAGACGATGAAAATGAGAGTGGCAGCGCGGGGTTGGGGGGCGTTGTCACTCGCGTGAAAGATAGATGCCACACAGAGCCCGGGCTGAAAGTGGGACAGCTCTCAGAAGGACAACAGAGAGACGAGAGGCCAAGATACCAAATATCCTCTATTTCGAGATGTCTGCGGCTTCAAAATCAGCAGTCTGGGTGGACCTTTCAAGGACTGATTCAGCAGTCTCTGTCTCAGTCTTCTAGACGTGCCGGTCTGATAAATAATAAGCACCAGTGGTTTGGTTTTGATGTTTAGAGCCCCTCCTCTGCTGTCAGTTCAAATGAAACTCCAATTTAGTTTGTGTGCCTCTGTGTATTTGCAGCTCTTACTGTAGGTGGAGTTTTCTCCCGCTGGTAGTAAATTCCAGTGACATTTCATCGTCTTTGATATCCTTGATTGTGTACTCCACCTCAGCTAAAACACAGCCTCTGAGTCTATGCAGGTCTCTGTGGACCGTCTCCACTGATCAATTCCTCAGCCCATCTGTCTGCCAGGCTTATTCACAGGGCCGCACAGTAGGCGAGACGAACCCTCGCGGCAGGAGTCTTCATTAAACCGATCCTCCCTCCCTCCTCCCCCCCTCCTCCTCCAGCTCTCTCCAGGCCTGGGTAAAGTTAATGAGAAGATTCGATCAGCTGGCACCCCCAACTACCTCAACTCCATCCCCTTACCCCACCCCCACCCCCGCCGTTGTCTTCCTCCCACGTCAGCGTCGACAACGGCTTGTCAGTCCTGACCGCCACTCCCACTCCAAACCCTGCTCATCTTTGAATTTGACGGGTTGGTTGACCAGCAGTAGCTTGTAGGGTTACTAATTTATAAAAACATTAAAAACATTAAACATTAATGTGATGCACTATATACCAAATGGTTCCAAAACTGACCTTATAAAAAAATGTAATATTGAAAAAACATGACTGTTTCTGTTTCTCATGCTGCATCTTAGGGCTGAATATTGATATACAATATACATCCCAATATTTTTATCGCAAAGTGAGAGCAAAGGCTCAGTCAAAGTCAAAGAAAAATATGACATGTCACAAGTAATTTTATTGAAACCTTTTATTTAATTGAACATAAATACTGTATAACAATAGGAGTAACTTTAAAAAAAAAAAAAAAAAAAATCAAAGCTACATAAAGTGCACATTTAAATAAAAAAAATATCTTAAATAAAAATAGCCTATGAAATAAAATAGGCCAATCTTTTTCTGAAATAAATGTATTTATATGAGAAAAGAATAACGAACATTACAAAAGAACTAAATATGACAAACCCTAGTAAGGGCAGCATTTATGTATAAAGAAGGAAACAATTTGAACTAAATCAATATATGTCATATGGTCTAACTCTATATCACATTTAAAAATATATCGATTTATCTTTTACATAGATATATTGCCCAGCCCTACTGCATCTCAATTCACATACTCCTGCACTTACACTTGTGCACTTATTTTGTGCTGAGTATGTTCCTGCTGACAAGTATGACAGTGCATTAGTACCCTGATGGTGCACACATAGCAGACAAAAAATTAAAGTGTGGACCTCTGGAGGGACCACCAGCTTCACCCCAAACTTGTAAAAAAGCTGCAGCAGTTGCGACTGAAACTGCAAACACTGAACTGCACTAATTTAAGTGAGACATGTTTTCTTTGACTCAGTGCTACTGCATGGCCGGATAGAAGCAATTATTGGATTCATTTATGAGTCTAAATTAAATTACTGGTGATACAGTGTGATGTCTGTGGCTGACTATCACCAGCTGATCTACCAAGCCTCTGTTGCATTACAGCTGTTGCCATTTCAGACCAGTACAAGTAAGTACACAGTGTGGACAGATGGAAGTGTACTGACAGAAGTATCTGAAGTGAGTCACAGGATCAGTCCATGTCATTGGAAAAACTTTGACTGAAGTCATCTGATCCTGAAGCATTTTGTCCGGTGATCAATTAGGTTAGTAGATGATGACCTAAACGGTTGACACAGTTTTTGCGTTTTCAATGCGAAATAAAAGGTCTCCCTAAAGTCTCTTTACAAATTAAAACAATTACTACTAAAGCAAATGAACAGACAAATATGTGGAAATTATTACATTATTATTATTATTTTGCCTCATTTAAAACACCTCTACATGGGCACCATTAGTTGGTTGGTTGGGGTTAGAGTCTTATCTTTATCCAACACTGTCCCTGTCTCCATTCATGTCTTGTGCTATGCATGAATTGACTGATGTGATGGCGGAACTCTTCCATACTTAGTTCTGTAGTTTTTTAGATTCCTTTTTGATGAACCTTGATACCCATTGTGCCTTCTCTTGAGGAGTAGCCATTTTCATAGGGGTTCATTTACCACTACCTATCTCATCAACAGGGTACCTGAAATACACAAATGCAAAGTGATTAAAAACTACAGTACATACAACAAATCCGATTAAAATATCTCATCATTTGCCTTTGGAATCATTATTTTTAATTGTAAAGAGACTTTATGGACACCCTGTAGTGTCTCTGCTCTTTTTCTTGACAATAAATATTTTATTTGATAAGTTTCACTATAAAACGCTGTGGTAAACCAAGATCTGTAGCCTCATTTTTCTTTAGACGTACAAAAATAATCCCAAACTCTGGTATCACATTGATATTTGGTGTTGGCAGTTACCCAAGTTTATTTGTCAAAATCCCATCTGGCTTAAACGATGTTGCAGAAGTTTTCTAAAATACATGTTAGGAACAAAATCTGAATACTAAACCAGTAATTGGCACAAAAATAAAGATCAGAAACAATATAGGCTACGGAAGTCCAAAAACATCTTTATCAGTATGTAAATATGAGTACGGATAGATAGACCCCCTCTCCTTTGAATATCTGGCTACCTGACGCGGTGCTGTTCTGCATGTGGGAGGTTGGGGGTGATGGCGTGGCTCAGTTGTTCTGCCAGAGAAATGGATTTGCAGTGATGGATGGCATCAGTGGCACTGTACAGGTCTCAGCCTGTTGCTGAATCACAGCTTTAAACTCATTTTGCGGGCACAGCGGAGCCGTTGTGCTTTGTGCCCGAGCTCGGGGCCTGGCTCATCTAACCACCCTGCCGAAGCTTGCATGCCAATTACCCCCAACAAGCTGCCAAGAAGAGCAGGCAAAGCAAGAAAATAAAGAAGTATTTGCTCACTTGCTGAGGCTAACACTTTGCTTTAGTGTCCTTGTTATTCCTTGCCATAGGTAGCAGGGACGGCAGCGCCCGGGTAGTGTCCTACAGACGACCCCTGGCTTAATTTGATTATAAGCGTCATTTCTCTCCCTGTAAAGATTGATAGGATAAGTGTACTTCTTATAGCAGCAATTTCTGCTTGATTCACCACATCTTGACATCGTCTTCTGTTTTCTAAGTAGTGTGTAGGCTTCAGATCTGTCTTCAGACTATTGAACTCGCTGTGCAGTTTACCTTGTACGTGCCTTGCAGAGTGATGGAAAGGCTAAACTGAAGGAACGTCAGAAAGCAGTTCGGAGGGGTAGAATTAATGTCAATCAAGACATTTTCTCATCACGCCAAAAAACTTTTCAATGCACAGACTGTTGCACTTCAGAGTTGCGACTAGAAGCTTGGCTTTGGGGGAATGTCTTGGTTTAAAAGTCCACATTGCAGCATAAAAGAGCTTGTGGACCTTTGAGACCTTTCACACTCATGAACTCTCCTCTCCTTCTGCTTCCAAACCTCTTCATGAAGCCAAGAAAAGATCACAAGTTGCATCTGGATTCGCCTGGTTACAAGGCTATAATATACATGCATTTACTGTTTGTATCAAAGGAAAAATCAACTAATCTCATGTTATTAGACGTGAAAACACGTGATGTTCAGTGCCTCAGTGTTTGTTATGTGGGGTGGTAATTCACCCGTTCAGTGCAACAACAGCAGAGAATGAGCATAAATTTAATTTTAATCTTTCAGTCATGGTGAGTAAATATAAACAGCTTAAAGGCATGTTTGTTATGATGAGAGCTTTATATATAATAATGGCTGTGTGCACCTGACTCAAATTTGCTTTTGGGTCCATTTCACTATTGTGTATTGTGTACATCACTGTATACCAGCCCTCTCAGACTGCCAGTGATGCTGCACGGCTTTCTCCACAATTACACAGCAGTGTTGCTCTACGTGGTCAAACCTGAGCGGCAGTGAAAGGAAATGGGGAAAATCGGTGTTGTTTCATGGTTCCCCGACCCATGTCTGTTCTCTGATGTGAGAACAGTATGCTGGAAAAACAGCAGTGTGACGGCATGTGGCTCATTCATCTGCTTAGAGGGTTAACCCCTGAATGATACGGCGGGACCGGCTGGCTTTTTACTTCCAGAGGCTGTAGTGGGTTTAGTTGTTTCAGTCATGATATCTTGTCAGGAAGGAGGCTAAATAAGGCTCTGTTAGGGCACTTTTTGGTACAATGAAAGAGCTTTTCTTAATCCTTAATAGGGCACTCATTGAAATACTTGCAAATTCCAAATTTCAACCCTAGAGAATATTAGAGGATATTACATATTGTCAGAATGTGGACTGTGGAATGTGTTAAAAAAACACACGGACCCGGGAGAGGGGGTAATATTATATATATATATATATATATATAAGATTTATGAGATTTAAAGTGGTGAATCTGGGAGAAATCCCTCGTAAATCTCTAACTTTTTTGCGCAGATTTGCCACTTTAAATCTCTTAAATCTGCGACTTTTATTCTTGTAAATTTGCCACTTTAATCTATTAAATTTGCAACTTTTTTCTCGAAATCCATGTGGTTCTATGACCTCACAGAGAGCCATGGGGACCCCATTTTGGATATCCGCTGAAGTTACCAAATATAGTTCCTCACCCGATAAAGGGTTAAAGGTAACACTTTATTTGAAGGGGTAAGCATAAGACTGACATGACGCTGTCATAACCATGACATGGCATCTGTCATTGAGATGAAGGAGGCTTTATGCATGCTTATGAATGTTGTCATTAAGTGTCATTTGCTCAGTTATGTCACCTTAAATGCAAAGTTGACATTGTATAAGATGGCTGAAACTATCACAGCAAAGAAAAAAAAGTGGAAAACTCCCAATAATGTATAAGTACACTTCAGTTGTTGATTAAGGTATTTAAAACTAACTAAACAAGAACAAGTGATCTTCTTCGTTTTTTTCCCACCAAAAGTACAAAATGAACATGTGAATATGTCCGGGCCCTCTGTTTGACTTGTTGGAAGTAATTCTGTGTCCCAAGCAAAGTCAACTTTACATTTTAAGGTGACATAATTGACCGAACTACACTTAATGACAACATTCATAAGCATGCATAAAGCCTCATTCATCTTAATGACAGATGCCATGTCAGTCTTATCCATACCCCTTCATATACAGTTTTCGTCTATCCCAGGCTGAGATAACTCTGACATCATCGGGGTCATCCTCAGACTTGACAAAGCCCCTCCACAGAAGGCGATCTACAACATATTCACATGCTGCGTAATGCTCCCCGTGACTAGTAAGCTGACATTTATGTTCCAACTTAATGCTGGAACGGCATCTTACAACAAAGTATGCTCAGGAGCGCTGCCAGTAGTCGTTTGTCATGGTGTTAAAGTGGTTTTAGGGTGGATTTATCCTTTACCATTGGTAAAACATTCCTGTCTCTGAGGACAGGCTGTATTGATGGCCTGCCCAGATGCAGGTACTGTTAGTAAGCTGATACAAACATTAAACTGACAATATTGTTCGGCTCATATCTCTCTGCGCCCCCCCACTGAAAATCCCCTGCGATCTCATCTCTCCTCCCCTTTTCGAATGAGACGGAGGGATTCATGGCAGCGGTGTGTGACCTCGGACCTGTTTGGGTCTGTAATGCGTTAAGATGAATGCAGCCGTCCCACTGTCAGATGATGAATTGCAGGCTCCGGGGAAGGCTCTCCGCTATGTAAAAGAGGCGCTTGCAGACATGGCACTTTCATCAATCAGAAGGGGCACGGCTGTAATGTTGTTACACTGCAGAAAGAGCAGCCTCTGTTTATATGCAGCAGACAAAACCTTTTCTCTTTTTAAGCTGTTTGGATAATGCTTTTTTCCCTCTGTGGTACACAAAAGTTGGGAGTGCATTGCTGAAACATTTAGCCGTCTGTTTTTTGGGCTCCATTCAGAGTTATCCCACTGTGTAATCAGCTGTTCTCACACAGGTACAACACAGCCATATCTGCCCTACAATTTCCTCGTTTCGCTCAGACGGCAATATCAAGGTCTCAATTAAAATGACACCCGGGATCCCGCGTTCACACTCCCCTCACAAAAAGCCCAGCAGAGCACCCTGACAGTGAGCCTGACACTGCTTAGTCAACACTCCAGGAGCCCCCGGAGACGAGTTTGGGCATGGTGCAATGCCTCCGGTGGAATGATGGTGTGTTGCAGCGGAGTCGGCACGCTCCACTGAGCACAGAGGTTCATGGGGCAAACACAGGTGAACGAGGCTGATGTCATTCCCAGGTGACACGCCGAGAAAAGAGGTCTGAGAGGTTTTTCCTGTTTCCTTCTTTGATTTTCTTTATGTTTACTTCTCTGTTTTGGTTCTCGCCTCCTCCAAACTAAAGCTGGGCATAAATCAACACCAATATTGTGCTATAAGAGCCCATGTAATCTGGGATTAGTTTATGGAAATATGGAAATATACAAACTTTACCTGGATTAGACAACATTTTGAATGAGTGTTTTTAACAACATTAAGACAGGAGATTTATTTAAGTGTTTTCTTAAATCACCAATAGTATTAATATGATATATTGTGGAGAAGAGTGGAGTCTTTTAAAGCTAACAATTTTAGACTTTTTCAATCAACCCCCACCTGTATTTCAAAAGATTTCTCAATTGAATTTACCGAAAACTTCTATGTCCAGACTAGAACTAGATGTAGAACCTCAGCTCTCTTTCAGTAGCGAATGTGTTTGGAGAATTTGAGTGTTCAAAGCGTTTCATGATTAAAATTCCAGTCGGATATCTATCCAGTCTTTGATCAGACATTTCATGACCTAAATCAGGAAATCAAGAAAGTTTGCCAATTTTGGACGTCAGTTTGAGCAGGTACAGTTCTTGTCTGTTTTCATTAAAACGCATAAAAAGGCAAATATGTTTTTGTTTGATGAAAAAAAAAGAAAAAAATGTTGTTTTAGTCTCAGTACAGGAACTGTTATCATAGTGGAGCCAGTGTCGAAAATGATATCTAACCCTAACCTTGATAAATATTGTTGCAGGAACATAAAATGATCCGTATACTGTGATAGAAGGTTTTATTCATGTAGTCCAGCCCGAGCCCAACACTTCCTCACATCTTATCTGTCCCCTAACTTCTCTAGCTTGATCTCAGTACAAACAGCACCTCACAGGATCTAAAGATGCTCCTGCTTTTTTAATGTGTAGCTGATCTCCTCCCAGAACCTACCATATCTACCTCTCTCCCTTCCCCGCCGCTACCCTCTCATTCTCTCTGCGTGAGGTCGTCGAGTCGTGGCAGTTGTTGCGGCGGGAGGTGTGGTGTATCCCCGGCTGTTCTGGCAGATAAGCCTCCGCCTGCCCACCTGCCTCCCTGCTGCTCGTCAGCCAAAGAGGACTCGCGCTGTCACAGGCATTCACTCAGCGGCAGAAGGTTGCCACCTCGCCGGATCCACTGCCACCGCCTCATTGGTTCCCATTCTGATCCCTGGGAAAGCATGGAGAGCATCCAAATCTCTTTGAAACAAATGGCAAAATGTAGAATTGAGCCAATGACTGGGAAAATTGCTCCCCGTTAGGGCTGGGCGATATGGACCAAAAGTAATATCCTGATATATTTAGGCTGAATATCGATATACGATATATATCCCAATATTTTTTATTGCAAATGTTCAGTCAAAGTCAAATATGACATGTCACAAGTAGTTTTATTGAAACTGTTTATTTAAGTGAATATAAATACTGTATAACAACAGGAGTACCTTTAAAAAAAAAAAAAAAAAAAAAAAATCAAAATCAAAGCTCCATAAAGTGCACATTTGAATGAAAAATATCTTCAATAAAATTAGCCTATGAAATAAAATAGGCCAATCTTTTTCTGAAATAAATATATTTATACGAGAAAAGAATAACGAACATTACAAATGTTATATCTTATGCGATATGGTCTAATTCCATATCACATTTAAAAATATATCGATATATCTTTTATATCGATATATCGCCCAGCCCTACTCCCCGTGTCAGTCTATTTGAGATGGTGGAGTTCTTAATTTGTTTTCATTTGACCTTTATTTTACCAAGGTTGTCGAGGCCCCATAGGTCGTTTCTACAAGCAGCTGTGCTCTCCCGCCCCCTACTGGCCGTAGTAATTAAGAATGACGTCTAAGCGTAAGAGTATAAAGCACAAAAGTTGCTCTTAGGGAGGACAGACTTTCACCCAAGAGAATGGGGTAAAAAACAGAAGTAAACCATGTGATCCAAACATCTTAACTTCTGTGCATCTTGTTTATATGTAACTTTGTCACTTCCAGTAGTCACGTCATCCTTGTAACTACTTCACATCAGCATTAACATGCATTTATGCACCTTTTAAACTAGGGTGGATTCGGGTAATGTGGGACACTTAAGGTTTGGCTGGTTTATTTCCTGCTTAAAGTAAATATAGTCATCAAAACCTTTACTATTGGTCTACCATGTGTGTCATGTGACTGAAATTATATAAAATATTTTTAGATTAAAGTCAAAATTGCAAAAAGTGTCCCACATTACCCGAATTCACCCTATCTTTTGAAATGTCTAACTAAGAACTTTTTTACCCTAATCTTAGAGAAGTAATTTTTTTGCCTAAATTCAATTAAACCTCAGTTTCAGTCGTTTTGACAGACGGCCTATTCTGTCATTAAGGTTGGAGATCTTGTTGGGATTGTCTCTTGAGATCAGGATATCACTTTGTCA
The DNA here is from genome assembly GCF_030273125.1 of Centropristis striata. Taxonomy (NCBI): domain Eukaryota; kingdom Metazoa; phylum Chordata; class Actinopteri; order Perciformes; family Serranidae; genus Centropristis; species Centropristis striata. The sequence continues at coordinate 21,813,842 of NC_081524.1, read as the reverse complement.
GTAGACGTGGTCAACAAGGCAGCACAGTTTACAGGCGGACTACTTGATTAGGTGATCGTCATAAAACAGTGTTTGTGATCAGTCAATCCATCACATCATTCTGCAAGGAAGCAAACATTTGCTGACTTCTCAAACGTGAGGGTTTGCAGCTGTAGATAGAGTTTTTCCATTTTGGACTGTTGGTCTGGCTGGATAACAAATGATGCCAAATATTTGTTGTGAGCTACAATTTAAAATGATCAAATGGGATGAGAAAAGAGAATTTAATCCCAATCAAAAGGGGCAGCTTTCTTTCTGAAATCTGCATGTGTTTGGGGAACAGAGGCAGCAGAATATCCTGGGACTGAAGCTTTTATTCTGAATTTGATGCAAATAAGGCAGCAACAAAAGCAGTAACAGCCTTATGAATAACAGGGTATTAGTGGAGAAGCCTGTTTGGTCAAGAAGGACCGGTTTGCTTCATTGGTTTACTTTTATTTACAAGGCTCTTACTTAAGGACATAATCTTTAATTCAGGGAAATCACAGCCAGCATGTGTTTGGTCAGCGCCAGCCCGACTGTGACCATCACATGTTGTGAATACAGACTGTGTAGGCATCTGTGTGTACGCAGGCCTTTAACGTTGTGATTCCCTTTAATTGATTTGTTACCGCGCTAATGACAGTTATAACATCAAGTTGTCTTCTTTGATGATCCAATCATGGTGGCTGTCAGGGAGGCTCCCTCCCCCAGGCGCTCGCCGCACATCCTGATGTGAATGTACGAGCGCCAGCTGCACGCCGGTGGAGTCGCAGCACTGAGCCGAGCAGTCGGAGTTATATTTCTGAGCCTCGAGCCAAAGAAGCGATTGCCTGGTGAAAAGCGTCATGGTAAAGGTCAATAAACAGCGGCTCGGTTATTGTGTGGCAGATTGAAAAGGAAATGATTTTGTGGTGGAGGCAGAGAGGAGTGTGTGTGTGTGTGTGTGTGTTTGCATGTTTTGTTTTTGTGTGTGTGGAGGTGCAGCCCTGTGCCCCGCTCTTTCCGTCGAGGGTTTCTTTTGGCAGCGAGTCTTCCAGCTGACCTGTCAGTGTTAGTCAGCCTACAGGGCTGTGAAATGACCCACCACGGGGCTCACCTGGGGCCCTGCAACCTCTTTCAGCTGTTCCCTTCACACTGTTGCTCCCTAAGTATGTTTTATTCTTTTTTCCCAACTCCACTTTTTCCCCTGCTTTACATTCACTCACCACATCTCACTCACTCACTCTGTTCTCCACCTCACGTAGGCAGAATCGCTTACTTTCCCTCTTTTCTCCGGAGACTTAATGTTTCCTGTTTGGATCCTGTTTGCTAGGCTTCAATAAGAATCACTTAATGTAGTGAGAGAGGAGAGACAGACCCCTGGTTTTTCATAGACCACTGAAAGCGTTCCAGGAATAGGAACAGCCTATCTCAACAGCCTGTCTTGCTTTCTGTGGTTTTTGGCTGAGCTCATGCTCTTCCATTATGTACAAAATGTGAATGCCAGCTTCTTCATTTTTGTTTTGTCTTTTTTTTCCTTTCTTTTTTTTTTTCACTTAAAACCTGCAGTAAATGTGTCCCTTCATCCTCAGAATACTCTCTCTGCTCCACCTGCGAGTTTAAAGCTTAAGTGTTTTTTCATTTGTGGAGTTTGATTGCAGGAGCACATCCTCATCGCTCCAGCCAACACGCCTGTACTTTTCCTCTGATGGTGAAGAGATGGATGACGGAAAGAGAATGATCCGCGTGGCACAGACATCAGTCAAGCTGACAAATGGCAGCTCCAAACTTGGAACGCCATTAGCAGGCCGAGGCAGTAGTGAAGCTGGGGCCAAGCCCCGCTGATTTCCACTAGTCCCCCTTCCAAAAGGCCGGCCCGCGCCAGGCCGCGACATGGCTGTGGGTGTTAGCATCACCTCTCTGTCCCTTCTGGCCTTCACAGCCAGCATGTTGACATAGGGCCGAGCCCCAGTCATTAATGGACAAACCCTCCAAAGAAACATGAAGGGGCCGGCTGTCTTTTCATTTAACAGTTATGACTCATGAAACTGGCAGAGGGCTCTGTGGGAGTTGAAAATAAGTGCTTTGACTGGCATTATGTATTTGCCGCCCAGTATATACAGTTTGTAAACACTGATGTCATGATTCAGACTGGAATCTGGACGAAGTCGTTCTTGGAGTACGGCTCCTAACACGCACATGTGCTGAATTAAAGCGCCTGTGAAGCCGAGGTTGTTGCAGACTCATATTGAACATTTTCACGCTCTTCTATTGAACAGCTCTCCCTCTTTTACTGGACACACGCCAGCTTGGAATCATTTTGATTTTCAGTCTGATTTTTTTTACTACACCGACTATGCAAAATGGCTTCTTAGAGCTTTTCTTCCAAAACCAGGTGAGAGGTTAGTTTTACTGCCTTTGACAAGGCTCCAAGAAGAAGAAAATGTGTTTGGAAAACATCAGCAACCGCTGTGTTTTTCTATTTGCGTCTTTGTTTTAGCAGCTGCTTTTATAAAAAGAAATATTGTTTCTTTTTGTTCAAACAGAAATAAAGAGTCAGTAGGGAGGGAGGGCAGAGGGGGAGAGAAACATTACCTCGTCTAAACGCTGTGCCAGAACTCTTCTTCTACAGTTACTGTAAAATAACAGTGAATGCACTGAGGGATGTTTACAGAGATGTCTTTGAAATCACGTCTGATTTTGCAACTTGTCTTCAAAAAAGACGTTTGAGTGGAAATGAATCCGGCTTAATGCAACACAAACAGTGAAGGAGAAACCTGACTGTTGAATTTACATTTTATTAACAAAGCAGTGGGTTAGAATTACATAGGCACTGATTGTGTGAAGATTGAGTTCAGACAACACTGCTCTTAAATGCAGAATAGACCGTCTGCTATAGGCGAAGAGGAAATTGGCGTCATTTCAGAGCGGCATTCTAGTGAGCTGATAAACAAAACAGATACTCAAGGGTCTGATGTTTGAGTTGAAAGGAGTTGCCTCATCATGGCAGACTGTGTGTGCATGTGTGTTTGTGTGTGTGTGTGTGTGTGTGTGTGTGTGTGTGTGTGTGTGTGTGTGTGTGTGTGTGTGTGTGTGTGTGTGTGTGTGTGTGTGTGTGTGTGTGTGTGTGTGTGTGTGTGTGTGTGTGTGTGTGTGTGTGTGTGTGTGTGTGTGTGTGTGTGTGTGTGTGTGTGTGTGTGTGTGTGTGTGACACATAGGAAGGGGAGAATGCCGCCCTTCAGGAAATGTCAAGATGTGGATGGAGATAGAGCAGGTGGAATGCGGCCCGACTCTTCCTCCCACCAGCCACATTTGTAGATGAGTGACAGAGTGAGGAGCTTTAAATTTAAACCAGAGAAAACACTGCATCACACGAAAAACTTTGGAATATAACGCACTCTTTGACTTGACACAAACTCGGAAACACTACAAGTGGGCATAAAGTAAGTAATTATTTGTTTCTGTCTTCGCTCCGTATGAGTGTATGAGCAGTTTTAACCTTCCATGACTCCTGAAGTCTTTTAACCCTCATCATAGGAATTTAAAACACCCTTGATTACAGTGTGAAAACTAAAATACCTCTTCTAATATTTTGTTAAAATAATTCAAAAACTGTCACCACTGGCATAGACTTTTTTTTTCTTTCCACTGTGAAGGAAAATCAAAACTTTATTGTTTCCTCTAACCTGTAATGCTGTCTGTCAATCTACACTGTTTTGTCCGATCTATTTTGGCCACAGAGATGTCTGCCTTCAAGTGAATATAAATAGACTATATGGCACTTTGCTTGTTGTGCGCTAAACACCAAAAAAGTACATTTGAAAAAGTCAACACTAATGTTTTTCTAATATCAAGAAACCAAGAACTGCACTGTAAAAAAAACCCCTGTTTTAATTATGTTAAAATACCGGCAGCTGTGGTTACCAGAACTTTACTGTAAAAAATACAGTCAGGAGGTTTTCTACTGTAAATTTAAATGTTAATATCAGCAACTGTAATTTAGACTGAATAATCCTGTTATTTTTAGGGTAATTATGTCTTTGTGACATTATGGTATTTCTCCATTAATTTTACATAAATGTATTTTATATTTTTTACAGTTTAAGTTTTGTAATATTCCTTCATTTATGGTTATTAAGCGACTACGGTGATATACAATTTTTAATTTTTACGCCCTATTTCTGATGCAATTTGACAGTGTTTTACTGTAATTTCTACAAATGTTTTTTACAGTGTGGATACTCAAGATGATCCACACATTTTTTGTGAGCAGTTTAATGTAGAAATGATACTTAATACAAGTGAATTGTCCCTTTTTTAAGAGGCATATGGATATAAAAGCAAAAGAAACGGCAATAAAGTTAGCAGAAAGTGATAACTGTTGCCCAGTAAAAGGCTGAAAAGATAAAGCATACAAGCACAAATGAGCATTAAATGTTCAGTAGTTACTTAAAAGTAGCTGTTCTTATGTCAGAAAACTTTTTGTATCATCAAAACCATACAGGACCCATTGGTGTATTTATGTCAAACATTAAGTATATGATCTGGGGACTCAGTCACTCAAATATCTCTTATTTGAAGTCGGCAGATTCTGATTACCACACCTGACTGTAGACAGATTAGCTCCATATGCAGGGTTTAGTGAAGAGAGAAAAAAAATCAAAGCCAAAATGAGTTTTAAACAGAGAAGTTCCCACAGCGAGGTCATTACCGATAACATAATGTGTACAGATGGCTGGAGCTTCCTGTTTAAGGAGCCGATAGAGCGTGAACTCATATTAGAGTAGATTGTGTTACTTTTATGTATTCTGTTTGACCTTTATTCAGCCAGGATGGTCTTTGGAGACGGAAAGCTCCTTTTTTTGTGATAGTGTCCCGGCCAAAATGGCAGCACATTTGTTACACAAATGAACACAGACTCTATACAGTAAAGCAAGAGAAATGAGGGAAGGAGGGAAATAATGAGGATAAAGCTTATATTAAACAGAAAAGGAAGGAAACATGAAATACATGAATTAGAATATATTAAATCACAACACTTCTATTCAGGCATTTCTGTCCATACGATGCCACAGACTGTGTTTTTAGAGCTTTTTAACAGGACTAGTGTCTGTAATTTCACAGCTCATTTTATGGCAATTTTGAGAATAAGCACTCAATATTGAAAATATTCCTGAAGAGTGAAATATCACTTTGTGTGAAGCTTTTTTTCAGCATTAAAAGGCTTCAGTGAGTCACTGAGGCCAAGTGTGTCTGTCTGCTGCTTCACTCAGACATAAAGGACATTATCTGCCACTACATTCATTATCAGCCTCTTGCATTTAGATCGTTTGTGAACTCGACCTCAAGATTCATTAACTTTGATGTAAAATTTCTCATAAGCACCCCACCCACCAGCAGTCATCAAACTTGCGGCTGGATTGTCTATCCGTGGCCGCCTGTTTGAGGGATTTTAAGACAATATGAAATCTCATCTAGCACCTAGATGCCGTGTTTACCGAAGAGCTCGGCACACCGGGAATCAGGCAAACGGGAGCTTAAGAGTGTGGCCGTCGGGGGGGAAAAAGGGATAGCGTTGACAAGGCAACGGGAGCTCATTATCTCGTCGTCTATGCTGGTCCACGGCGCGCCATTGATGGGTGCCAGAGGAGAGTTTGGAGCAGACAGACGGGGTTGCACCCCACGTTACACACAAAAGACGATTGAGCAGGAATAACACGTCCATGGAAATGACATGTCGGCGGCGTAATCCTGGATTACCTGTCCGCCTCGCTCTCCTTCGCAGTGCGTCCGCATGTTGTACGTTCCATATCAGACGAGATAACAAACAGTGGCTCAGCCTTAACTGCTGCGAGACTGTGTTTGATCTGTATTGTCAAGATACAAAATGTGTGCAGCGGGAGCCAGGCTTTCTCTTTCTCTCTCTCTCTCTCTCTGCTGACCAGTTTTTTTGACAGGCTGTGTGACGCAGGGACAGGTGAGACCGAGGTAGATGGAAGGATGTGTTGCTCTCGGTCATGCAGTCGGCGTTCGAGATCACTGCTCACGTGTCATTTTGTCCGGTGATCATATCTAAGTAACCCATATCTGCCATCCACTGACGTGAAGATGACGTGAATATGCAGAACCACAACAACAAAACATGCCACACCTGTAACTGCACATTTAAATATGACAGCGTGTATCAACAGTTACCCTTCTGCTCACATGTAAGATAGTCACTACACTTAGTATGGATGTGCCAGAATCAAAATACGCACAAATAATATAACTGAAACAGATATATTTTTTCTATCAGAAGTTGCTTTTTATAATTCCAGCCTATTCTCCCCCTAAAAACTACATGCAGCAAAAAACAAGGTATATTTACGAATTTCACCGTCCGCTGTAATGCGTCCCCCGCCATCTTCCTGACGTAGTAGTGATTGGCTGGGGTGGTTGATGGGTCGAACAAATGGTGGACTTTCAACCAGGAGAGCAGGGTTCAAGTCCCGTGTGAAAACAATAGTAAAAAAATGTTAACCTAAGTTCAGTGTTGACCTAAGTAAGGTGAATCACATTGACATTACACATTGAAAAAAAACAACACTTGCGTTGTTTTACGTAACTTGCACTGGGGGTGTGCCATATCGTATCGTTAACGATTGTACCGGCATATTCTTTTTATGAGTAAAAAAAAAATGCATATCATGATATTGGCAACATTCCTTCTTCTTGACATAGTGGCATAAGGGTTTCCCCTTCAGAACCTTTATTCTCCTTTACAATATTTCATTAAAATATGCAATGATTAAGATCAGTGTATATGATGGATGAATAGTGGCATTAGAATCTGTGAGAGGCCACCAAATTTGGGCTTTTCTGAAAAAAAATTCTCCAAGGTGCATGCCCTGGATCCCCCTAGTTGTTTTTTATTATTTGCTAATACTCAAGAGTATTTTTATATATATGGCAACTGTTTGATGGTTTGCACCTAATATTTAAGATTTAATTACTTTTATTAATCCCAGTCCACGGACTGCCCACTTTACACTACATTTTAGATTTATGATTGATTTTTATTTTGTTGAATGTTTTTTATTTATTCATACGGACTAAAAAAATCATGTTTTCTATATATTTTTCAGTATTTTGTAATATAGTCAAGAATATCGTTACCGCAAAAATACCCTGAAATATCGTGATAATCTTTTAGGGCCATATCGCCCACCCCTAATTTGCATTTTACATAACTTGCGGTAGTCGCGTGACCCTTGTAACTACTTCACTTCCAGTATTTCTGTACATTTATTTACTGTTTAAACTGTCTTTTATAACGCCTTACTGGGATTTTTTTTGCCCTAAACCTAGGGCAATGGTTTTACAACATAAATCCACAGAAACTGCAGCCTTTTTTATAACTGTGAGTGTGCAACATGTGTGCTATTTTACGCCGCTGTACCGCGAGCCGCAATACGTACATACGTGTGTTGTTTTGTGGTACTGACACACGACCTCTTCTGTCATTTAGGTTGGAGAACTTGTTGCATAATTCAGGAGAAAAAAAGCAAACTAATCATTGGCATGTGCAGCAACCTCTATGTTTCTTGAAAAGATGGAAAGTACCTTATGAGGATGTGGAAATATAATTCACAATATGCCAATATCAAATCAATGTGATGCATCGAAGGCACACAAACTGCATTGCCAATGAGTATCAGGGTAGAAAATACAATATTGGCTCGATTTAACATGACTTACAGTATAAAACATGCCCACTTTCTGTCTTCTAGTCGAATACAAATACAGACACAGATGATTTTGTTGGCTGAACAAATATAGGTAAGTCTTTGTACACCTCTAGTACAGAGACTCTCTTTTTGCATATTAGCAAATAATCAAGAGACCTTTCGGAAAAGGAAGAGTTCAACTTTTAAATGACTTTATTTAATTAGCTAGCTGCATTGAGAGCTCTTTTTCCAGAGAGACTTGAGGACAAAGAACAACACAGCCAGCTTACAAGTGTAATTCTTATAACAAAGTTATACATTTAAACTTATGGCTTCAATAAAAAAAAGTGTGTAAACTTTACGCAGCATGCATTTTCTGAGTATAACTTGAGTTAATCAAATGTATGTCATGTGAAAGTTGCGCCCCTGTAGATCTAGTTTAGGGTCCATTTAGATTTCCATATAAGTTCTTGCAGTTCACAGAATACAAGTGAGGTGTGGAGGGAAAACTTGAGAATTGGACACTTTTCAGCCTCAGTGTGCACACGGCTAAAGAGATCTACATCAGCAGCTCTGTGGGTGAGGACGGCCCTCGGAGATTGCCTTGGACTGCTGCCACTGGTCAGATTACAGCCACAGGAGTCGGGGGAAGAAAAACCTCCAACGAACAGCTCCGGCCATTCCCTTTGTTCCATCCCCATCCTCAACACTTTATTTCCAGGGTGTAACAACTTCTTTTTCTGAGAGTTTGCGAGCTGTTTACATTTCTGTCTCTCAGCAGCGAATCTTTCTTTGCATGATGTGTTCTGCTGCCGGTGTTTACCAAGGGGTACGTCTTGTGTTTGCAAGAACTGAGTGGGAGAAAGGGATTTAGTGTTTTTTTCCTGTTCATAATTTGCATGATTTTGGTTGGGAGCGCTGTGGCAGCCTGCAGAATTTTTAGTCACATTTAGTTGGCACAAATAGTCGTACGGCTCAGAGCAGCCAGAGATTTGACATCTTGGATTCAAGACTTCTTCTTCACTTGTGTGCATCATGTGTGAATGTCAAATCTTTTGTCCAAGGGCACAAAAAAACCTTGCAGAAGTTGATGAACAGCGAGTTGAACAATAGTACTCTGACAATAAAACTGTGGTTGCAGGAACCATTAATTAAATCTAAAGTGCAAAATTTGTAAAGATTGGCCTTGTAACTTCAAGCCCAATAGAGAAAGTAGAACATGAACTCTTCCAGTAATGTTGAAGTCTCTCTGAATGGTCGTTCACAGCAGAGGTGCATATTTTTCTTTTATATCTCAGTTAATTTTGCAAAGCACATATAGCATAATGTAGCTTTTTGTGCGTGTTGTAATCCTGTAGAAGTGAGACATCTCAGTTCCTTACATTTGAACAAACAACCATGGCCATGACACAGTTCCAACATCACAGACGGCAACGTAACCAACAATTAATTCAGTACAAGTCTAAAGTATGTCTGCTTCAAAGGCAAGGACACCAGCACACACAAGGCGTAACTGTTCTTGTTTATAGCGTCTTTCTTAAATTTGTCGACGAAATTGTTGAGATAAGCGGGTTATTGGTAAGACAGCAGAGGCACTTTTGGGAAGAGCATGGAGAAAAATTTGATCACAAACTTTTGACTTAACACAGTTAAGCATGCAAAGAAGTCAAAGGGCTGATTGTTTCCTCTCTGTCATCATGCAGGGCCCATACTGATGACACATCTCGCTTCTCTGCTATTTCTTTGTCGACTCACATGACGTTCACTTTTGACATTTTCCAATTTAGCTGTCAAAGTTACTGGAATGACAGAGAGAAGAAGACAAACTCAACATGCCAACAACCCCACACACACACACACACACACACGCACACACACACACACACACACACACACACACACACACACACGCACACACACACGTAGAAACAACACAATCTGTTGTCTACACTATTTGGCCGATAACATCTAAGAGATTCAGCAAATCAAATATGAATAGACATTCATACATCCAAATTGATGCGTCTCTCGCAGTGGGAAGGAGACAATTGCTGAAACTGTGAAGAGGGACGGTGACAAGATGTAAAAACAATGGCAGTCTCTGTCTGACTATGGCTCACTCACACACACACATTTTGCATGTAGAGAAATGTATTTGCGCCTGCAGAGGAAAGTATTTGTATCCTCGTGTTTGCATAAATATATGAGTTGAGGTGTTTATAGCGCAGCGACTGTGGGGAAAAAAGGCTCCTTTCAGTATAATGTGCTCTTTAATAAAGACACAGGTTGGCAGATTGGGAGTGTCAGTGCATGTGGCATGCAGCCTCTTCAGGTGATTTATGAGCGCGCTGCGAGGCTATTACATTATGGGCCCCAGTCCTATTCAGTGAGGGTGATAAGAGCAGCCCACCTCTATTGAAACACTGCAGGTACAAGCGTTTTGTTTTAGTGGAATATCACTGCTTTTTGATAAAGGAATTAAGCATGAGGAGAATCTAATCATGTTGTCTGCGCTGCAGCTGTAGCTCATCTATTAGGTTAGCGTTTGTGCTTTTGTCCTTCAGAGTTTGCAGAGCATCTTCAAGGGAAGATGCCTTGGAATTGTTTGCATCTTCATTGAATTTCAAATTGTAGCCCTCTCTTTATTGTGTAAACAATATTATGCATCAGTTATACTTGCATGAAGCGGCCAAACTAAAAACAAGTTTTTTAACCTCTTGAGGACTGCCTCCGTTTGTTCTCGAGCAATTCTCACCAGAACAATTTCTGCTGCAGTTCAGCACCATACAGCAGGAAGAAAAAGGTGAAAGTCTGCACTTTCCTCCCACTCACTGTGGCTTCAGACCTGGCCTCTCTGTGTTGGCAGAGAGAGAGGGGCGAAAAGGCCGAAACAGCGAGGCCAGAGGTCACGCCGCAGAGTGCCGCAGCCGAAAGGCCAGTTGTCAACCGCCGGCGGAGGGAAAAACAATGGGGCGTCCGCCAGAGCGGTTTGGAAAAAGGACGAGTCAGGGTCGCTTTCAATTAGCACAGCGTGTCGTCACTGCAGCGAGCCACGGGGGCTGAGAGGAGGAGGTAGGGGGCAGCCTCGGGTTGAGGGAAGGAGGAGGGAAAGAAAGCAGGTAGAGACCGAGACAGACAGAACGGAAAGCAGAAAGACGAGCAGTTGTCAGTATAATAAGACCTTTTATTTTGTTAATACCATATTGTACTTTGTCTTAGTAATTACAGCATAAAGGGATTATGGTCCATAAGCTGATGCTAGCATTATTCTTGGTTGTTACATGTATCTCAATGAAGTTCATATTTTACAGCAAGCTAAACTGACAGGATAAACCACAAGCAAAGCCAGTACTGGGTCAGTCTAACGGTGATTATTTAGCATTACCTCCAATTGGGTACAGGTCAGGTGTAAGAGTACATGGTTCGGTATATGCCTCAGTATGCAAATTACAAAAATAAATACATATAAACAGTAGTGATCAAAAGGCTTGGGCAGGTGTGAAAAAATGCTTTGAAAAAATTATGCTGGTTTGAAGGTAAAGGGTGGTCACACCAAGTATTGATTTGATTTAGATTTATCATCTGTTAACTCACTTTGCTTCATGATTAAAATAGACTATTAGGATTTCTATTTTCAAAAGCATTTTCTTATTTTACAGAATTTTTTCAGACCTGCCTAAGACTTTTGCACAGCAGTGCAATATATATATATATATATATATAATTGTTTATTTTGTCAAATGTAAACATTCAAAATTGGCTTATTGGCCATATTTCTTACTGTAACAATTAGGACATCCAACTATTTGTATAGTCCCAAGTAAAACAATGTCTGAACAACTGTGACCTGGTGCTAATTCCTGAACTGCAGCTCATTCATGCAGGACAGGCACAACAGGCTGACTGAAATGAATGTAACAGCGCATTGTTGTGAGGCTAAAGCTCTTTGTCCATTTACTTAAATTGGTATTCTGTAAAACATGAGAGTGTCTTCACATATCGACAGCTTTAAACAATCTGTTTAGCATTAGTTCTTACTTTGTTCTGGTCTGAATCTGCAATTGGATGCTGTGTGAACGCTGTGGAGAGAAGGACTTGACTTCCAGTCTGTTGCCATTGTAAATTAAATGTGTTCGGCGTATTTAGACATGAGACACTAGCATTCTGTAGCTGATAGACACCTGCTGCTGAGCCGCAAAAACCTTTCTGTGTAAAGTAGTTGACTATTTTGTGTCACAGAACGTACCGAACGACACAACTCACCACTGATCTGACCTTCCTGCACTCACTGATCATATTATAACAGTGATTCAGGCAATCAGAACCAAATGCAAAGTATTAACCCAGTGGAGGCTGAAGTGGATGGTGTATTTAGTCAATCATACCCTTTTATTAATCAAGTATCAAAACAACTGGGTCTGGCTTGTGTGTCTTGTTTTTTTCAGGATTTTCCATCTGATTCTCAATGTTATGTGCTATTTCACTTTTTTCCAGCCCCTTTTGTGCTTCTGATCACAGTCCTAAAGGCATCTAAAGGCCAACAGAAACTCTTGACAGTTTCTAAATACTGAATGAATGTGTTGCCTTTATTGTCCTTTGGGATGATGTGCCAACAAATTTTTGTGTTGGCAGTCCAACAAAGCTGCGTCTTCAGACACTTCTTGCTGCTACAGCGGTGGAGTTGAGCAGAGAGGAGCTTTGTCAAATATGAGGGACTGACTCAGAACTGCCTCCCTGCAGGATGGAAAAGCAGAATAATTAATGGGTCTAATATTCCACTCCATCCTGACAGCCCCTCAAGAACTCATTCGTGACAAGAAAAGCGTAAAGACCCATCTCACTGTCAAAGATACTGATAAGGACCGGTCTCCTCATGATTCATGACACGTCAAAAACACAGGCCCTGCTAGAGTGAAGCCCTCCACCTCCACCTCCCAATACTGATGACATCATTATGTCAAAGTTGTGGGACAGATATGGACGCCATCATGTTTCCTTGAAACGCTTGCAATTGGGTCAGTTGCGTGTCTTCCACAGGTTTCTCGGAACTGAATAGTTTGTTTCCAGGAGTCAAAAATGGCACAATTATTACGTAAACACACCATTGCCTGCTGGGAGCATTTTCCCCGGAGGTTGGCGAGATCCAGCAGAGCAGGATACGGCTCGCCATGGTCTGCCGGTGCAGAGGCAGGCTGAGACAAATAATGCAGCTCCCTATTTGGAAGGCATTATCCCCTCTGAAGTGTGAGGCTATTTATGTTGAGTGTGGGTGTATGTAATGAGTGTGGCCATACCAATGTGCCAATTAGTCTCGTACTCAGGAACTCATACATACATGCCTGCCTCGCCACATATTGAGAATGAAGGCGTGCTTTTTGGAATCGCAGCAGGGATGTTGATACGCGATTTGAGTGATTTCTAAGCCTAATGCCAGTTTAAATAATTCTGTGTTTACCAATAATTTTGATATCAGCATGGAAATGTTCCATAAAAAAACTTTCTGACCAAGAGACACTTACAGTGTTAATTAGAGCCAAGGATAATTGAAATTAAGTGGAACAACTTCCCGTAGACTACCAGTTTAGTTCAGATCAATTCTGCAATAAATATGTCCTCAAACAAAAATGCATCACATTTATCATGTTGGAGGTTATACAATGACACTAAGTGGCCAGCAAAAGTGGCCAGTAATTGATTTTTAATCAAAAGCAAATATCAGTTCGGAATAATTGCAAACTAATTTCAGTCTGAAGTGATTTACAACAATAATAACTGTCTCAAAAAGAAACCACATTATATGGAAGAAAGGTGTTGATGAATATATCAGCAGCTTTACCTTTATATTGCCCCTCAGACTTAGATGTGTATGCCACAGCTGTGATGTGTGTTTTATTAGTTTTATCTCAAAAGGACAGCAGGGAGATTAAGCAGAACTCCATCTCCTCACACCTCTGCACCCTTTAGCAAATGGCTGTGTTCAGCTACACTATCATTACACACATTACATGAAAACTGGAGAGTAGTGGGCCTTATCATGCCATGTTTTCCAGATAGTGATAGCTAACAAGACACAAATGTGCGGATGGGAGGGGGAAATTGTCTCAATGAAAAGAGCAAATAACACCAGTGTCTTCTTCAGTTAGTGTGCACAGTGCAGCTGAGCTGTGTTTATTTGTGCACAGGTGCATTGTGGAGAAAAGCCTGCAGAGAATTGAGCAATTTATTCGACATTTTTAAGTAATATGTAGTGACTTTGATTGAATTGCTGTTTATTACACAGACTGTGGCTATTTTTTCCTCAGTTGTGCTCTCATCTCAGAGGAGAGGAGATGAGAGATTCCTAATCTGAAATGTCCTTTTTTTTTTTTTTTTTTTTTAAATAGCCTCTGTGGATATTTTTCAGCCGACCAGGCACCTCTACCCTCACACTTGTCAGACCCCCAGTCTATTACATTCTCCTCCTTTTCTAAAAGACCGCAATTAATCTAATTAGTAATCAATCAGCCGTTGGGCCTCCCGCCTCCTCTGTGCTAATGGAGGATATGACAGGCCTGGACCTTGCATTATTAATACCTCCATTCCTGGAGCCCAGGGCCCCCCTGACGCCCGCGGCCAGGGGCCATTGATCACTACTACAACCCAGTGAGCACCACAAGGCCTACAGGGAAATATCCAGCAGTGGGAGTGGAGGTGGGATTGTGTTGTGTCAGTCTGTGTGGGATGAATCTGTTTAGGGGGCTTTCAGGTAATTTGGGTAAGGTAGGGATTTTGCCAGATTTGCTCCATGGAGGTTGAATATCCTAAAAGTGTGATGTTACCTTGGTGGTGCACACGTTTGAAGGAGATGAGGGATTGTACGAGAGGCGTTAATAGGAATGTTGTGCTCTGAAAAGCTCATTTGGTTAATGGGGCTCACCTCAAAACTATTATGGCAGGATAAGGGGGCCTCTCTGCGGGACTATTTCCAGAAAATGAGATTAGAAATTATAGGACGCCACTAATGCCGGGCCACAATGATCGCAGTGTGGCAATGAAACAATCAAGGCAACATTATCCTTCATCTCCCATGTGTTATATGAGCACCCAATCTAATAGGCCCAGCAGCTGAAGTTACAAAGCTTGATAATAACCCCACCAGCTGATCTCATTCACTAAAATCGATATTGGAACCTCTCTACAGGCTCGGGGGAAGAAAAAACAAACAAACAACCAAACCTCTTTGCCTCATGGTTAGCTGTTACCTTCCCTAGCCAGCAGACAGACACAAGGCTGTCCTGTGTCCTCTTTAACTCAATCTGCTAACTCTAATCTATCCAACCTCTGTGCCAGCGGCTGTTAATCATGTTGGTTATCCGGTCTACTTGTTGTTTTTGGGGACATGCTGTTACGACTTTGGCGCTCAGAGCTGGGCAATAATTCACTATCAACTTTCTGTTATATCTAATCATGATCTGATCATATCAGGTCCTAATACATGAGTTACCGGAGATTTTGGTTATTGAGGATTTTGTCAGATCTTCAATTCAGGTATCTGCTTTGCATTACACCACTTTGGTTATGTTGGATGTACACGTCAATCAGCTACCATTTTAATAATGATTCAATCTGTAAACTTTTCATTTTGGACTGCTGTTTAGATAAAATGAGGAATTTGAAGTAGGGTTGGTAGATGCTAGGGTTGTCACGATACTAAAATTTTCAACTCGATACCGATACTCAGGAAAATATTCGATACTCGATACCATTTTTGATACCACAAGGATAAAAACAAAGACTCCAAAATTTAACACCAATATTTTAATGAACAAGAAATATGCAACATGTAAAAATTAACAGAACCACAGGTTAAATATTTATAATAAAAACAGTTGTGCAAAAAGAAACTGCAACTATGACAACAAGCTTGAGGTCTGAGGTAGTGCAAAAATAAATAAATACAATAAACAATAACAATTAGAACAATGTTAACAATCGATACTTTTTACAATGAGTATCGTATCCAGATACAACGTTTTAGTATCGATACTTTTTGAGTATTGATACTTTTGAAAATCCTAGTAGATGCAATGGTAGAAATCTGTCCACTGGTAGAGAAATAGCAGCTGTTTGTTGTTTTGATTCTCACACAACCTTGTACTCTTACAAATCCAGTCTTGCAAGGTTATTTGGGCAGGGATGGTGGCAAGTGAAGTTGTTAATACAGAGCAGGAGGAGGCTCTTTGAGATCTGTAGACTGGCACTTGAATTATTTTTCAAGTGACACTTCAACTTGGGTTTTTGCTTCAATATCCACCAATCTGTATGTTGGTATTTAAAAAAGAGATTCTTATATTGATTTTGACCTTACCTCCCAGCCCTATTGATGCTGATGAGTTCTGACAAGAGAAACAGCTGTTGCCCGTCCACACCGTGACTGATGTGTGGGAAGGTGGAAGTGGTCAGAGGTTGTGTGTAATAGAGCTTCGTAATCTTTAAAAACTATTTCAGAGGTGACATCACTCTCTTTACTCCACCACACCACTTCCCATGACTAAGACCCGGTTTCATTTGGTACAACGGCCGTAACCTTCCCACTAAAGCAGCCACGCCACGCATCCTGACATCAGCACCGCCGTCTTTACGCCACACAGGTTAAGTCACCGTCAGCGCGCACGCCAAGTCTGTCACACTGCTCTGCTTAATTAGCCCGAGGCCGGGGTTGTTAAGTGTTTACAGGCCTACGGTGGCTTTATGAAGCTGCGATGGGAGTCGGCGGTGGTGTTGAGCTCACAGCAGCTGCAGTCAGCTGCCTCATTCAGGAGGGATTGGGAAAGCAATGCAGCTCATCTGCTGCACTGTGCGAGTGAGTCAGTGAGCTGGACATGCTTTATCCATGGCTAAGGATGTGAGGAATCGCTCTGCGGTCACAAAATCCCCCCCCCATTCCTGTAGCATGGGGGTGTATATGTATGTGTGTAGGTGAAAGAATCTGTGGAGGAGGTAAGCTTAGTTACAGTAAATCCATGCATCATTTGCCATTAGTCACCATTTACAGTCAACATATGTAACTGTGTGTGTGCTTGGGGTTGCTGAACTTGCAAGATTTACAGGAAGTTCATCTTTCATAAATCGTCCTCCGTTTCGATTGTGGTTTTTCTGTGGGGAGGCTGGTTGAAGGATGACGGTACATATGGTGAAGTGCTGGTGTAAACCCCTGCTGTGCTGCATGAATAAGTCTCTTGAGAGCAGAGATGGAGCTTCAGGCAAATTAATAAAGTTTTGAACCTTTTAAAAAGTCCAAAATTATTTTGCGAATTAAAGTTATCAGCAGACATGATGGACGATAAGAGATTTTATAAGCCCGTAAGGAGAAAACGTGGGGTGATGCTGCGGTCACTAAGAGAGCTGATAATGAAATTGTAGGTACAGATTGCAGAAGATTCACCTGCACACTCATACCTGTCCAACCAGCTGGCTTTTCATGTTGTTATTCCTTGCAGCAGTCATGCCGAGCTACACGAGTTCTGCAGCTCTACACAATATTGCCTCCATATTGTCTGTTTATGAAAAGTTTTACATTTGGCCAAAAACAAAGAGTGTGGGCGAAGGTTTGGACACAAGAACCGAATATTCATGAACTCATGGCTTGTGTATATTTGTTTTCAGTATATATAGACTTGGACGCTAGAGCCCAGCCAATGTGGGGTTTGATGAAACCAAAACCAAGGAAAGTTACAATACACAGATGCATTTTATATTGTGTAAAAAGTCTTCATATTGGTGCATATCAGATAATATATTATATGCTGATTGGCTGATTATATCGGTCAGGCTCTACTGGGGCTCTATAACACTTTGATGTACAGTTTGTATGTATTGAGCAAATGTAATCTATTCTATTTTCTAATCTACCTATTGGCATTTTGCCATATTTATGCAAAAGTACATAGTTTTCTAGTATTTTTACTACTATTGTGAAGGGAAAATCTTCTGGAACCACAGAGACCTTTTCCTATCATCACCATGTTTGGGCCTGTAACATCTGGCTCTGCTTTTGGCCTCTCTGCTTGTGTTAGCTGTGATGTTATGACAGCAGAGTTACTGAGGAGATTACACTAAGAGGAGATGGAGCCCCTCTCCATGGGGGCTCCGAGGGTCAGTGGCCCCGTTTAAGCAAAAGAGACAAACCCCTGAGGTTTTTTCAGCAGTGCGTCTGCAGTGCAGCTGTTTCTCTCGTGTTGTTGTCTATTCACATGTTGTTCTTTTTCTGTCTGCTCTCACAGGAAGTTTACCGAAGACTGAACGTTCTAAGAGGGAGAACTTTAAAGGGGGTTTCAACCCCTGACACCTCCCGATCATCTTCAAAAACCAAGACCCCAACTTGCTGAGGTCACTTCCTGAGAGAAGTGGGAGGGGATAACGATTGGTGGAGCGTTGGACGTGGCAAAAACCTGTCTGTAAGTTCAATTTTGACCCCTTTTTCTTCTTTTGTGCATTGTCCATTAGAGATGGGGGAAAAATCATTACAGCATAGTATCGCGATATTTTACATGGCACTATTATATCAAGTCCTGGCCAGCAAGTATCCATATTTAGCGCTCTGACTCACTTTTAGGAATATACTGGAGATACTGGTTTTAATATGTAACTAGAAGATCTAGTAGGAATCTATTGGCACCATGTGCATCAGGATGTCGCATTGGGAAGTTGTCAAAATAAGTATGTAAAGGCATTTTTTAATCTTTCATGCAAAAAAATTCAGAGCAGTGAAGCTTAAAGTTGAGGAAAGTTTGATAAAATGCTGGAGTTGTTGTTGTCCATACGTTTGATATCAGTTCAATTCAGTTTGACTGAATACTTTGTTGGTCAGTCTGTGGGTTTGACTCTCATTGTGGAGAAATAAAAAGACTGAAGTGAGATGAATAGACTGAGAATTTTCTCTTATTTGACTTTTTGACAATTCTTGATTAACTGCATTTTGTGTCCGCAAAATTAAATTCAAACAGTTAAATCATAATATATTGTATCGCAATACCATATCGCAAAATGCTTCAAATCGCAATAATATCGTATTGTGACTCAAGTATCGGGATAAAATCGTATCGTGGAGCCTCTGCTGATTCACACCTCTCATGTCCATATACATCACCAGGTTCAGCCTTTTTAGGCTTTGCATTTCTGTCTTGTTTGTTTGCTGTTTTGACTTTGAGGAAAGCAAAAACTCCAGACTTCACAATCAGGGATCAATACAGTATCTCAAAATACTATCAGTGTTGGTCCAACAAAGACAATCAATGCAACTCCAGGATTGCCCCATATATTGCGGAAGAAAAAAACACACAGTGTGGGTTGTTAAGATGAATCGAGGAAATAATGACATTTGTGTGCTATAAATTCAAGTTCACATCCTGCGAGGCTCAGACTGGACACAATAACGGAGCGAGGACTGTCTGCCACTGTCTTTTAATAGCCTCCCCTTATTACACCCATACCTGATTGTATAAGCCAGTGCAGGTCATAATTTTCAAGTGTTTTCCCAAAGTGGCAAAAAGACTCTCGAGAGCTTTCAATCACAGCTCTGCCTCACACACCCAGGTAAACAAATAGACACATAGGACATATTTTATGTAACACAAACACATTGTTTTTTCTCGATCTAGCCTTGTCCCCATGAGCTGTTATTTGCAGCGATTTGACAGTGCCAATGCTCACATTGGGCTATCTCTTTATTCATGCCCTCTTTCAAAGCGCCACTATTGTGCTGAGATCCCTCTTTTGGCTGGCTGTGCACATGTGCGACACGGGGCCATTGTGGAGTATTGTGCGCAAGTCAAAGTGAATAGAAGCCCACCACTTTTGCAACGCTCTCTGCTGACAGCAGGGAAACAATACATGATGGTCGGGTAAGAAGGTCGAGCATATAGGAACGAGGTGTTGAACTGGATCAGTGGCATTCGGCGTGGCATGGGGCCCCGACGTGGACAGCCATTTTCTGCCTGTCATTATCGATGACACAAAGACATATCAAAGGGGGTGAAATGGGACAGAACGGCAGTCAATGCGGGTGCACAGGCGTGAAACATGATCAGACCGCTGAGTTGAATAGAGGTATTATCGTGCCAAATATGTGAGGGAGAGACGGAGGCAGAAAGAGACTGAGTGGCATTGCTTTCATATCTTGTCACCCACTCACTTGACAATGCAGGCGCTGTGTCCTCCCCACCATAAGTGAAGCATACTTTGCTGCATATTTTGGATGTATGAACATTTGTTCATAGCCCACATGCTTTAGATGGAGGAAAACAAAAAAAATCTTTGTGCACCAAACCAAAACATCAGGAAGCCCGTGGTTAACCCTGTTCTCTGTTCCAATTTGCACAACTTTAGTACATGTGCTGAATTAAACTCTTGATAGCCACAGTACAGAGTACAGGGTTTTTTTTAATAACACATCTACCCTGTTCTGCACAATACAACTTGTTGGCAGGAAATGAGCTTGTTTTAAGATACCAAATCAGGAATTAATATTTTTCACTTTGCATAAAAGGTGAAATTGGCCTAGAGGAGACATGTGACAAAGGTCTCGGTCTAGATTGAAATCCATGGTATCCATGTGGTTTGTACCTGAGCCAGCTGAGTCACCAGGATGCCCCCTGTGTACATTTCTCCTCTTTGCCCTCCGATAAACTCCAGTTGACCTCTCTCACTGTTGGCCCCGAGGGCTCCAGTCTTTGTCAGTGGCCTTATTTTCTCCTTCTTTCCCTTTCTTCTTCATGTTCTTCCCTGAGTCGTGCTCTTGCTCAATGTTAAATGAGGGCATGGCCACACTTGGATGTGCTGTGACAAATTGGCACAGAGGAGGCAGATGGCGATGGGGAGGAGACTGGTTGTCATGCCATTTGCTGCAGCGACATGAATTGATCTCCGCGCCGCAGAGCAACCACACATGCTCCACTTGTGTAATCCTGACTTTGGTTTCCCCATATGCACAATGCACACACACACACACGCACACTCCAGCGAACTCTGACACACATGCCACCCTACACCAGCCTTCCGTCCCCATTAGTATCAATGATGTGTGCAGCGGAGGCGCTTGCTAACTGTCAGAGGCTCTCCGCTCGGCTCCGCTTGGAGAGGCGAGGGGATGCTGAGGGATTTTGACAGAGAGACAGAGCTCATACTAATGGTAGGCTGGTGGGACTTTGGGAGCCGCAACACACAGCCTACTATAGAGACACATACCGTCACTGATGTACTGTACATGTCAGCAGGCTGTTCTATTTACAGAGTTGCTGTCTTAACAATGTTTACCCATGGGACTTTGCTACAGCTTGAGTAAAATCCCCATGGGTGTTTTTCATAGCAACATGGCTTCTGGTAAGATCATAGTTTGTCTGACAGGACTGGCATTGCTCATTAGGCTGTGTACCAGGGATGTGAAAATGTTCTCCAATTGGGTTTCCTGTACAGCTGCGTCGGGCCGGGATTTTAAAAATACACCCATCCTAGAACTGTTCCGGCCCCACATGATTTAAGCTAACAGCATCTTGGCTCCCAGCAGGTGACAAACTTTTCTAAAGGGCAACAAACAGGAAGAGCTTTGCTTGCTAATGTTGGATCTGTTGACCCTTTGCCAGGAGGACTCACAGGTCAGGTTGATAAATGTGAGCTTGCCGTTATTTTTTTTTCCTAATGCGGCAACACCAAGCAGTTCACAAGCTGAACTCACCAAGTCAGTGTTACAGGGAGAGTGATGGTAATGTTTTTCATGAAGCAGTTACCTCACACTGCCATTTGAACCAGTGGATGACATAGTTTAATCGAGTGAAGATCTAGATGAACTGCATCACATTAAATTGTTTACCAGATGAAGCAGGTCAGCAAGCCATCACCTCAGGATTTAAAATATGCTGTCGGAGATCTAATTTGAATGGAAGATATTCAATTTAGAATAATGAAACTAGTCAGTGTTTGAATAAATATTTATGGATATGCAAATTAGAAAAAAATCTCCCAGTCAAATAAGTAAGACACTGTACTTCACTTCACTGTACTGTTTTTTTTTCTCCAAATAGGAAGAATATCTGACACATAGTTATTCCTCCATCACTCTCTGCTTGAACTGACCCCTGACTAGCGAGATAGTTTGCTGGGATTAGAGATGTCACAAAACAAGAAATGTATTTTTTCTAATCCTTGATGCCCAACTGGATAACATGGTCGAACAGAACCGAACAATTCATTCCATTTTATTCTTCCTGACCGCTAGAGATGCTTTGTTACATGCATAACTTTTGTTTTAGCTGTCAGTTTCTCTTCACTCCTTGTGCAGAGCAGAGAGAAGGTGCAATGATGACTCGACAGTCTGCTAACCTGTTGCTCTTGACAATAAAATTGGTCCAAACGAAGCTTTCAGGGTTTGGCCAAGACGTTTGTTAGCTTGTCTTTATGTCTGCTGGTTGCGTCAGTAAACCAGCACAAATGTTGGTGTATTAAAAGTCACCATGCAACCAAAAGTTACAAGTTACAACATGAGTCTTTTATAATTGGCATGTTCGTGAATACTGGGCTATAATAGCTTTTGTTTGCTACACACATAACACTCAAGTCACATCATCAACACAAACACCACGCACCCTTTTATAGTAAGTACACAGAAAACCAATCAGCCCAGTCAATTTATGGCTCCAAATGGAGTTAACCATAAAAATAAAGGTTTTTAAATGATGGGGTTGTACTAATGGATTATATTCTCTTTTCATTAAAAAACCTGCATTCACTCTGTAGGCGGTAGGATGGGATAATTGCTGGCTTTAGCTCTCCTCACCTGGAACGTGACAGGATGACTTTCCCACGGTTGCTTAATATTCAGTGAACCTGCGAGCCCTAAGCAGGGGATATCGATCAGCAGATGTGATGTATTCCCTGCCTTCCTGACAGGCATCCGAGGAGTCATCTGTGTGGGAGTTGTGATGCTCCCTCAGCACCTCAGACCGCCAGAGAAAACATAAAAGATGCATGAAGAGGACTGAGAAAAACGCATGAGCAAATTTCTCAAATGGTTGACGCCCTTTCAGGATTTTTCCTCTCAAGCAATGAAAAGAATAATTTTGTTATTGATCACCAGTTTGCTGGTATTCAACAGTGATCTGATGGGCTTTATAACTACAGAGAGAACCACATCGACTCTCCTCTGAAACATGCCTTTAAGACTAATATTTGGGCTTCAAAGAAACTTTCCGCTGACTTTCATGTTTATCAACGGCTAATTATCCTCACGTGGGAAAGCTGAAGTGATGCAACTTCTCGGGGCGATTGAAACTAGCCAGCTTAGCAAAAAAAAAAAAAAAAAATGTACAAACCTCCCACAGCATGCAATGCTTTATGAGATGTCCACACGCTATTATACACTCCGAGCTGCTGGACAGGAGCCAGTTTGTTACAAGAACACACACAAATGCAATTGCGTGTCCATGCTCGAACACAGACAGCAAGCTGCGAGGAGAAAAACAGCCCTCCGTTTGTGATAACAGCTCTTTCACTGTCAGCACAAACAATCTGCAGACCTCACTCCCCATAACCAGGACTAGTGTTTACATTTGCCATATTCATAGAAAAACAAAAAAAGCTCACAGAACATTGAGTGCAAAAACAAATCTGCTGCCGAGTTTAAATAAATCATCTCCCCGTAATGGGAAAGAAATCCCTCTAAAAGTGCATAACTGCTTCTACAATGTCAGCACACGTGGCTGCAGCCCCACTGCACAGCACTCAGCCTCCACATCTGTGGAGCGGAGCAGGATTCAGGTGCTGTGGATGCGAGTTTTACATCAACCTCAATCCTCACATCTCTAAGCAAGTCCATGCCTGTGCTCAGGTTTGAAACATTTAGTAAATTTGGATAATGAGGGCAGGATCGCTGCAAGTTGAGGTGAAAGTCAGGAAGCCCTCCAAAGCCGACTCCAGGCTGTTTATAATTACAATTCAAATGAGCAAAGGGTCAACCGTTTAATCCATTTTTGTCTTAAATAACACGTAAAGGTCACAAAATAGTGAATCTTATTTTAGAGTTGTTCTCACATTAGCCTTAATTTATGGTAATGCCCGATGCTATTGAATAATGTTTACTTTGAGGGCAAAACCCAAATTAATTCAATTATAATAAAAGTACATATATTTGCCCATTAAATTTGTGTCAGTTTCACCCTTCAGATAACTCCTCTGCACATTAAAATTGATCTATTCGGACGCTTGGCTGGGTTCCAAAATACCAGCTTGAGATGAAACAAGATGTGTATTTTTGTAGCTTTTGGCTGTTTGTGCTTGTCAGCCTGACACTGTCTTGCTGCACGTGCTTGCCAAATTGAAATGGTGATTTTCTTTTTGTGCCAAAACGGACAAATTAGTTTTACATTATCATATCAAAGCATTTTTTCAAAGGTCATTTGTGACATCAAATAAGCCCTGTTGCCACTGTTAACCAGATGCCTGAACATCATTGCATGCTACAGGTTCAGTAAGTAGAGTTTTTTTTTATTTTATTTTTTAAATGTGTTCCATTTGTCTACAATCGTTTTTATCCAGAAACAATTTTGGCACACAGATACAGACAATCTTGCAGAATATTAGACTTCAGGGTGTGGCAGAAATGCATTTTTTACCCAAACTGAGAAAGAAAATTGTGTCGTGTTGTATTATAAGGATCCAGCCAGCTCAAATAGTTCAGAAAACCACACATTTATGAATTAAACTTTACTTTTTTTGTAAGTCATGCAATAGATGGAGCAATCTCAGGCCTAGCTGCAGTCAAAGGACTTGGGGCGAGAGGCTCAAGCCAGGCTCAAAGCTTTGTGTTTTTAATGACAGAATGTGCTCCGTCATTGAGAAGACTGATTAAAAAGCCTTTGTGTCATGCTCCGGGCAGCAAGAGCATATGGCTGCAGGGCTTAAGCACAGACAGAAGACATCTGCCAATTCCAAATTACTGAGACAGAAGCAAGGAAATGAAATCAGAGATTAAAGTGACTCTTCCTTGTTTCTCGTCCAGAGAAATGCCTCATTTGTGAATTCCTCCAGTTGGAGTTTTTAATTGTGGGACAGTGGGACGCAGTTATGAAAGGATAGGTTCACAATTTCTCAAGTGTGTCTTAAAACAGTCAGGTGTCCATATGAATACTGAAAACTGTAATCATTCCTCAATACTCAATACTGGCCATTTATAGCCTGGCTAACACCAGACTAATCTCAAATGAGATCTAGTCTGGAAGGAGGTGTGGTTTACGATCCTCCGGAGCCGTTTATTGGGCGCTTAGAATGTCTATCAAAAGCGTCTGTAGGTAGCTCTTAGCCAATCGTATCAGTTATACCGGATGACGTATGTAGAGCAACAGAAATGGATGTTTGTTGTGTGTGTCTTTGAGAGTGTTGCTTGCTGCTTTGCTTCTCCAGTTCTCGCTTTCTGCAAGATTATTTATTTTCACGCTTTATTCCCCCTCATGTCATTCAGCCACACACATCCACTGATTTTATGGGCAATAAACAAGCTGCTGCGGGCCTCTCGGCGGCTCCGCTGTCCCCCGGCTCGTAGCCAGATCACCGACGTTATGGTAGCGGGGCTATTAGCGCCGCTAGCGGCTAATAGCCCCGCTACCATAATGCCGGTGATTAGCGCCGCTAGCGGCTAATAGCCCCGCTACCGTAACGCCGGTGATCTCGCTACGAGCCGGGGGACAGCGGAGCCGCCGAGAGACCTTTCGCCTTTCAACTTTCGCTCTAAACTATTTAAAACACCATCTACAGCTAAAGAGAGTTTCGCGTCTGCAGCAGCCATGTTGGATCCGTAAGAAAACTACAAGCTTCCAAGTGCAGAGTAGTACGCGTCATCGTCTTGCCGTCCCTCCCCACTCTGTGATTGGATCCCTAAAACAGGGCTAAGAAACCTCTCTGGTTGCCAGACTGGATGGAGGTTCGAAATAAAATTTGAGCGCGCAAGGCAGTATGGGTATACCCAGGCTAGGCCATTTACGTAATGACGGTTGACTTTTTGCAGATAATTTTCCTTCAGAGGCTGCAGCAGACTGTAAGGCCACAGAGAATATGTTGGTATCATAATAAACAAGAAGATATATATAATATACAGGATCCATTGGTACCAAGCATGTCACGAGTCTCCCCTTTACAGACATGCACGATTTATGCACTTCAAAGCAAAAACTACAGTTTTTCTAATGCAGTAAAATGTTATTTTTGCACGTTGTATGTGGATATTTCTGCATACTCGGGTCCATAAACAGCCTGGGGATTTCATGAATTGGGCATGACTGTAAAACTGAGACTGTTGTGGATTCAGTGAGCCCAACTTTATTCAAGGGCATCGATGCTTAAGTCTCCAGAGATGTTACCTTTCAAATGAAGCCTGTATTTTACATGTATTTTGGCCGTGCGGTTCTTCTGTTAGAATCTTTGGCTCAAATGTTTTTGGGCTAACCCTTCCCCTACCACTACACCTACCCAAACAGGTGTATTTTTAGAGGTTAGGGTTCAAACTGTTTTGTGAATATAAACTCTGAATTCTAAATTTGATACATTGTGTTTTTATTTACCTTTAACACCATATCCCAACTTCTTTAGAATCTGGGTTTTACATTGACTTAGTTCCAGATAAGTCTTGTCCCAAAAAGCAAAGTGACCTACATTCAAAACTCTGCTGCAGATAAATATCTAAAATCACATAAAAATAAACTTAACAAACCAAATTACTGTAGAAGATACAGTGTAAATATGTACTTGTAAGCATTAAAGCTTCTCAAATAATGCTAATTTATTCCTTTGGTGTAACCTGCAAACCCGATCATTGTCCCTCTGGATACAGTACTGATTTTTTTTTTGAGTTTTTGCTTAAATTAGCACACGGATTTCTCAGAAACTTTACAGTTGTTGGAGTCCTGTTAATACACTGGAGACATCCCCCCGAAGAACTCCAAACAATCTGTCTGACTACCTGTCTCTGTTTACCTCTCTATTTATTATTCTGCCTCTCCAATCTATGCACACTTGCCTGAAAGCTTGTATCTCATTCTCAGCTTGGCTTTTGAGTTTTTGTGTGATTTTTTTTATCTCACTAGATTTTACAGCTCTCTGAGCAACCTCATTGCTGTTTTTTTTTTTTTTCGGCAAGCGATGGTGTCAGATATCTAAGGAGGACATTTTTTATAGCTCTGAAACAGGTTCATCAGTACCCACCGCATAGTCTTGAACCGAAGAATAACATACAGTGCCCGCTCCACAGAGGCTCGTACATAATGAAAAATATGCAGCGATTGAGCATCAAGGTCATTGTGGCGGAGCATTTCTCAAGAGGGCTGAAAAGTCATCTACGGAGTGAGCAAATAAGGCCAGGTGGCTGATGAACTCCAGGAATAGTTTGACAAACCCTATCACCGTTGACAAATTAAAGTGTCAGCGGGCGCCCTATGTGGCATCACATTTCCTGTGTTGTCCCGTGATGAGCCCCCGTCGCCGATATGAGCCTGCAGCACATGGCTGCAGAACAGTCTGAGGACAGAGGTACAGTAACAGGAGACCCGGGCAGATGCTCATCTCTGAGTATTGATCGGCCCAGACGTCCAGACGACTGTCACAGCCACTGACGCAGGCCAGACCGGTGGCTGCCTCCTTCTTTTATTTATGCAAAGTTTTGGCACATATATATACAGACACATACAGTACACGAAAGATAGAAGAAACCCAACAGAAAAAATAATAAAATAAAAGTAAACAAACAGATAAAACAAAACAGAAGCAACAGACAGCCAGCCACCACTTAATCATTAACGTAAAAAGAAAATATGCACAAAAACATGTCGGTCCAACAAAATGCCCCCAATTGTCCGCTCATATGAAAAGGGCCAGAGATTGAGTCCAGGAGGCCTGAGCCAGAGGGGAACAGCAAAGTCTCATAACCTGGATACATAAAAAAATATATATAGTATATGTAACATATACTCATATACAATATAATATGATAAAAAAGATAATTAATTAATTTAAAGAAAATAAGAAAGCAGTGCATTCAGGTCCCAATTTGAGGTCCATCTTTTCTAATGTATTCAATAAAAGGGCCCCAGATCTTTTTAAACCTATCATGAGAATTAGACATAGAAAATCGAACCTGTTCGAGGTATAAACAGGAAACCATATCATTCATCCACCTTTTGAAGCAGGGAGGGGAAGCAGACTTCAAGCTGCCTCCTTCTTCATCGCCTCTGCAGATTAAAGGAACCGTTTCCTAAATCTGACATGACATACTGTCACACAGCTCTAGCGGATAAAGGATATGTTTCCTGGGGACATATATTCTTTTGCTGTCGGACACTTAAAGATACCACGCCTCCATTGTGTCGGTTCAAGACCCGGGTCTTAAAAAATATCTTAAAATGACATTCTCACACAGTGGTTATGTTGCACAGCATGTGTCCTTTGTGTACCTCCTGGCAGCCGCAGCCACAGTCCAGCGGAGAACTGTACAGAAATAATGGCGAACACATTAGAACTTGGCAGGGAGGGTGAAAGGATTGTTGTTGTGTGGGTGTTGGTTCAGATAAGGTTGCTCGTAAGGCAGTGAGAATCCTGATTACTGTGGCATAGGAAAGTGGTTTGTTGTTAGTCTCAGAGCACACAGCTAGATAAGTCAGGTAATTTAATAAAGTAACCAATTTACCATGCAGGTGGAGATGGAAGGAAGATATCTGATAAGGGAAAATAAAAAAACTGAAATCATTTTTTTAGTTAAATGATGCATTAGTTTTTGCATTAATCACATCAAAAATGCATTGTTTCAATTTTTGTAAATGCTCCTGTGGGTCCTATAGGAACAAACAACATATGTGGTCATATGGTTGGGAGGACTTGTTCAGAAATCCCTACTCTTTTTTTCCTTAAATAATTCAGCAACAATCTCTTTATGTAAAACTGTGATTAATATACGGCTGATGCAAGTATCGGATACAGTAAACACCAAGACAGTAATGCTGCCAACAAGCTTGCATTTTATGAATCAATTTTGAAATTCACGTTTTCCCTTCACAGTCATACATGAATTATGGGTGTTGACTAGGGTTGCAAAATTCCAGGAATTTTTGTTGGAAAGTTGGAAACTTTCCATCGGAATTTATGGGAATTAACAGGAATTTGTGGGAATAAATGGGAATAACATTGAATTTACAAAATTGAAGGTTGGGCCTTAACAGGGAACTTAAATATAGCTGGGGATTTTTTTTTTTTTTTGCATAATCGTATTCATGATTGAATATTCAGGCTATTCCTCAATTACATGCACATAGCGCTTACTGCAGGGCTGCTGAGGCCACACCCCCTACTAAGGCCATGCCCCCTCCATGCACTGTGCAGTCCTTCAGCACATGTTCAATTCATTTACATGTTGAATGGGATCTTTTTGGAGAGAGAGGCGCTCCTTTTCATTTTTTCATTTAACATTTAACGTTTTTGAATGGGACTTTTTGGGGATTTTTGTAGTGGGTGGGGTCAGGACAGATGAGTAATTAACTCAACAATCATTTTTATGTTGTTCAATGAAATAATTGACTGTCCAATAAAATAATTGATAACGTACTACATATAAATAAATCTGCTGAAATGTCATGTTTTTATTTTTATTTAGAATATTTCCAAATTTCCCATGCTTAACTTCCCATGGAATGTTTTTGAAAATTTGTCAGAAATTTGCCACCCCTTTGCAACTGTATTGACGGATGCTACTGAGACTGTCAAGACATGCAATCAATACAACCAGCTGTTGAGTGACAGCTGAAGACTTGTGACGCTGGCTGCCAGAGGGCACGATGCATCATTTTAAATGCTTTTATGTATACAAGCATCCCAACAGAAGCACACACACTCTCCTGCTCTTATACACAGACACATTCAGCCTCTTGTCAAGGCAGCCACAAGAGTAATGGCCCCAGGTCTCCTCCTGAACACAGACTAATGAGAATCTCAAATCCGACAAGCAGAGTGCATTTATCACGTACTCACACTTAATGACACCACCACCCAGGCTCAACAGCACGCTCAAGCCAGTATCTAGCCCCATTACAGATGGCCCTGTTTGTCCCCTCGCTTTCCTATTATGATAGCTGCTCGGACAAACCCAGTGGAAGGATGAAGAGGGAGAAGGAGTAGGTGGGGAAGTATAGACTCAAGAGTCAGCTTTACGGCTGCTGGCAGAGGGGAGCTTTTGTTTTTCTCCTCTGTCTTTACTTTCCTGTCCATCTTTTCCCTCCCAGCCCTCCCAGCGCGAATTGGTCTCTTCTCAACTTCTTTTATTCTCCCTGTGTCTGCTTCAATCACGTCTCTAAAAAACCTAAAATGCAGATGAGTGGAACACTTGGGCTCAGGGATGGCGAGGGAGCCGACAGATGAATACTACATGCGCTGCTTTGATCCTTCACTATGAAGTGTTGTTTTTTTTTTTTTTATTTGTGAGGTGACACAAAGCTTTGCAGAAGGACTCCTGACTCAAGCAACTTTAAAGACGTGTCTGTCAAGAAAACATGGATTTTCAAACGATTAGACATCTGGCAGTGAATATTAAGCAGTACATTGCTTATTTTCAACTATTCGGAGGGAAATGGTGACCATTTCAGTCAAGATTTTATATTTACAACATATTTAATATAATCTTGAATTACAAACTAAAGATGTAATAGTTACTCATGTCATAGTAGAA
Organism: Centropristis striata; assembly: GCF_030273125.1. Classification (NCBI taxonomy): domain Eukaryota; kingdom Metazoa; phylum Chordata; class Actinopteri; order Perciformes; family Serranidae; genus Centropristis; species Centropristis striata. Next base: position 21,783,404 of record NC_081524.1, on the reverse strand, counting down.
ATAATGAGACCCTAAGAATGCCTGTATAATCCTCAGTGTCTATTGCAAAGATCTTTATGTTGGAAGGAGGGAAGGATGATTTGAGCTCTAATTAGATGGACTTCGAAGCGGGCCCCGCCGCCTCTAATGACTGCTGGGGATTTAGACAGATAAGAGCTTATCCTCTTTAAGTGCTGGGAAGGCTACATTATCTAGACTGAGAGCTGTGCTGGAACACACAACACATCAGACACATGCAGGAAGACAAGCAGCCAACAGTCTATAACTTAGCAACACTCCAGTGCTGCTGCGCCAGTATTGGCACCACGCACACAACCAATGCCCAACAGTGATTGATGCCCTGGAATCAGATTATATCTGTCCGATCGCCGACTGGGTCTTGTGATTTGCCTTCTCCAACTCCGACCCCAACCAAAGTACAAGCAAAATCAAGATTAAGGCAGTTTTTACTCACTGTATGTGAATGCTTCTTTGTCATTTTATGTTTACCCATCTGAGACTTCCTAAGCTGCATCAGGACATTAGATGGATATTATCTGAATAAGTGTTGCAGCATTTTGGGACAGATACTACCAGGATTTGTAGCTTAGATTTATCCCGGTCCTCAGACAACTTCACAATCCTCTAGAGGTCAATATTTGCAGCTATTAAACCGTGCATTTATTGCTCATTTTTCTTGTCTTTGATTCTTAAATCTTAAAAAATTCCCGCAGCACTTTCAGCGTTGTGTTATTCTCAAAAAGCAATCAAATATGCTCCCCATGATGGATGAACAGAATGAAAGTAGAGTTGTCCAAAGTAACAGAATCTAATTAATCCCATTGGAAAAATGGCGTGACGGTTGAGCCTCGGAACGGTCAGTTTCACACTTCTGTTCATCAAATGTTTGTCTCATTTCACTACTTTAACTGATGATTAAAGTAACTCAGCACTGTTGGTAATTTTGCGCTGCCTTTGATGCTCAGTGCCGCTGAAGCAGGACCTGCCAACCTGAATCTGAGTGGTGGAATTGATTGTCTGGCTGATTCCAGACCAGTGAGCTGTGAGACGCTGTCATTCCCCCCTCCTCCTCCTCCTTCTCCTTCTCTTTCCCTCATTTATATTTACTCTCTTTCCCACTGTCACCGCTCATGTCCCATTTCTCTGTTTCATGCCCCGGTTCCTGGCGTCTTCCTCCCATGTTCCACGACACGTCGTAGCCTCTGATGAGGTGCTCCTTGGTCTACGCTTGCCCAAGGCCATTGACTTTTCTCGGGAGAGACGGAGTTGTTAGAGCTATAAAATGAGATAAACCGAGCTTGAAAGCTTCTAGGTCTTTCACTATGTGTTTAGATGATATCATCAGTGTGAGACAGCGGTAATAAAAGTGAGGTCAGCTGCCACCGTGGGCTACTGCCCTGAAAGGTAGCACTGTCCTGATAAGACTGCTGTCTCTTTTCATCTCCACTTCTTCAAGCTTCTGGTGTGCGACGAGGCTGACGCGTGAATGTCGGGTTTGAGCATAAAAAGGCTCTAATAATTGGATGCATGCTCTACGTACAGAGACTGTTTGTCCCAAAGACAATGATAAAGTGTTTAATCTTCCCAGGAACAGCGAAGCACACAGGCATGATGATGCCATTATCTCTGTGTGGCACTCTCGCCGAGAAGCCTCACTCTTACCCTTGATTTATATTTCCCTTCATCAGCATCGACCACTCAGATTGCAAAAGCCATTCATTTATAAAAGCAGGGCTCGCTGCTTTTGTTCTTCTTCAACTGAAATTCCCCAAATGTACTTTTGTCACACATTCCCTTGGTGGTTTCTCCCCCCTCCTCGCTCCTCCTTATAATCTTGTTGGGGTAATGTGACAGGGATGGATCTTCTGGGTGACGGCTGTGTGATTGCCTCTGCTAACAAGGGATAAAGGCAGTGGAAGAATCTTCACAGCTATTTATCTTCCTTTGATCAGTTCTCAACTCTGCCTTCATGTGTTTTATATTTCGAGTAGTAAGCTCTGTTTTGGCACGCTGCGACCTCTTCTTTCGTCAAGCCTAACAGAAATAAGCAAGAGGACTCGTCGTTGCATCACAGCGGAATAAAAGGTTTTCTCACTGAGCGATGGCAGCAGTGATCAGTGAGGGAAACTAGGTATGTGATATCTTATCCCTTTAGCTTTCGTGGAGTCGCATCATCCGAACGAGCCAAACTTTTAGAGATAACGCCACTCATAATTCACTTTTCATGGAGAGAGAGAGAGAATAAAAAGTTCCGGTAGATTGATAATTCATGCAGGATGTCTTTCAAAATAGGAAGCGCAAAGAGTTTGAAATGCAAACGGTGCAGCAAGCTAATTGGTACCACAGGGGAGATAGAGATCAAAGAGCCTCCGTGTTAATAAAGAAGTCCCGCTCTCTTTTTGTCGGCTGCTGTGTGAACGGACACAAAGCCACCGTGAAGTCCTCAAAGTGGTGATCCTCAGCTGGAGAATCCCCAGCAACGGCAAAGAAAACGTTACACATGTTTCCACTCAGTCCATCACCTCTGCAGGCTTTGCATTTAATGGTTCTCATCTTTTCTAATCAGGTGAATTTAAAGGAAATGTGTGAGAGTTGCTTGTCCAGGTCCATTTCTTTACTTCTGTTAGGGTTTTTCTCTGCATTTTAACAGTAACGTACATCTGATTGGTCAGTGTATTGCTTGTCACATGGTCATTTTTGTTGTTGTTTCTTGTAGTCAAGCTCCTTTACATTATCTCCTTACTACCCTGCTCTCTTATTTGAGGAGATACCTAATTTGTCTTATACCTCCATACTATTTCTTGCTTTTTAATTTTATTTTTTTTTAAGTTGTGGCACAAATAAAATCATGACAAGCCTGATAAGCTAACACTCGTTAGTTACAAGGTTAGTTGTAAGGTCAGTAGCCTGTGTTGTCATTTAGACAACAATAAGTCTAATTCTTGTTGTCATTTTGCCCCGCTAGGCTCATTTCTGCTGACCGATGAGGTTATCTTTTTGTTTCTGAGGATTTATTCTGACTTGTTTCTGCCTACTGCGCTGACAGCAGAATGTTTGCAAAGCCAACTCTCTAGAAAAACCATATAAACAGTGTGATCAAAGACTTAATTAGTTATGTTGGAAAGTATACATGCACACACATGTACACCACTTCCGTTCAAAGCACTGTAGACAACCTTCCTGCCCACAAGTTTGTTTATACGCTGGAGGGAATGCAAGTTGAGCAAAAAATATCACCAAAACCTTTAACCACCAGTTTTGCTTTGACCCAAACTGCTAGCTCTGGTTTAGTCTGAAAGCCCATCTCCTGGCAACAAGAAAGATTAACCTTTTTTCTCTCTCCCATATTTCTCCCCTCAACACATTAAAGCGCTTTATTAGCATATTTTTATCCTGCCTCGTCTGTTGAATATCTGCTACATCCGGCTAGCTTGTGCCTCTCTTCATGCCCTTGTAGGGTGTCAGCAGTTCTCTGTGAATTATGACAGGCTCAGGCAGCACAATAGTGTGTAAAGTGTTCTGGGACAGGAGATTATATCTGCTCTTTTCTCCTTTTATATCAGCTCCTTTTTCCAATTGTTTTAGCAAAGCAGACAGCAGAGTACAGCATGAGAACAGGGGTGTTGGATTTCCATGATGTGCATTCAGATAAATCACTTTACAGCGGAGATTTAAATTTCAAAATACCTGTTCATGGTATATTATTTTTTTGCATATCATCCTCGCAGAAATTTCAGTTTTTGTCGTTCAGTTTTCATGGGGCTTAGTGGTGCATGACACGAGATTATGTGATGTTGATTTTAAATTTTCAAACACAGTCGTATCAAGTGGGTCTTTGCAAGTGAATAACGTGACACAGCTGCCCTTCACTAGGCCACTCCTCTCATAGTTCCACTCTGTAAAGTTAGGACACTTTCTTACCCACCTCTAAATATCCCCAGGGGGATGTCCTCCAGTCGATAAGTTGGCAGACTTCAACTCTTGGGTCAGATTAGAGTCCCCGAAATAGAAAGGTAAAAATGGAAACACACAGAATACAGAAAACAACAACACTCACACCGCTTTCCTCTCTTGCTCTGCATTTTGCAGCAGTAGCCTCGGGAGGTATCCAATTATGACGCCCTTGAGGGAATGACAGTGCTTGGATTTCTGTCAATACAGGGTTCAGGTAGTGTTTCTCAATAACATTCTGAATTATTGATGACAGGGAGATTGAGAGGAGAAGGGGGTAGTTAACATTCACTTTTATGTATGAAGAGGAGACGGAGAGATGAGGCAGATGGGCTCGCACAATTGCTGCCCGGCATATTTTAAACTGATCTGTTTGATTGGATGACCCAGAGGAAGGACTCGTTTGGAAATGCCATGAGGGCCGCAGGAGATTGAAGGGACACCCTGAGTGACGGGAGAGCAGACTGGTCAAGGAATTATATGCCGCTCTCTGAAGATGAATCTAAATAATTAAGCGACGAAAGGAGAGGATTCCACTGGTGCAGGCCTGATCCTTCTTCCACTGATAGCCCTCTGGGCTTTTTTTCCTTTTTTTTAGCAAATAGACATGAAGACGATGGATGATGCCTGCAGCGGTTTTGCAGATCGATCAAAGAACCGTCTCACTGTCTGAGTCCTGCATAGATCCCTCTGTGTGAAGTCTGGCCAACTCTGTCTGTGGAGAGAAGTCCTGAGTAGGCCTGACTGGAGGCAGTGCTACTTTTCTCCGAGAGTGATACCCATGCACAAAACAGGGGGTGTGTGCCAGCTATTTTGAATCTTATTGCATATTGGATGTTCAGTGAGACGCAGATATTTGCATCCTCGCCATCACAACTGATAGCGTACGTCGTTTCAGCGCGGTGCTGAAACAGTTTTCAGAACTTGGCTCTTCCTGTCAGCTTTGTTTTACTTTGACATCAATCCTCTAAAGATCTGCCATGGAAACTCAAGTATAAACCAAGGTCTAATCTGCGGGGATTCTGCGATGAGGACAGAGTAGAGTAGTCTGACATGGGGTGACAATCGATGGCCTCTGCAACAGGACAACCCGTCACTTGTCTGAACTCTGTGGGCACTGAGGTTAAAGCAGCGTTCCCCTGGGAACACACTGAGTGGCATTGATGGCAAGGAGGGTCCCAACCTCCCCTGACAGACACATCTCATCCTGGATGCCATCTTGCCCTCTCCCTGCCATGCTCCAATGCAGACACTATGAGAATGAGACTACATTATACTGACACCAGGCAGTTGACATACTAATCCAAGAACTAAAGGACTACGGGGACCATTGATTTTCTATTCTTGGTAAAAGACAAGAAGCCAGCCATCACTCCTCTTCGACCAGGGATGCTAATGGACTTTTAAAATTGTTGCCACTGCGATCCCCCGGAGCCATTCTGCTTTTGCCACTGCAGGGCCTTTGAAATGTACCGAAATCCCCAGCTCCTTTATCTGACATGTTTGTATTCAACAGCCCGGCTTAGATGTCTCACCTGTGTCAAGTGTTTATACACAGCGTCTGCCTGGTCAGTGACAGGTAACACAAGAAAATCTAAACTCTGACATTGGACTTAAGAATGAACATAGAATGACAAATAATGTGATGAAGCTACTCAAACTGCAACCTGTGGATTTTCAGTCTCAGACTCCCATTAAGGTGCAGTTTGTTTTTCTATCAAACTTTTGAACTTCCATACACAGAAGTAATGTTTTTAGCATCTTTTTTAGTATACAAAGAAAAGAGGTCATTGAAATCAACATCATAATTGACAGAAAAGGTGTGAAGCAGTGTTCTGAAAGTCCATTTTAATTACAGATGTAAAAAGTTCTTGTCTTCAATGTTTAACCTGTATAATTTCAGTGAATTCGCAATTTTTTTAAAAAGCCAGAAAATGGCTCCAAAGCTGTATATAGCTGTATAAACTGTTGTGGTCTTTTAAAGGTGCATTTAAAGGAATTCTTAAACGGAGCTGGGTTGTAACTACATGAACCTCTTTGCGCCACATGTAACACCCGTCTGAAAACTAGCCCACACAAGTCACCTCTGTGTCCTGTGGGGGTTGGTCCCTCAATTATTGCCCAGTGCTCCTTGATCCCAATTCCAATTTGCTGAGACGAAGTCTACGTGGTTAGCCATTGGAAATCTAATTAGCAAAGTTTCTCCTGTCTTGAGAGTGCTGAGTGCAAAGTTGAAATGACTGCTGGGTAAAGGAAAGAATTGCTCCAAACAGACAAAAGAGTCTTCGGATATCTATGGTCAGAATCAATAATCACAAACCACTCAGGTGCATCCCTCAGGAAATTTATTTTTTTCACATCACGTGTTATGTTTGAATGTCAACTGTTCGTGCAGACAGAGTCAACTTTACCGAGAGAAAAACAGCTCTGTGCAGCTGCTGTGTGCTGTGTGATTTGTGTCATGGGACTGCAGTGGGATTGGTGGTCTGATGAACCTTCCAAACGGAGTTTAGGGAGGGACAATATTGCTCAGGCCTAAACAATGAAGTGTTTGTGTCAACATGCACCATTCATATCATGTGGTGTTTTTCCTCCTGTCACATTAAAATTCCCATGTGGTTGTTTTGACAACAACAAAAATCATCAGGCAGGTTTTCATATACTGGTCTGGCAAAGCAGTGAAAACTAGACAACCTGACACCCTGTTATTATTTCCTAATGATAATGGAACTGAATTTCCATTCATCAGAATTATTACACTTTTTCACATTCAACACGTGTGGCCACTTTTAAAAGCTTCAGCAAAGATATCAACGCGGCAGCGCGGAGGAGTAGTTGTTGTTGGAGCAGGTCAGTGGAGGTATGAAGGGTGCCATGGAGACACTGATGTAACCTGATGTATCTATAGGCGCCACCGCAGCGCTCCATATGTTGATTTGCATGAATTATATAACAATGCAGCAGCCACCAGTCAAATGCTGGTAAAATATGCAAGTAGCTGCTAGGTTTGCTTCACTCACCAGCTACAAAAACAATGGAGCTGCTGTGGCAGGTGGACAAAAAAGTTCATTTCCAACCCTGATCACCAGCCTTCCACTATATTCAACAACCAGGTCTTTGTTGGCCCATTGCACATGTTGGGCTGCAGCAGCTCACTCTGCAGTGGCTTGGCTTGGGAACTGGCTGGGTTGCTGGTTCAAGTCCAGGGAGGGCCAAGTATGTTCCTGTGTGCCGTTAAGCAAGGCACCAAGCCCCTAACTGCTCATGCTGCAGTGACCTATCATTCTGACATGATATTGATGCATCCCTGCGTGTGTACACAGCAAAATCAGGATTGTTAATTCAACTCACAGAGTGTTAAATGTAATACTTTTCTTAGTTTATATAGTTCTCACGGATTCTGAGTTAAAATGACACTTTGAAAAGTGTTAATATTTTAACTCTTTAATAGTGTTAAATATTTGACACCCTTGGTGTTGTTTTATGACACCACATAAGTGCACTTTTTCACTGTGAGTGTTAATTTTTAACATACATTGGGTTACTTTGACACATTAAAGTGTACTTTCAACGCTAAAATCATGTTATTTCCTTTCACTAATGTGATAATTAACATTCATTGTTTTGTTTTACGACATATTAAAAGTGCATTCTGTCTTGAGCCAAACATACAAGTCACAAAATCTGAAAATCAACTCCAACTGAAGTGAATCTAACTCAGATGTCAGGTGTTAACATGTAGCCCGCTTGATTGACAACGCTGGCAGAGCTTTTTTTTTTATCACTACAAGTGTTAAAAACAACTCCAAAATCAACACTCACCAACTCAAAATTATAAACACTGAAAAAACAACACTACAGATTTTGCTGTGTATTTATCAATAAATAAATGGCAATTGTTTTTCCCAAGAGGACAAATAAAGTACACTGTTAACTTTTTTCGTAAAAAGCTTTCTCTGTCGCTTTGAAACAATTACAAAACTTAAATGTTGCGTCCTCAAAAATACCGTCCACTGGACGAATCATCTGGTCACCATATTTATGGTGTTATTACAGCGCCCAGCTTAGGAAGCTGTTTTGTAATGGCCTGCTGAGAGCAAAGGCTATTGTGGCTAATTGTGTCTGAAATTATCGAGGAGTCCAGGGATACACTCACTCATTATTCTGGCCGGTGTGTACCACAAATATGTCAGAGTGGAGGATAGTGGGGCTTAAAGATTTTCACAGCCAAGGGGCTGAGAGATATCCAAGTGCACAGAGGTGCGAGGTGAGAGGTATACTCTATTCTGTTGCTATCAAAAGCGAGTGGATTAGCCTCTCCGCCACTGAAGCACTGGTGAGGGCAGGGAATATTAGAGGGTGATTCTGCATTAGAATTATGCCCGGCTATTTAGTTGTGTGCAGGAGGTGTTGGCAGGAAATAGACGTCCCGGGAGTCGACAGGTGCACACTGTGCAATGCTTTGGAGTGAGAATGAAACTGGAATTTAGGATTTTAGGAGTGGCTTTTTATGGGACTGTTATTCCCAGCCATGTGAGCACTGTAAAACATATTTACTTGCAAGAGTTTGAATTGAATCCCTGGCCTCCATGGCACCATTAAAGACCAAGATTCTCTTGTCATTAAAGTCTAATTTCTGCATTAATGCAGCTGAAAGCCTTGAGACTCCAAACTTCTCTGTGGACACATCTTATCAATCCGCAGACACAGCCCTGTTGGCTAATCCAAATGAATGTCAGATAATCAATGGAATGCCAGAAACCCCTTTCCTCCAAAGAGGCCCAACTGCCAATGTCTCCCAGATGGCTTAACAAGTCCAGTTCATTAAAAACAAAATGATCCAAGCCCTCCCGTCCAAACCCTAGAACACTGAGAGCAAACACAAGATGAGATAAGCGGTGGCTTATTTCCCTTCGACAGCTGTCAGCTCATCAGCCGTCCACTCCCCCCCCCCCCCTCACACCGCACAGAAAGTCATTAACTGATTAGACTTTGTGTTAGGTTAAATTAAGAAAGTTCAGAATTCCAGAGGGGGGACACATTGTTGACACATTTGCATGGGAAGTAAACACGGGAGCTTAAGGCCGGCAGGTGTGTTTGTGCACCGTCCATTTGTGAGGAAAAGGTCAAATAGGATGAGCAGCCATTTTTACTCCAGATGTATTCTCAGGACACTGTCAGAGCAGGAACAGAGCCCAATCACAGCCTTAACCTTTAATATAGGCACTGTAAAGTTTTATCAACCCACGCAGCTGTTTTTTTGTGTATTTGAGGCTAATTTAAATGTCAGGAATTTGCTGAATATAGTCCTTTACTTGCAGGTGACTACAATATAATAAAAGCAAAAATAGTATGGCACCATAAAATGCTGCATTAACTGGGACTTCAATACTTAATTTGCATAATATAAACTTATTTTCCTCCCCTTTGTCTGATAAAATAAGCCAAACATAAATTTGTAATGTCATGTTTTTGTGTCATCTTTACACAACTAATAAGATTGTCAACCTAATAACATTATGATTTAAAGTAAGCTGTATTTACGAGCAAAGAAAGAAAACAAAGAGGCTGGTGGAGCATTCAGTGCCAATACTTGACATACTCATGTCTATTGTTGGCACATAAATCACAACTACACAGCACAGAGTCTTGACTTTCACGTGGTGTGATAAATAAACTATAGAGCAGAAATTAAGTGTAAGATGGAACTTTTTGCAACTGGATTTATTGATGTGGTTCTTTTATGAGGTCTTATTTGCCAGTATATAACGCCTCAAACATAGTTTATGAACTTGTGAATCTCTCTGTGAACTGGCTTTCCCATGTCAGTGTTTGGGAAATAATGTGAGTCTTGCCCTGATGGATTATATCCTGACACAGCTTTTCTCTCTTTTTGTTAGAGGAGCTGAATAAGGGCTCATTAATTTGTTTTTACATCATTACAGACCTTTAGTCTTACTGAGCCGCCTCCCTTTTTGACTTGTTCCCTTCTGGAAAATGGCTAAGGGCCATGACAGTTCAGACTAACCAGTTTGACAGCAACTGGCTGCCAAAACAAGCTTGTTTTTGTGTCTTACATTGTGTCAGTAATGACACACACGTCTGCATGGGACTGTTTAATGTGCTGCTCACAGTTTGCCACACCATTACAACTCCTACAACCCATTCTTTAATCGTGAATATGATTCGGCCTTGAGGCAAACCCTTCCTCTCTTGTCTCGTCATCGTGCAGTTCTGCATAGCATAAGTGTTACTTTAATGCACTTAGGCTTGCTCGGGGTAATAATAAATTCATCAAGAGACTGCATGGTCTGCATGATGCGTCTCTGCTTGTAGTAGAAGTGTTAGAGTTTCAGTGTAGATGAGTGGTCTTGCATAAGCTCTTGTACTCACTTGTTTTGCATGCACCGTCATCATCACACTGCTGGCTGCCTTCCTTTAGCTAAGTACCCAGGTTGTCAATAAATGATCTCTCCCTTCCTTCCTCACAAGGATATAATGCTCCCTCGACGTGCTCCGGATGTTTTTCGGCGGCTGTATTTCGGGGGCTAACAGCTGTTTTGTTTATGCATGACCAAAGTTCCTCTAACCCTTGTGGGCCGCCCGTGAATGTTTTACTTTTTAAGAGATTTGTCTCTTGCAGCGATGCCACTAAAACATAATCTGTTTGTTCAAATGGCTGTCCTCCTTGTCAGGAAAAAAAAATCCCCATCCAAATCAAGGAATATGATGCTAATCCATCAGGTATATTGTCCTCGTATATAGCCCGAGGCAGGCCACACAAGCTGTTGTAATTCGCAAAGTAAACACAGGCAGACACCCGCCCACTCCCCTGGATTTATTGCGTTGTGATCATCGCTTGACCTCATTGCTAAATGCAGCTTTCTCCCCTGCATTTAAATGAAGCAGACTATTATCAATATTGATGACAGTTCACGTCTCTGTTGACTTAATTTTCTGCTCCCACTTAAAAACATGTGGCCCAAGTCTCATTGCCAAGCGGCACCGTAAATACATTTGCGAAGGCTTGCAGGGACCCCTGTGGAGGACACATTGCCCTGAATAAGTTGGCTGTGAGCGCAGGTCATCGCAGTTCGAAGTTTGTTTCGACAAATCCCTCTGCCACCCATCTGCCACCGTCTCTTCCCTCAGATATCAAGCAGATGTGGAAATTAACATTCGTGCACAATCTGAGCCTCGCGCACAACAAGCAGAGCTGCTAATTATTCCCACATAGACACTCGGCGCCGACTCCACAGCCGCTCTCAGCAGGACCCTTTTGTCAAACCACTCGTTGAAAATAGTAATCTGTGATTTTGAATCAATGCAGGTGGACCAGGTTGCAACATGAAGCCGTGATTGTTGCTTTCTGTTTTTTGTTCTGCATTTCTGTGGGATAACGTGTCAAGAACTGTCACTTGTATTGTAACAAATTTTCTGTTTGCGAAGTTTGTTTTCGTCAGCAGCGCTCTTTGTCTTTGTTTAGCTCCTGAGATGCTCTTGTAATTATCCAAAGCCAACTCTTCTTTTTGTTTCCGATAATTCAGAATGAATGATTCCCTCCTCTCTGAAAGGATGCACCGTGTGTACATCTTTGTTTTTGGCACCATGTTTTTCTTAATCTTTTTTCTTTCATGGTTGCCACGAAGGAGTAATTGTTTTCGGTCCTGTTTGATTGTTTGCATGATTGTTAGCAGGCTATTCACGTCATCTCAAAATGGAAAAAGAAAACAAAATGAAGTGGAAAATCGGTCCTGGTGCAACAAACGTGATCAAATTTCTATTCAGATCTAGGAATGTTTTTCAAGTTTTCTTAGCCAATGAATTACCTCACATCCTTGTCATATGTACCTTATACCTATACACTGTATATTTTGATGCAAAATGTTTTTATTAGGGCTGGGAATTACAATATTATACATATACAATATTTTTTGAGCAAATACCGCAATATTGCTGGGTTGACTATGCGTACTTTTATAAAAACTTTTACACAATGATATTTGATTATTATCATCAGTAATGTAAATATAAGGACTAATGGAGCCGCTAGATCAACATTGAGGATATTACATAATCCGAAATCTCAGACATCTAGTTTCATTGCAAATTCTTGTGTGTGTGTGTGTGTGTGTGTTTTGTGTTTAACGGGTCGCCTTTGGAAAAGGTTATGCTTAATTTCTGGTTGTTAGTAGGGTCCATGCGTGGGTAGGCATGGGTCCTGTGTAAATTTGACGAATCAAAAATACAGAAGAAAATTGTCAGATTAGATCTGACTGGCACTGTCAAACCGCTACAATATCACGATATCCATAATATAATAAATATATGTTGCCCAGCCCTAATTCAAATGCATAATTTTGATTGGCAGAATATGTGATGGCAGAATGTCGTCTATCTTTCATTTTATTTTTGCAATTTATTCTATTTAAGATAATTCATTTAGCATCACAGCTCAAAGTGTCCATCACTCGCCATCATTTTCATATTTCTTCTTTCTTCTCATCCTCATTCCTATCATGTTAAGGGTCATGCAGAGCTGTAACCGATTCCAGTGTGTATAGAGTTGGAGACACCTTGAAAATGTCTCCATTCCATCACACACAGACCTTTAACCTGAGTAGTTAATGCTGCCTTCAGGCCCAGTGTCAGGGCAGGAGGAGCGAGGTGTTCTCCTCACTGTAGGCAAAAGTTTAATTGTGCCAAGTCACCTGTGAAAGACTTTGGGTGGCAGTAAACGGCCGGGGCTCCAGCAGCCCGCCCTGTTCTCTCTCTGACTCCATCTACCTCTTTTTTATGTGCGTCTGCTCTCTCACATCTCGGCGGTTCAGCGGACACTCAATCACATCGCTGCATTGACATAAGGCATTGCATGCTAATAAGAACTTAGCTGGCACTTTTAAACATTGCTGCTATTGTTCAATCACATAATTGTTGCACTTTATATGCCAGCCCAATGCGATTTAAGGCTGAGGTAAACTGTAATATATTCCAACTTGTAGTCTGCAGCAGTGTGTATCCACTGGGTGATTGTGAAAACACTTGGGGGGGCTCAGACATGCCAACCATCCTAACCCTGATAACCTTACGTCTCGTTTCAGGTGGGAGGTGAATCTGCTGTGGGCCATGTGTTTCTGGTGAGGTCTCATCTTCTGCCAAAATGAGGCTGACGCCTGGCTCGCCTCGACCCGTCCTGCCAGCCATCCTGGCTCTCACCTTAGCCGCCTTCTTACCTCAGCTGTCCTCAGGAGCCACGCCGTTCCCCCAAGACCTGGAACCAATCAGCAACGTGGGCAGAGAATGTAGGTGCAAAAAATCTGTTGCGTTGCCATGGTGATCCTTGTTGCAGGAGGGAGTAGATGCAGAAGTAAAGCAAAGGGTCACTGAGGCTTTATAGCACCACTGGGGAACATGGCTAGAGCAGTAGATGTGTTTAAGGGCATGTTAGCAGCAAGCAAATTTGCAGAGGTTTATGTGGCTGCTGGAATATTTATTCCTTTCATTCTGTTTGTTGGCTTTGTTGTGAAAAAGGCCATTTCAACTCAGGAAGCAACACCAGCAGCAGCCATGAAAGCACCTTTCTCAGTCAAAGCTGAGGCACAGTTTGATCCAAAACTTTACCTTGTTTGCAAGATCTTATGATACAAAATGTTTTTTGACTACTTCTTTTGCTACTTTTAGTTGTATTTACACCTGAACTAAAGACACAGTAGACAGATGCAGTAAGGACCAAAGCAAACAAACTATACATGTAAAGTAAGGATAATATATTGAGATTTCTGACAACATTTTTTAGAATGCTGGTTCATAATGCAAATACACTACTGCTCAAAGTTTGAGGTTACTTAGAAATGTCCTTATTTTTGAAAGAAAAGCACATTTAAAAAAAAATTAAATAACAGACATACAGTGACATTGTTAATGTGGTAAATGACTATTAAAGCTGGAAACGGCTGATTTACTTATGAAATATCTATTATTTATTGTCAGCAACCATCACTCCTGTGTTCATCGTGTTAATCCACATTTATAGTGTTGAAAGGCTCATCGATCATTAAAACACCTGAGCATTATGTTAGCACAGCTGAAAACTGTTTTGCTCTGATTTGAGAATCAATAAAATGATCCTTCCTCAGGCAGCTTGAGTTTTACAATTTAAAATAGTTATTTCTACCCTTGTCTTTACTATGTTTTCAAATAATTTTGTAACTCATTTTATGACTAAAACAGTATTTTCATGGAAAACAACACAGACATTTTCTGGGTGACTCCAAACTTTTGAGCGCTAGTGTAGTTCCTGGCATAAGTTGACTTAGTAACTGAGCTGTAACTAAGCTGGATTGGCTTTATGGAACCAAATCAACTAGAAATCAGTAAGACTAACAGATACAAACCCTATACTCAAAGGTTTGCTTCAAACCCACTAGGCCAAAGTACAGGTGTGAAAAAGACCTTGAATACTGATATATGTCACATTAAAGCTAAATAACATATAAAAAAAAACATTTTCACTCATGTAAAACTCTTTTTTTTTTGTGTATTTATGTTTTTTGTTTTCATAACAGAAAAATATATACAAATTAGAAATAGTTGGTGGGACTTTGACAGAGTTTTTGACATGAGACATGAGACAAACAGGACATAGGTTTGAAATAAATGGCACAGCAACAGAATAGCACTAATTCAGTTTTTAGACATTAAATCGAGAAAAGGTTGCCAGATTTTTAAAAAGATATCATTTTTAGCAGAATTTCTCCAAGTGTAATACATTTCCCAGCTCTCTCAACCACATTTCAAATGTAGGAGCCCTTTCAGATTTCCAAGACTGTAAAATTAGCTTTCTGGCTAACAATGTTAAAAGGGAGATAGCCTTAGCTTCACAACTACCTTTCACACCATCTGGATTGGCCACCCCCAACAACACGGTGAATGGATCTGGGTTACATGGATGTTTAAGGGCCTTAGTGAAGAACTCAAACAAGGAGCCCCAGAATGGTTACATAAAACTCATTTTGTTGGTGATTTGGACAAAAGAGTTGAGTAAAACAATATGACAACGATCCAAGTGACTGACATGGCGTTATCTCACAGTCCCACATGTGAGTGCAGCTTAAGAGAGTGCAGCTCCAGCCCTTACTCAGAGTTTGACTGAGGAGGAACTTGGACACCGGTGACACTTTGAAGACACTGCTTCATCAGCCCAGCCCGGGGACCCATCAATGGCACCCAATCACTGGGGAGGTCCACAGAAGAGGTCCTGGCTGCTAAATGTAATGGCCCATAATTGATTTAAGAGGTGGCTGAGACCATGGCCCACACACTGTAATTGATCTATCTGGAAGAGAGTAACGCAACCATTAGCAGAAATAGCTGCGCTAATAGTGCTATATGTGGAGCTCCATCCCAGGTGTAATGAGAGCAATTTATCACCTCTGGTTCCAGCAGGTGACAGCGTGGCACAAGGTCCCGCACAACTCTGTGAGACGTCCATTATGAATCGTAGTACTTCATGAGGCCGAAGTCTATAAAATCATACCCGAGTCACTACTTCTTTTGGAGAGTGGACAGATGACTCACCTCAGCATCTTTTAGCTTTCTTTTTTTTAAGGCAAGTAAAGATAATATTACACCGGAGCTGGAGAAGAAGCTGCTGCCATGTTTGAGCTTATATATATTAAGCATTCTCTCTTTTCCCCCAGAATTTAATTCTCAGCAGAACGCTTCATAAACCATAATCTGATGATTGATGCGAGACAGTGGGACGTGGAGGGCAAAGTTATAAAGTATATTAGAAGTTTTTGATGCAACTAAGGACTGTATCAGACAATTTCACTCAACCATAACTTTAGATTTAAACCATAATAGGACACTAAAACGTTCCAATGACACCAATACTCATGAAATACTTTTGGGTATACAGCTTGACTGTAAATTAGTATATTGGTGTGGAAGTCAAGTTTGAGTAATACATCCATTAGTTTTACACATTTTGAGAGGCCAGAGACAATAAAATGTTTCTAATACTTTATAGTACTAACAAACAAACAAATGTACAACTCTGGAAATGTATCAAGGTTGTCCTTTTCTATCTGGACCATTGCAAGATAAACAGTAGAACTTGGCATTCTGCAATATGCATTTGCACAAATTGGCTGGTGTTATATTTAGATCTGCAACTCTTATTTCCATTATTGTTATAATCATTCGATATCTTGATTTAAAAAAAATGCCCATTAAGTTTCCATCCTAGAGCCCAAGATGATGTCATTAATGTCTTTTCAAAGATAATCAGTTGACCATCATTTAAGACAGTCGCTGTGCCTGAAATCCTTTATGGCTATACACTACGTACTCAGTATGTGTTAATAAGTAGTTTTCTTTTTGCACACACTTGAATTTTTTTTTTTTTTTCACATAGGAGTACTTCGGCTGTTAGAAAATGCAAACTGGAGGCAAACTCGTTGTGTATGTTGTAACAGAGCTCACTCAGTCACTGTCATTTTAAAAATTATCTCTACTATAAACCATCAGCGAACATGTATTGAATGCACTTATTGTAAGTCGCTTTGGACAAAAGCATCAGCTAAATTACATGTCATGTAACATGTAATGTATAGTCGCAATATATAAAGTCTGAATCACACACATTCAGGTGAAGCATTGACAAATAAAAAATATGTCTTGGTTGAAATTGTGTGTTATGAACAGTATCATCACCACTGTGTTATTTTACACTGATATTAGGTAGGCTTAGTGTCCAGCGTTTGCATATAAGATAGATAGATAGATAGATAGATAGATAGATAGATAGATAGATACATAGATACATAGATAGATAGATAGATAGATAGAGTCCAGTGTCACCTGTCAGACAGAGGTGAAGTATTATGCATATATATACAGTATATCACTGGAAATACTGCTGGCTTCATATTTCTTCTAACTTAAAAATCTCACATACTGTTTTAGCAATCTAAATAGCATGTTCGTATGGGATTAAAGACACAACAAAGACAAATTTTGTGTTTGAAAAATGGCTTGAACAAATAACTAATTACCAAAATAGTTGCAGATGAATGATGCAGTGATTTAAGTCCAGTGGATGTGAGAATTTGTTGTGATTCAGCCTTTGACCAGCATCATACACCTGCTTCCAGAGGCTCTGATCTGAAATATCTCCAGGCACCATCACCTGCTCCTGGATGCTGCCCTGAGCTGTGCCCTAGTTGCCCTCGAAGCTTTAGAGGATGTAAAAGTGCTGAAGAGTAATTAGAAAATCCTCATTTGCCAGGGGGAGGATAGCGGGGCGGGCTGATGAGCCACCGGGAGTCTCCTCACCAGACAGCACAGCAAGGTCCAGAGCTCAGCCAGACATTAGGCCTTTAAATCTTTAAACAGTCGATTCGAGACCAGCGGTTAGGGGAACATACGGCTCCCTGTAGAGAGACTCATTTCCGATTGTGGTGTATTTCTAGCGGGGATTGCTAATTCAGCAGCAGCCCAGGTCAGATGGGAGGCTGGAGGGCACTTAATACAGTACTTTACAGATCCAGAGCACCGTGGCCTTGAGCCGAAAAGAAGGAGAAAAAAGGAAGCAGCAGGGGAAGTCTGTGATGTGGAAGACAGCCCAGTGTCAGTATTGAGCAGGCTAATTTTATTTCCGCCTGAAGCGCCCCTCCATTTTTTTTTTTTTTTTCATCGAACGTTTTAAAGGCATGTCCATCTACTGACTGGCTGTCATTCTGTTATTTAAAGTACTGGACACGCTCTTCCGTTGTTTAAATTAATATTTCCCTCCAGTGGGTTGGTCTATTGGAGGAGAAAAGGGCGAGATGGAATTAAAATGCAGAGGAGGGAAAAGGGAAAATCAGCCGTAGAGCAACGTACAGTTGGATTACCTCCATTATCCATTATCCTTCTCTTCCTCTTTGCACCACTTCCCTCACTTCATCTTATCTCACAGCTTTTATGTTGCTGCACACATGCAGCTTGATTCAATGAATTCACCTGCATTCCGTTGAATCATATTTTTAATGAAACATATATTTCTTTGTATTTTTTAACCACGACATGTTATGTAAAATAGTTTTTTTTCAGTGGGGTTTGGTCAGGTGAAGGGAAACTGCATAAATTGCATTCAGTAGTTAAACTTTTACGACCTCAGAGACAGATGAGTGCTATTTAAATGTGGGCTGACCAGACAGACAGAATTTCCTCTCAGATGTTTTTGATTTGTTTCCTTGTCCTCACTTGGCACCGTCCCCAGACATGTCAGTTAAGAAATGCTTACCAGGAGCCGTTTATTTAAATCAGACTGACTTCTGTGACACGACCAGCTAATTTGCAACTTCGGATGCTATGTTTCCCCTGCTCATCCACCTACACAAGTGCACATTAGCATACAGTGTATACTCTGTATTTTTCAGCACAATATGCCATAGTGTAACCTTGGTTCAGTGTTTCTTATACTTTAAAGGTGTAATGTTTTTCTAAGCTGCTGATTTGCTTTGGATAAATGTTAAGCCATCGGTGTCCTTTTGTCTCTATTCATATCAGAAACCAACAAACAGCTGTTTTTAAAAGCACTGACATATGACAACTCAGAATGACTTACACGTTTTATAAATCCAGCCTAGTGAACTGTTTGATTTATGTTATTATTATCATTCAACTCATTGAAACAAGTTTGGTTTGACTTCTGTCTTTCTTTTCCAGTTTTTAACAAGATCTCAGAGGGATGTAATATATCAGTCTTGTGTTTCCAACCTTTACTGAGATGCTTAGTGAGTCAGCTGTAGGGTTGTCAAAAGTATCGATACCAAAGCGTTGTATCCGGACACGATACTCATTTTCAAAAGTATTGATACCCCCCCGTGCACAGCATACAACCTCAAAATATTGTTCTAATTGTTATTGTTTATTGTATTTATTTAATTTTTGCACTACCTCAGACCTGAATCTTATTATCATAGTTGCAGTTTCTTTTTGCACAACTGTTTTTCATTATAAATATTTAACCTGTGGTTCTGTTAATTTTTACATGTTGCATTTTTCTTAATAATAAAAATATTAATATTAAATTTTGGGGTCTTTGTTTTTATCCTCGTGGTATCGAAAATGGTATCGAGTATCGAATATTTTCCTGAGTATCAGTATCGAGTTGAAAATTTTAGTACTGTGACAACCCTAGTCAGCTGATGTTTTTTTTTCATTATTTGTACCTGAACACTTTCCTTTCCCCCCATCTCTTCACCCACAGCCTCCTACCTCTATCCCAGCTTCCAGGGACTCATGTCGGACAATGACACCGTCCGCCTCGGCCTGGACTTCCAGAGGATGCTGAGGATCAACCGCATGCTCTACATCGCTGCAAGGTCAGTCACCACCACTCACCTGCCAATTTAACATCACAAAATACTACTACACATTTATAAGGTTTACAAAGTGAAAGCTATTAATGGTAATCTCTTACACATTTTACACTCTGTATACTGTCTGTAAATCTGATAATATGCATGGCTGCACAAAGGCTCCAATAACTATTGTTCACTCCTGATTAGTCTTCTGAGTGTTGTTCCTGGTTTTGTAGTCCATTAATATGAAAAATGATAAACACCAGTTACCAGAGTAAATTTAATTCTTACGTAGTTTCCTCAGACCCTGAAGTATTCACCTGATTATATAACCACGGATTTAGTTGTTAGTTTCATTTTTATTTACCCTTAAAGTCCATCAAGCATAAAGTCAATTTAGTTCTCATTTCCGCTGATAGCTTAGCAAGAGGCAGATGGGCTCTTGAAAAAGACATGATGGAAGGAGAAAAGGACAAAGTGTGCAACAGCTTTAGCAGAGGGGGAAAAAAACCATTTAAAAGTCAGCAAAAGAAACAAGATGTCAACATTAAAGAGAATAGGAAAACACATTGTGAGAATAATTTATTCATCAAAAATTTCCAAATGACTTTAAATTCTGGCCCCTCTGAGAAAAAAAGCTATTTTTCAGACATTAATGTATTGCCATGTAAGGTATCCCAGGAAGCACCTCCACACCAAACACTTGTGTTGCAGTTCTGGCTGAACCTCCAAAGTTTTTCTAGTGCATCTCTCAACCTAATTGCACGTTGCTCTCCTCTCGATCAAGATGTCGTGGGTTAATTATCTAAAAGGTACCAGGTTGCACCTCCTCTACCTATTTTCCATTGTGCAAAATAAATTCTGCTACAGTCTTTGGCTCCGTCTCAAACTGCAGTGCTCTCACTGCCAAGAAGCCCGTCTGAAAAGGTATAGAGATTCCTAATGTACCTAAATGGACTTAATATTTTCCACAGCTGCATGCAACAAAGTGCATGCCTCACTTCACAGAGTGATTCATATGGGTTCTGTCGATAGTTTTAAAACTTTTGGTGTTGGGAAAACTTTTTTGTGAAATTGAAAAGCCAATAAACTTTGCCTGTTAATCCACCTTTCTCCCGCTGTTGTTGAACAGCTTCGATCAGTCCTATTGAAGCATCTTTCAGAGAGTAGGTTTTGGTGAAATGGTTGGATCAGAGGCTTACAGAGCTTTGCATTCAAAAAGTGTGAAGGCTGAGAAAAAGCATGTGGAGATGGCCTCGCTAATGGTGTCTTGAACTCTCTATCTCTTGCAGAGACCATGTGTTTGCCATCAATCTTGCCACTTCATCTGAGCAGATAATCCCACAGCAGGTAGGAGAGTCTGCCCACATTCACGTCATGAACAAAATGTCCTGGTGTTGCTCTTCAGAGTCACTTCTGCTTCAAAGTTTAAAATCTGGGTCCAACACATAACCTTGTCTGATATGTGTTTGAGCCGATATTCGTGTATTTGCTGGCATCATTTAATGCGAAGCTTGTATGTTCCATCTGCTTTCTAAACCGGACCGTGATCCATTGATTTTCTCAATGCAAAAACTCACATCCAAGATCAATTCTTCCTCTGACATTTAGGGAGGGTTTGATTCCTCTTGATCCTCCAGAATCAATGCCAATAATCTGCAAGTTACCAGTGGAGGTTTTGAATTACCCAGCCTTAACTGACATTTTTATGCAATTAATGTTAAAGCAGGTTTTAGCATTCTGTGGTTAATTTTCAATATGAGGAAGTAAAATCTTTCCCATAACTAAATGTGGAGTTTTGCTGGAGCAAAGTCATATTTTGGATGATATTTAGACGTCAACCTGCCTCAAAGAAGGCTTTGATGCAAGGCAGTGCTCTTCAGACTAATCCCTGTGTGTGTGTTTTTACAGGGGAAATCTCTTGTAATGTTTGCATGCCATTATTTTCCTTCCTACCCTTGTCCTGGCTTTTCGTTCAAGTATTAAGCAATCTCTCTTCAGACATATATCCAATACAAGTGGAGCGAGGCTCTTGTGGCTTTTGAAGTGCCATGCTCCTTCCTATCTGAATCTCATTTGTCAAACATGATTGCACTTAAATAAAAGCCCTCCGAGGCCTGGACTTTTGTTTTCTCGTATTTAGATTAGAGCTAAACATGGATATTCGTTCGGATAAGGCCACCACTCCACGTCGGAGAGATCTGAAGTATTGATTGGGGTGTGAAATGTGGCACAAAGAAATGGGAACTTTTGAGCAGCACCATGTCAGTTCATCTCTTTTCATTTATCTTATATAAGAACTTGGATATTGAATGTTTGTACGAGATGCGTTTTCTTTGCCATTTACCCCAAACCTCTGCCACCTCCAGGGTGACAGCAGGAACTGAGTGGAAAATTATTGAAGAGTGTGCCCATATTCTGCAATCACATTCCCACTGTCCTACGACTGTGACTGACTCACATCGCCAGCAAATGATGCGTCGTCTTCATCGAGATCCATTCCGTCACTCTGACTCGTTTTTAAACCAGCTCTTCATTTTTCGCCCCGGGGCGCTCATTCACATTCTCCCCTTCACTGATCTCCCCGGGCTTCGGTGGCCATAAGTAATTATTAGTAAACCAAATCGAGCGTGGACAAGGCAGGGGCCATTACCATAACGCTGACTCCTGCAGAATCGTGTCAGATCTTCACAAAGTCGAGCCGGAGATGTTCCGTGCATGGACCTGGAGGGCAGACGGATCACAAGTCTTAAACGGCTCAGAAAATGATTGAAAAGTTAGTCCTCACTATTCTTACTGAGCCTTTTTCATTGTAGAATTTCATGGAAAGACTTTCTCATTTTATAACAAAAATGTGACACTCAAATGACATCTCTCCTTAAAGGATATGGATGGTAATATTCCTTATTACATCTGCCAAGAAAGTTATGTTCTCGATGGCTGTCAGCAGGATTATGGGAAAATTACTGGCCCCGATTTTAAAGTAACTTGGTGGAAGGAAGTGGCATTGGCCAAGGAACAACCCATTCAATTTACACATTATTTTTCACTTCCATGAACAAGGCAAGATTGGGTGTTCGTGCTGCATTCATGTGGTGTTGGAATTGAGATTAATTACTTTATGAATCCCACAATGGGAAATTTCAACCTCTGCATCTAACCCATCCTTTTTTACACACCGTGCAAGAACACATAGCACACAAATAACACATAACTGCGCCCGGGAGCTGCGTGGGGGGTTTAGGTTCCTTGATCAAGGATCAAAATGTATCAAAATGTATGTGAATGCCCCCCTCAAGTCTTAACATACTGCACCTGTTGCACTCACTGACTCCTTCAGTCACAACCACTGTAGTTTAGTTTTAGTCGATCAATCCGCTGCTGAAAATAGTTCCCAACAAATGCACTTTTTTTTACTCCTGTTAGAATAATGTTTACTTGAAACTGTGTCTCATGGCTGTTTTAGGAAATAACATCGAGCCTTTTTTAGACATTAAACACATTTTTTATATGAGATATATATATTTGAGAGATATTTTCAAACACGTATAAAGATTAAATAGGCTTTGGGCCAAGTGCTCCAGAGATGATAGGGAAGCAGTGGTGGTTTTGATTTCAAGGGATTTGTCGAAAATTATATTGCATTATGCCAGCCCTACCCTTTAATGCATCATCATACTATATGAAGTGGAAATGAAACACTGTTGGCTCAAAGGTGTAAAACAGGAAGCATGTGAGATGTGTTTCTCTTCACCAAGTGCTGGTTTCCCTGCCTACCCAGCAGTTAGATTGCATTCGCCCGTTCTATAGTTTCTGATTTGACTTGTGGACTGAAAGCTATCCGATAAAATGGAAAACCAGCTCAGAGAACAAGAGAACAAGCTGCCTGTGGGACAAATTGTTTTTCAGGGACTTATGGTCCAAGAGAAGTGACCCCACGGCTCCAATAAGGCATCAAAATGTATTCTACCACTGGCTGGCTTATTGCAAGGTTGTACCTTGAGACGAATTGAAGAGCAAAATAGCCGAAAGAAAACCAGACAGACAGACAGAATGAGAAAATGAAAGACAGAAAGAATGACTTGTGCAAGTTTGTCCTGTTTTATACCTTTTTAGCATGAAAGGAATAGAACTAAGACTCACCCTTTTTCTTTCGTGAGACAAGTTGTTTAGTTTAATGTTCTCTTTCACCAAGGACACACTGTGAAATAAACAAGATCTAAAGGTATTCATCATTCAGTAATTAAAAGTTACATGTGTTGACATCAAACAATGTGCAGATACCTTTTATACACTCAAAGTCAAAAAGTAATTAGAACATTTATGAAACTGCATACACCTTTAAGAATAACTACCTATTTTCTTTGCATTTAAAATGATTATTACACCACTGAGACAATGATGGTGTATCAGATAATCTTTAATTGTGCAGGAGAAAGCAAAGTCAACATCCAAAAATGGAAAATGAAACACAATTAGGGTTGCAAAGGGGTGGAAGATTTCCAGAAACTTTCCATTGGAAGTTAAGCTGGGAAATATTAAAAATAAAAAAACACGGGGTGGTCCGTAGCGTAGTGGGTTACACAGGCGCCCCATGTATAGACGCTACAGTCCTCGCTGCGGTGGAGCCGGGTTCGAATCCGGCCTGAGCTCCCTTTGCCGCATGTCCTCCCCTCTGTCACCCCCTTTCTATCTGTCTCTCGCTTTCAATAAAGCATGTAAAATGCCCAAAAAATAATCTTTAAAAAAAATAAATAAATAAAAAAACACGACATTTCAACAGATTCATTTGTAAGTTGAATTTGATCAAGATCCCCTCTCCCTCCAAAAAAAAGTCCCATTCAACATGTAAATGAGTGGAACATGTGATGGAGGAATGCATAGTGTATGTAGGGTGTGTGGTCTCAATAGGGGGCGTGGCCTCAGCAGCCCTGCAGTAAGCTGTGTGCTGTGTGCATGTGAGTGAGGAATAGAAGATATTCAAGTGTACTTGCCTGAAATCTGGTTGTTTCAGCCAAGATTATGCTGTATAGTTGTAAAAGTACATTTTACAACTATATTTAAGTTCCTTGTTAAGGACCAACCTTCAATTTTGTAAATTCCTTGTTTATTCCTATAAATTCCTGTTAATTTTCATGGAAAGTTTCCAAATTCAAAGAATTTTGCAACCCTAGTCACAGTTGGCCTTAAAAACAGATAAAAAAAAAACAAAAAACAGATCCCAGTCTTTCTGCACTGCTACTGTTTGGAGATTCCATCCCATAATACCCAAAAGTGTCAAGACGTCAAGCTTCTGTCTGCTCACACACTGTCTGGAGCTGCTGACAAAAGAACGACTTGGGACTGAAACGGACGTGTACACAACCATTAGCATCCTCTGTCGTATTTATTAGCTCTGAGAATATTCTGGTCAGTAAATTATTCGACAATTGAAGGGAGCATATTAAACCTTCAACTGGCAAAGCTTGTTAACAAGCTGATAGATCTTTTTCCAACACAGCCCACTGGACGACCAGCACTGATGCAGGGAGTGTGTGTTTATGTGTGTGAAGACAAAGGGCAGAGCTTCGGGCCAGCAGGTTAATTGAGGCTAATTGACTGCTCTTCATATGGACAGTGAAGCGATGCAAAACATCCTTTGCAGTCTTTTGATTGCAGTGTGTGTGTGTGTGTGTGTGTGCGCGTGTGTGTTTTCTCACAGATCCAGACTTATTTTGCAGAAGGATTTTTATCACTGAAGAACCACAATGTTTAGTTGCCCACTGACGAGCCGTGCAGGCATTCCTGATATCTCTGTTTGTTTGTTTTTTTCTTCCACAACAGTTTATTGAAGTTAATGAGATTTTCATCACAGCTGTCTCGTAATAGCACTTGAACGATTGGGAGCAACAAAAGCTGGGATGGTGAGAAACAGCTTGTCTTTGAGTTGACAGTTGGCTGTCTGTTCATTTTTCAGAAACTGACTTGGAAGACGAAGGATGTGGAGAAGTGCACTGTGAGAGGGAAAAACAGCGTGAGTATTATCTTCCAGACACATATTCTCTCTCTATCTCACTCTTTTTGCTTTTATTGCTCACCCCTTTCTCTCGCTTCCTTTGCCTCTGACTTCTTTTCTGTTCGTTTGTAATAAGCCTTGGTGTGCAGGTAGCTTATCAGAAACGGTGGCACTTCCATCAGGGGACAACAGACTGAGGGTTTTGGCGTAGTGTTTCCCTCCCCTGAGCTACTGTGAAACCACAAGAATCAGCTGGGGGATTACCATAATGACTGTAAAACAGAGAGACAGTTGTACGAGTGTATCAGCCAGTAAAACGCAGCCTCTACCTGCTGCAAGTCCCGCTTTGATTCTGTTGTTGGCGTACCAGGAGCCAACATGGACCCGGTGTTCCCTTATGCACAATAACATCAAGCTGTTTTTCTGTCCTGACAGGACGAATGTTATAACTATATCAAAGTGCTGGTGCCACGTAATGATGAGACGCTCTTCGCCTGCGGCACCAACGCCTTCAACCCCACCTGCCGCAACTATAAGGTAAGAAGCTGCCCTGCTGCACGCTGCCTCCTGGCCTCTATTACAGATAAGAGATCATGTTACAGTGCAGCTGTACCGAGATGTGTTCAGCTCCGTCCTTGTGTGCCGTTTCAGTTGCACCCCATTATTTAAGTTGCTAATGGAAATGACAAACTGCAAACTAATGCCTTATCCACATTAGCGCCACACTGGCTTTTTTGTGTATGTCTCATTATCAGGGATATAATGTCATAAACACACATAAATACAGGGCAGAGAGGCTCATGGAGAACATGTGTTTTACACATCAGTGAAAAGAAACTGCAAAATGCTGCAAACTGGGACACATTAATTGCAAGACATTCAACCCACAGACAGAGACAGCAGTCTGGAGTCTGAGTGATGCTGCAATATTTAGTCAAAACTATAAAAACATATCTAGCATAATACTAAGATGAATTTCTTTACATACAAACACGGTTGTTGTTTTTTGCAAAGTTGCCATTAGAGATAGTCGATAAGAAGGATGGACATTTCACAGAAGAATAAACTCTACAAAAGGTTAAATTAATAACTTTATTTAATAATAAAATGGGAAATATGAGTAGTAAAGTTCACTTTAATATAGTATTAGTTATTATAAAGAACCTAAAAAACAATACTAGTAAAACTGAGCTTTTTTTAAACTTGAATTAAGAAAAATTAGGGTCACAAATGCATAAATATGATATAAAACTGCATTATAAAACAGTTTCATTGCATTGCACATCCACTAATACTATAATACAGATACAGTAAATCTATAGAGACCAAACAATACATGAAATAACTCCACTTGGAAAAGGACATAGACTATGGAATAACACCTACACAAACACTGACCAAAGACTGGTCGTACCGAGGCGAAGGCTGCTTTTGTCAGCTGTAGAAGACGTCTGGCAGTCAGCAGTGTTCCTCAAAGATGATACAACAAACAGCTGTTAGCTCAAACTGCAGCCACACAAGCGAAAATAACCGGAACATTATTAAAGGCATAAAAAGTGACAGACTGTACAGTCATGTCAGATGTGGACATGACACGGAGCATTCATCATATTTGTGTTTCACGTAGCCAGGCGACTTCAAACGCTTAATGCTGGTGGAATAATATGTTGACTCAACAAGACGGCGATAGAGCAATCTGTTGACAGAACACAAGATATGCTGATGACGGCAATAATACAACAGCTTCCTTCACACCTTTTGAAACAACAAAGCAGAGAGGGAGGAGATGAAATGAGAAGAAGAGAGCGAGGAGCGGTTTGATGAGAGGGAACAGAGAACAGGGTCAAGAGACAAATCCAAGCACCTCGTCTCTATGGTTATTCCATCGCTGCAGAGATAAATAACAGCACTGAGAGTGAAAACACTTTAGTTTAAAAAAGGCACTGATACCATCTTTTAAGGACAATGCAAAAGTAAAGCTCTTACAGTTTGAGGTCTGTTGAATGCAACCCACCATGACATTGTGGTGGAGCATCAGAGGTGACATCACAGGTTTGGAGTGTGATTCACAGCAGGCCATTAGAGGAGGAGGGAGTACGAGCCCTGCAGCTCAGACTGTAAATCTAACCGTGTGGGGGAGACTCAAGTCCAAAGGGGAGCTGAATAACTCAAGACCTTACATTTCCCTGGGCTTTTTTTTCCAGCCTGCTGACCTGTGGGCTAACCCAGCAGCCTCTATCACAGAGTGGGGGTCGCTGAGAGCACAGGGTCCTTCTGCAGCTCCACCAGGCCCAGCACACTTACAGAATTTAAATGAAAAGGGTTTAACACAAGCACGTTGTTCAACTGTTGGAAGCTAACTAAAAAAAAGACAATTGTAAAGATGTTTCTCTGACTGTATGATGTAATGTGAGCTAATGTGAGTTTTGTCCTTGACTAGAAAATATTGCTTCTCTTAACTGATGGAAAGTTCCCTCCAAAAACAATAAGAACATTCATGACAAACGGAAGCAATTAAATCAACAAAAGAGGAAAAATTGATGCAGAAAAAAAATCTTTTCACAAGTAAATAAATGAAATGAAATGGTTTTTAAAAACAACGATGAATATATTTATTTATTTATTTATTTATTTATTTAATATATTAATTGAATTGCTTCCGTTTGTCATGTCCTTATTGTTTTTGGAGGGAACTTTCCATCAGTTAAGAGAAGCAATATTTTCTAGTCAAGGACAAAACTCACATTAGCTCACATTACATCATAGAGTCAGAGAAACATCTGAAATGGTTTTAAAAATGAATTAAACAACAATGAATATATATATATGTGTGTATATATATATATATATATATATATATATATATATATACATATAATTCTTTTTTTTTATAATTTCATTTATTTATATATATAATATAAATAATATAAAGTATGCTCAGTGACGTGTCCACACTAGAAGATAATTGGGCAGATTTTGGGTCCCGACAGTCCCGGGGTCGATTCTGATTCAAGGCTGGTCCGAACAGATTATCTGTAGAATTACGGGTTTACAGACATGATCTTAATGTTACCGTCTGCAGTAGAGCCTCCCTGATTTCAAGTCGTAATCTTGTACACATCCTGTAGTGTGAAAGGAACAGTAGAATATCGAGCAGAAACCTGCAACAGCCAATGAGAGCGAGCCAATCACTCATGCACTTTGCTGCGTCACACACACACTGCAAAATCAGTACAAGCCAAGGTCTTCTTAGGCATGATCTCATTCAATTTTTTTTTTCTTTTGTGGTGCAAAACACAAGCTGATTATGATAGTCCACCCCCGTGTTTGTTTTATTCTGTCACGTTTGATCCAGGGGTGGCATGATTCCAAATCTAAATCTAAAAATTCATCAAAATAAGCTTAAAATTTCAATTATCAAAAGCAGGATCGCCGAAATTGGAAATCTGACCTTTTGGTCTCAATGAAGTCCATTCCAGAAAAATAGAGCTGTCATATCACACTTTATTTATTTTTTTAAAGACAAGATAAGACTTTATTTATCCGCTGTGGGAAAATTTAGTCATCACAGCACATACAGACTGAGTTTACACAAATATAAAAACAAGGATAACTGCTGCTGTCTGTTGCTCACCTGCTGCCGTCTTGGCAATTTTTAGATTAATTTTCAATCATTAATACTATCAGTAATACTAATCAAGCATTAATAACGGTCGGGAAAGCAATGATATGTTGATCATTTAATCATACAAATAAAGACTCAATACTCCTGAAATGGTGCTGAAAAAAATGTCTAAATTGAAAATTGTATCTAATCATGACCTTAATCAAATTGTGTATTTGGAGTCATGCTGGATCACGTAAGCCCCTGGAATCACAGCTGAAATCATTTAGTTTAAATGCCAGGTGTGCAGCTTTGTATCACAACAAAGCGTCTTATATGTGCATTCTTATGATGAAAACATGTTTTTAAAATCAGTTAAATTCTGTAAATCTTCTGCTGTGCACCAGGTACAACTAGTTACAGTCACAATGCCTAGTTATGGCTTTAAGATATGAATGATCACAATCATTGCAACAGGTTGTTAGATGAATTGTCCATAACTGCTTATCCAAACTCTGTCTGTCACAGGGGAGACACATGGAGACAGACAGACAATAATTGAAGCTCTGGTCAATTCAACCAAAAGTAAATATTTGATAATACTGAATTGTTGCCAAGTTTAGTCTGGGGGCTTATGAACTAAATGGAGCCTCTCCAGAGACTGATAGTACCTGGAAAGTATTTCTCCAGGATCAAATGACGTCTCAGGTGTCATAAAGGACCTGCACAGTCTCTCGGCTCAGCTCCAGTCTGTCCAGAGCTTAATACACAGGAGTCAGGATGATGTAAAATGTTTAAAGAAGTGCATACCAACCTACATCCAACCATCATCATCATCATCTACCTGCCGTAGAGCAGCTGATTTACACATCACACCTCCACAAGTTCTTCCTCTTTGCAACCCCCTCCCCCCGCTGCGTCCCCCCTCCCCTCGTCTTTTTCCCTCGCCTTGAAAAAAGTGCAAGAGATGACTATCAGACAGCTGGGGAGAGAGGGAGGAGGTGTAAATCATAACAGAGAATCTGTCTCTGGGACTGCACAAAAACGTCTGTGGAGGACAAGAGGGGATTGAGTAGAAAGCATCTGTGTTGTTAGTGTGTGTGTGTGTGTGTGTTAGTCAAAGACATGAATGGATGCGCAACCACGAACATGCAGCTTCACTGACCAGACTGCTGAGACAGCTGGTCTGTAGACAACAGAGAGGCTGTCTTCAACATGCGTCTGCGATACAACAAAACCTTGAAGCGTCAAATCCATCTGTCTTCATCTGCCCATTGGGGTAACGATCCCACAGTCACTACGCAGCTCCGTCCAATCCTCACTCCTCTCTAACGTCTGAG
Organism: Centropristis striata; assembly: GCF_030273125.1. Classification (NCBI taxonomy): domain Eukaryota; kingdom Metazoa; phylum Chordata; class Actinopteri; order Perciformes; family Serranidae; genus Centropristis; species Centropristis striata. Next base: position 21,753,161 of record NC_081524.1, on the reverse strand, counting down.
GTCGTTTTTTGGGATTAACAAACTGCTGTTTCGCTTCAAATCATGTCACTTTGCAGGCAAAGAATCGGGTCAATACTAATCAGATTTTAAACTCTTTAATTTGATTTAAAGAGCACAAATCTGATTACTGAGTGATATTCTTAACTATATTTATTTCTGTTTCTGTGGCAGCAATTCTGCTCATAATACAGGTGCATCTCAATGAATTAGAATATCATGGAAAGTCCATTTCCAGTAGTTCAAGTCAAATAGCCCCAACCAAGTATTGGGTCATATAGATGGACATACTTTCAGAGGCCAACATTTTCATATTGAACATGCTTTTTAAATTGGTCTTTTGTAAAAATGTAAGCCATAATCATTATAATTAGAAGAAATTAAATAAATTAAGACATTAAATGTTTCATTCTGTGTGTAATGGATCTATATAATGTGTAATTTTCATTTTTTAAATGTAATTACTGATATATATAAACTTTTCTATGATATTGTAATTTATTGAGATGCACCTGTATATATTTTTCTCAGTAATTTCTTAAATAAGTATTTCTTGATTTCTCATCTTTTTCACAACTTTCCTGGGTTCAAGATCACATTGCTGGAGTTTATTTTGGAGAAACATCATATTTCTTACTAAGAATGCAATAAGCCCCTTGCCTACCTTGTCAGATTTGAACTTTGTAAATATTGAAAGACGCATTTGTCAAAGAAAAAAACCCCATAAAAGTTACATTTTGTGTCACACTGATCCACACATTTATATTTAGGACAAACCCTTGTGAGTGAGTTCTCTGCTGTCATGGTTCTTTTGGTCACATGTTTTTTTCTTTGGTCAGGTTGCTTTCTTGCTTCGGCTCGAGCATCTGCTTCCTGTTGTGAAAGCCAAACTGGAAAACACTTTAAAAGCACTTAGTCTTTGTCACTTCTACATGTGTGATTTACCCGCAAATTGTGAAAGGCACTTCTCACTAAATCTATGCGAAGCTCAACTTTGCTGCTGTATGGGAAGAACCAATAAAAGCAGCAAAAAAAAAAAAAAACTAATCAACATCCAATAACACAAACAACTCAGACTGAGTCTGAACAATAAACACTTGATGCTTCACAGGTGTGATATGTAGGGCAGAGCTGTTGTGTTGGATTGCATCAGGTTCAGAGGTGTAAACAAATACCCCTTCAAGAATCGGAAGTGTTTTTATAAGGATATCCTGAGGCATTTATGCAGACTTCATGTAGCAAAGTTCTATTATAAGGTTCTGGATCGCCTATTTTCTCCTTCGCTGGATTATTGTATTGTCACGTACTTGGAAAAAATAAAACACAAATCCTTTTTCCAAAATGGTTTCGTGGAGGAATTTACAGAAAAGACATCTGACAATATTTAAAACATGATGCATCCATTAATAATTGAGCTATCAGCCCATATGTGCAGCCAGTGTAATATCTCAACTTCTTAGCAGTTTTAACCAAATAATAAACCAAGAACAGTTAACACAGCTGGTTAGAAGCTTAGTTTCATGTTGTTTTAAACAACAAATGACAAATGTTGGTCCCAATATCAAAGTCTTTCTACCAAAAGAGATGTAAATGTATGAACTCCTAAAAAACAGACGGATAGCTCTATTGTGCCAGAATTATTTGATTCAAGCTCATTTACATCTGAAGTCTCCTGGCAATAATCAACACACAACCCCAACACTAAACAAACAGGACAAGATGCATAAAATAAATCATGTGCAGCAGTACATAAAGTACACAGTAGAAATAAGGATAGCAATATGTATAATCCCTTTTTTTTTATAATTAACAGTATGAAAGTTCCATTAAAATACAGTTTTTGCATTCCATGATAGCCTTGACTTGGTATTTGCATTATTGTAACCACTAGGATTTGGACTGGTGTAAACATTTTAAAACCGGTTTGGTATTAAGCCAAACACCGGACCGAATTCCACTTCGCAAGTGGAACATAATGAGGGTGAAGCGACTCAAGTCAACTTGGTAGCAGTGCTGCATCACTTAGCTAAAAAATCTAATGAAAAATGCTCAATTTGGCTGCCCGATATACTTCGGCTACAGTTAATATAGCTGGGCAGTGCATGTGCCTAAATAAAGATTATGTGTCAGACACTAGAGGTGGGGAAAAACTCAATACAGCATAGTATCGCAGTATTTTGCTAGGTAATATTATGTCGGTTCTTGGCTGCCAAGTATCAGTATCGGTATTACCGCCGTTTTCGCTGTTCCGGAGGTCGTGGTGTGCTCACTTTTAGGAATATACTGGAGATACTGGTATCATACGAAACTAGAAGATCTATGTATCTATAGGCAAAAAGTATGTCAGGATATCGTGTCCGGAAATTGTAAAAATAAAGCTGCAAAGTAAGGCTATTTTTCATGTTTCATGAAAATAGGCTCCTCTTCACATACATGGCTGCCTTCCAATTCAGAACTTAGAATTTTCTGTTAATTGACAAAACAATTCCTGATTGAATTTAATTTTGTGGACACAAAATGCAGTTAAACAGTTAAATCGCAAAATATTGTATCGCAATACTCGCCATATCGCAAAATGCTTAAAATCGCAATAATATCGTATCGTGACTCAAGTATCAGGATGAATCGTATCATGGGACCTCTATTGGAATCACGGTGTAGTTTGATTTAGCTACATGACCCCATTGGCAAGTTAACTAATCTGTAATTTGCCATAATGAAAATTGTGTAGTGCAGGTTCAGCCGGTCTTCATTCAATCAAACCGGTTCAGGCTCTTTTACAGGACCGGGCTGGTGAAACCAGAAATGGTGTCCAGGTGTGACCTCTGTATTCAGGGTTTGCAGTTTGAGGTCTCACACAGAACAACAATAGAGAGCACGCTGCCTGAGTCTGAGGAGTGACACAGCGTCCTATAAACCATGTGTTAATGGACTGTTAAAGTGGAGTGCAGTGTGTGTGTATGTGTGTCAGTCACCTTGTTGCTAAAGAGGGTGTTGAATCGGCTCCGCATGCATTCCACCTCCATACACACACAAATACACACCACTGGGTTCTTCTTATTGCCGCACCTGAGGTTTACAACCTTGTTAACAGCATGTCGGAAAATAGCAGCTAAATATCTGCGGCTGAGAGATAAACTGTCCTCGGAGCTCGTGACTGCAGGACCTCCAACTTCACACGCTTCTTTTATGGACCCGACCCACATACAATACATCAAATAAAACTAATCTTTATGATGCATGTGTTGGCTTTCATAATCACAGATTGATTTGGTACGCAGCCCCTTGCATTCAGCCACAAGACTTTTGTTTGTTGATCTATTTTGGAGCCGGAGCAGCCGTGACCTCATGGGTTTATAAGTGTAAACAACAACGCTGTTTTCCTGTTGTCGCTGTGTCTTTTATATCCAATTTTTCCATTGGATTAGCTTTACAGTTCCATATACAGCCTTATAACATCTTCTGTTGTCGCTGTGTCCTCTCTAACCTAGATGTCCACACTGGAGCAGGAAGGGGAGGAGGTGGTGGGACAAGCTCGATGCCCCTTTGAGTCCCGCCAGTCCAACGTCGGCCTTTTTGCAGGTGAGCGACTGTAGAGACCGTCCCGTCATTAAATAGTCACAGGTTCAACCCCCACAGCTGCTGATCTGTCATTAGTCCTCTCAAAGTCTCCGTAAAGTTCAGTAATCTTTTGATTTCAGGATTTATATCAGGTTTAAACAGTAATGCGCTTCATTTTCTTTTTAATTAAAATGGCATTTACTGATGGCATATGAAGTTCTCACTGGTAAAGTAACCATTATTCCTGACTGTCAATATATTTGCTAATTTAGATAAAGCTAATCTGCCCCTGGAAGCTCTTTAGTCAATGCATCAGCTAAAAAGCTGCAGCCTTGCTTGCTCAAAGGTGTAATAAATGTTTATTAGGAACCCTTTTTAAATTCTGACTAAACCAGTTTTATCTCATTAAATGCAAATGTGCATATAAACACTGGAACATTTTCAGATGCCTGTTACAGTTAACCACCTTCCTAGGTAGTTTTTTGGTTCCATTCATTGTTTGCAAAATATTAAAATCATCTAGCAGAGTCGTACAACTTCACGAACATAAGTCTAAATCATTTTTTGTTAATATTATGCACTAATGCAGTTGAAAGATGATGTACAGAACAGTTATTACCTCATAATGATTTTAGAAAGGTTAATGCAGACTTGGTGATCTCAAAACTGAAGTATTATGAGTTCATTTATTGATATTGTATGGAAATTATTGGAAAAAAAAGAAACGCCATCAAGAAAATATTAACTTAAAAAACACACCAGCATGTCTTGCAGTGCAATAAAGTAACCTACACATGATTCATACTGAATCAAACGTATTAATGTAGTCAAACACGTGAAAATGAAAAAACTGTAACCGAGAATATGGAACTAAAAATATAATAACAGACTAAGCAGCATGTTAACTACCACTACCTAATTTCTGTTCTGTCTGGAGGAATGTAATTCAGTATAAGTGCACAAATCATCGCAGGCTGTAATCTGAATTTGCCCCTTGATGGATCCTAATTTGTGGTTAGATTTTCTGTACTAATCATAGCAGGGAAGGAAGCCGATACTTTGTGAACATGCCGGGGTCGAGTTCAGAGGAGAGTGAAGACAGAGCCAGACCTGCACTCAATGCTGCCAGGTTTCCACTGACATTTATGCAAAGTTCACGCCAAGTGTTATTAAAAGTGACACATTCTCCTACATCTGTTATCCTCTGCCTCTTTTTAAAGGGCAATAAAAGTCACCTGTGACCAAAATAGACACTTTAAAAGAAGTGGGTTATGCTTGGGAATTGTGACAATGTATCTCAATTACTTTTTTTTTTTTGTCTTTCTTGTCTCAGGTGGTGATTTCTACTCAGCCACCATGACAGACTTCTTGGCGAGCGATGCAGTGATTTACAGAAGTCTGGGAGAAAGTAGTCCTGTTCTGCGTACAGTCAAGTACGACTCTAAATGGCTGCGAGGTGAGCACCCAGCATGTTAAACTGTAAAAAGTTCTCACGTTGACATACAGAAGTTCCACTATTAGTGTCGAGTTGTGGAAATGGAACCCCGGGCGACTTCTCATTCCTCTGATGTGTCAACACGTCTCGTTGGGTTCTGAATGCTGATGCTGGTTCCATCTTGAATCAGATCCCGAGTCTGCGAGATTCCAGGATTCACTGAGCTCAGAGGATGACAAATCTCTCCTTAAATCTTTTATCCCTCCTTGCCCTTTTGTAGTAAACATCCAGACAGCTTGCTTCTTATTTCTAGCCGGCAATCACAGTCACAGATTCCGTCAGCTGTAACTGATTAACAATAATTTCATAAGTAACTTGGCTCATGTGTAGTTTATGTGTTTTCTGCAAGCTGGTGTATGTACTCCGCCAATGATACATCGCTCCTAACACCACTAAGTGCATCACAATCTCACAGTGAGACAAAAACAAAAAACAAAGTTTTATGTGTGTGTTTGTTTGCAAGATCGAGTAATTAGCCAATTATTTTCTTGATTAAACACTGACATACAAGACTTACCATCCTGGTCATCCTCATACAATAGTTGACGTTTGGGGTAGGGGTGGGCCATATGGCGCAAAAAGAATTTCACAATAATTCAGGGTATTTTTGCAAAAACTATATTCTTGACGATATGACAAAAAAATATAGAGAAGTCTGTATAAATAAAAATTGTAGAACAAAATAAAAATCAACCATTAATCTTGTAAAGTTTTGTGAAGTGCAAATCTCAACCAAATACAAAATATTAACTCTTGACTCAGAAGTAAAATAGTACTGAAAACACTCTTAGCAGGGTCATTCTGCATAAGGAGTATTTTTACTTTTGTTATTTAAATATATGTTATTTTGTTGTTGGTACTTTTGTACTTTATCTTCAGTATTTTTTGAATGTGATGAAATGAAGTTGTCACTACGTCAAGAAGTAAGAATGTCGCCATTATCGCAATATGCATTTTTTTTGTCATTTAAAAAAAATACCGGAATTATCATGAACACACATATGTATGTGTAGTATGGGGTTTATAACACATACTTTCTACCTAAATGCACCTATACAAACACTTTAGCAATCGAAAGTAGCAAAAGTTAACATTGCATGTGTTAAGTGAACTGCTTTATCACAACATTACATTGTTGGTGGTAAGTAAAGTGAAATTCATTTTCATGTCTTTAAAACAATCTTTACTGCATTATAAGGGGTTATTATGTGACGTGCCTAAGTCTTGATAAACCATGCAGAACATTACAAGAACAATTTCACAACTTAACGGTTTTCATCCAATATTGAAATAAAGCTTGACACAATTTATTCTGTATTTTTCTTACTTTGAATAAATCATAGTGTTTTTGTGTCTTAAGAAGAAGCATTTAACTTGTAATTATCTCCATAGTTTATTAAAAGGCTGGCATCTGGCCAAAAATAACTTATGATGCAGGATAGATTATTGATGATGATTATCTATAGTGGCTATAGACTAGCCGGAGCCAATCAAATGTCAGGATCATAACTAGATAAACCAGTAAGTAAGGATTAATTTAGAGCAGAGTATTTTCCAAACAACTACTATGAGTCAGTAGAAGGTGATGCACCAAATTCATTAAAATTCATGAAATGTTGAATATTTTTTTGTTGTTGAATTGAAAGTTTATTTATCCACATGATGACATTTTTTTTTTTAATTATGAATTCAGAAATAAATACAAAGCAAGAACAAGAGAAAAACATTTTTTTAAAGGGCCCTATAAAATCACTATTCAATAGCATCCATAAGACACTTATAAATCATCATAAGTCTATAATGTTAATGACTGTTGATATAGTGCACCCAAAAGCACTTGTTTGTAATGCACAAGCAGCATTATAAACACATTATAATTCACTATGAATGCAGTCGTAATGCACTACAGATTTGTTGCAGCTTAATTTTCTGTTGACACATTAATCATAGCAGGCTACACCTGCACTGTGTGTGATACACACTGTATATGTATATACAGTATTACCAACATTTACTAGCTTGTATCTCATCTGATTCAAACTTTAATGTTTCTCAACCCCTAAAAGCTGACTATGACACAACTCAGCTGAATCTTTGGGTATTTATACCCTTAGTTATGCAGAATCTAAACCGAAATAGATTCAATTAAAGGATTAGAACGGATTCCCATTCAGTGGTTGGATTCAATACTGTATTCAGATTCTGCAAATGCAATGCAACGTCAGCCCTATAAATTACTGCATGTCTGACTTGAGCTCAGTTATAAAGGTGTTTTTATCAGCACTGATCCAGGACCAGCTCTGCTATTTCAATACAATGAATGTTATTGCTGTGATTGGAAGTTTTCCTCCTTATCTTTCTCTCCTCTAAATTCAGATTTTCAAACGCACTCCCTGCATCTCTCCTGGACCCATTTTCCAAATTGAGCATTTGTGTTTACCGGCTCCTCTTCCAGCCTCGCTCACAATACACATGTCATGCTGGAAATAAGGCATCACTGCCAGCGTGTTTGTCACACACATCTTTTCTTCCTGTCTCCCACAGAGCCCCATTTCCTCCACGCTATTGAGTACGGGAACTATGTGTACTTTTTCTTCAGTGAGATTGCAGTGGAGTACACCACTCTTGGCAAGGTGAGCGACTTGTTTCAGAACCAGACACTCACCAGACTCGCGGTTTGTGGTGTCCATGCTTTTGTTTCTCAGTGGAATGAAGTCAGACAGCATCACTTGCCACGTTGACCACAACAAGAATTTAAAAGGAAACTCAGAAAAGATCATTTTATGGATCATTTTATGAATTAGTTGTCACCTGTAAATGATCTTCCCCTCAGGTGGTTTTCTCCAGAGTGGCACGTGTTTGTAAGAATGACAATGGCGGTTCGCCGAGGGTGCTGGAGCGCTACTGGACGTCGTTCCTGAAAGCCCGGCTGAACTGCTCCGTCCCGGGCGACTCCTTCTTCTACTTTGATGTCCTGCAGTCGCTAACAAACGTGCTGCAGATCAACCACCGGCCGGCCGTGCTCGGCGTCTTCACCACACAGGCCAACAGGTTGGGATCAGTGTCTCTCCATACTGTCAGCTGGGCTGCATGTCCGCTTTCACTACAATCTTTTTTTAATTTGTGTGTGGGATGTTAAAGGTTAAACAGGGTGTAACGTTGTTCTTTAAGAGGGAAAAAATCCATACAGAAATAGTTTAGCCCTGTCCCCCAATTTTATATCAATCAATCAATCAAATTTTATTTATATAGCACCTTTCATAGGGATCAAGTGTAATACAAAGTGATGTACAGATTGAAAATAACAACAACTTAGAATATGTAATTAAAGGACATGGAGACTAATGAAAAAAATAGTGAATAAATTTATAAAATAGATAGATAGATAGATAGATAGATAGATAGATAGATAAACATGAATTAGAATTAAAATAAACATTTAATATAAACAATAACATATAGATAACAGATAAAAGCTAACAAACATGAAAAAGTGTAAACCTTAAAATTGTCATGAAAAGATAATAAGATGCTAATAATAAGAGACTACCTTAAAGCCAGATTAAAACGATTTTAGTTTATATTTAAAAGTATCTATTTACAGTAGATATCTCTAAAATGATCTATATAAAGTGCTGGTGTCTGTCTGATCCATTCCTTGACACTCTTGTGATTCAGAAAGTTGAGGAGGGTGTCCACTGATCAAAAGTATGTTTATGCAGCTTTGTTATCGCTCTAAACCAGTTGATGGAAACATCCCTAATTAGCATTTCAAAATTTCACTTCAAAATTCGATTTGACTTCAATGGAAACGCGGCTACAGAACCCCAAATTGCTCCCAATGATCAGACCATCACTTTAAATGGCGTGAATGACCAGCAAAACCTTTAAAAAACAGTGTCCAAAGAAATGGCAATACAATCTCTCCCACAGCAGCTTATTTCACACACTCATGATCTTGCAAATTCTCGCATGTTTTGTTATCTCAAAAATCAAGTAACATGTTGTCACCGAGTCAAGTTAAAAATAAAGTGCAGGAAGCAACCTGAACCTTAAAACCTGTGACACCTGAACCGCTTGTTCTCAGGAACAAGGAAATTTTAGTTTTATTGTTTTGAGTCTTTTGGTTTTAACTGAAGCGTTGAGGCAGGTGTTTGTTTGTTTTGTTGTGTATCCTGATTAAGTTCCAAATAAGAAATCAAATTTAAGTTAAAACCACCTCTTCAAATCCGCCTACAACCTTTGCCTTTTTTTCCTTTGTTTATTTATTTATTCCCTGTTAAGCGTCTTTGAATGTTTTGAAAGCGCTACATAAATGCAATGTATTATTATTATTATTTTAAGCAATTACTTGATTGAATTAACAGAACATGTATATTGTGATTTATATGGTTACTGTGATACAAAATGATGTATACTGCAATAGAAGATTTTGGCCACATCGCCCCTAGCATTCTGTTTTACTTACATTTTAGACGTCAGACGTATTTTTGAACTTACCTCACAAAGCGCTTTAGAAACAATAAGAATATTTAAGGCGAAGAATAAAAGAGAGGGCAAAGAAATCACAGGATAAAAAAGGAGTATTTTCATGTCCGTGTCTGAGCCTGTCAGAATCCTCTGAGTTCTCCTTTATAAAAAAGACAGAGGTTGTGCCAGACTTGGACACGGTGCTCTTGTCTCGCTCTTTCTAATGTCATCTCCCTCTGTTTTCCTTCAACAGCATCACCGGCTCGGCAGTCTGCGCTTTCTACATGGACGACATCGAGAAGGCCTTCAGTGGCAAATTCAAAGAGCAGAGGAACAGTGAGACAGCATGGACACCTGTTCCAGAGGACCAGGTCCCAAAACCAAGGTAAGAATCTTTAAATAACAAACTGTCACTTTCCAGGAACATGTTTTTCTGCCTTTTTACGGTGACGTTTCGCAGCTGCTGCTGTTATTGTTCTGCACCTACATCTCCAGAAGAAGAAGAAAAAAAACAAGCAGCCACACAAGACACCTGTGTTTCCCTACTGCTCGTCGCCAAAACCAAACAGCTGCCGGTGTTTTCACATCTGTAGCCGCAGAACTGAATTCACTTATCTTTGCTGTTTGTCATACAGGCCGGGATGCTGCGCCGGGGAGGGCTCAGCTGCCTCCTACAAGTCCTCCACCACCTTCCCCGACGACACCCTGACTTTCATCAAGTCGTACCCGCTCATGGACGAGTCCGTCCCCTCGGTCAATGACAGACCATACTTCACCCGGACCACCAGCAGGTATGGACACCTGTACTCATCTGACTAGCAGACCTTTATTCCTCTGAACCCCAACGAGCCGATTCAGGGTGTTTTCTGCTCTTTTTATATTTCACTGACAGTGGCCTTGTATATATACAGGTGCATCTCAATACATTAGAATATGATGCAAAAGTCCATTTCCATTACTTCAAGTCAAATAGCCCCAACCAAATATTGAGTCATATAGATGGACATGCTTTTTAGAGGCCAACATTCACATATTAAACATACTTTTTAAAATTGGTCTTTTGTAATATTACATTTTTTAAATTATTAGAATTATTATTAATTATAATTAAATTAAATTAAATAAGACATGAAATGTTTCATTCTGTGTGTGTGTGTGTGTGTGTGTGTGTGTATGTATGTATATATATATATATATATATATATATATATATATATACATATTTTAAATGAGAAATGAAAAAAGAAGTTATTTGAACAGAATTATCACCATTTTAAGCTTTGTTACTTTTTCAAACGGAAACTTTCATAACTTTTGATTTGTTCAAGGATAGTCAGAAAGTTTAAATTCCAAATATAATGCCTGTTTTTAAATTTTTTTTCTACTATTTACAATATTTTAAAGAAAACATACATTTCAGTCCCGTGATGCTGGGGTTCAAAGGGTTAGAGAGTCCTCCAAGAACACCCCAGCACCTCCCAGCGTCCTCGCAATTCAAGTTCTATGAGCTGCGTTTATTAGCTATTAAAAATTACCCACATACTGTATGATGCTGAAAATTAATCAGTGACAATTTTGATTAATGGTTTAATCAGTTCATCAAGCACAAATATGAACACACATAATGAAGTTAATAATTAGTTACAGCCCACATTCCCACACACTGTATTTTTTTAAATATATAGGGCGAACTAACAATTATTTTCATTCTCAATTAGACTGCCAATTATTTTCTTGATTAATAGTAAAACTTGAGACCATTCTTTTTTTATCTCCTGTTAAAGTTTCCCAAAGGCCAAGGTCACATCTCCAGATGTCTTGTTTAGTTTTCAGTGATATAAAAAGCAGAAAATCCTCACTTTGGAGGAGCTCGACACAGAGAATGTTTGTTGTTTTTGCCAGACGGTGTTATTTAAAGACTCATTTTGCAGAATTTCTGCTGTTGATCTGAACAATTCATTGTTCATTGTTTCAGCTCCAAAAATATATTCACATCCACTTCCGAGTTTGATTGAACTGCAACATTTCACAGCTTTCAAACCTCATGGTGATTTATAATCACAAATCTGTTCTTCCAGATGTTACCAATGTAAACCGGTAGACCATGATGTAACACCTTATTTTTATCATGAATCTGAAAAAAATATATATGCAGAACTCTTGTTCAGATGCTCTGTTGGCTCCTTTGAGAGCATCTTCATTAAGTCCAATTAAAAACAGAACCATTAGTTGGACATCAGAGCCAGGCTGCAGTCATAAAACAGGCCTTTAAGGGAAGAAGCCAGCTTCTCTTCTTTTATGGTTCGCGTGCAGGTATTATTTTCAATAGCAACATAATGTACTGGCAGTGTTTCCACACTCTGGGCTGTGATTGGTATCGATGAGTGAGCTCAGGTGGAACACACAACCTTGTCCCTCATTAAAACCCATTGGATTTATTCAACGGTCGATCTTAGCCCACATCAAAGACGAGCAGCGCAGGGAGGAGGGCTGACAGACCTGCAGACCGAGGCAGTCACCTGTGTTTGTGTGTGTGTGTGTGTGTGTGTGTGTTTGAGTGTGTGTGTGTGTGTGTGTGTGTGTGTGTGTGTGTGTGTGTGTGTGTGTGTGTGTGTGTGTGTGTGTGTGTGTGTGTGTGTGTGTGTGTGTGTGTGTGTGTGTGTGTGTGTGTGTGTGTGTGTGTGCATGTGCGTGTGTGTGCTGTGACATTTATGAATCCACTGATATCAACGACGATGATGCGTGAATTGTTGATGAGTGTCACAACTGTTTCAACATACACTTCAAACATGAATGTACACAGAGCTGATGCACATCACAGATTCAGCCTTAGACACACACACACACACACACACAGAGTATACTGGAGCCTCCTCCGTGCCTCCTGAAGCAGAGCCAGGCTGACAGCCAGCCAGACACTGCACCGGCTCCACACTGGGGAAACATGCGCCGCTTCACATCTGGCGCCAAAAACATCACATCTGCCTTGCCTCTCCCCAGAGGAGCTAGATAAATGAAATCTAACCAGAAGCACATCACGCAGTCATTGTGGGGACGTGCCAGTCAGGTCCATGTGGGTAAACACACCAGCCACCGTGGGACCATCTGGGAGGGACGCAGGGAGAAGAGAGGGGCCGCTGGTGTCCTTAATAGAAGAATCTAGAAGGGATGTGATGCCAAGAAAAATACTGGGTGTATAAGAGGAAGTTTGTTAGTTTGTTTGGGGAAAATGCAGGAAGAGCAAATGAATGAGTAAAGCTCATCCCTCTGTCAACAACCACTGGACTCAAGGTGCCCTCCAGCACAGCTCTTAATCCTCAGCTGCTCCAGTGGAGCCAGCAGTAGACGGCTGTGGTGATACTGGGCAGCTCCCAGGTGTATCTGTGTGGAGCTGGATGAATATGAAGCAGCTCCAAAAAATAAAGCAGCAGTCCACTGGACTTCCTCATAAATTCAACCGAAAATGAGACTCAAAAAGAGACTGCAGCTTGTTGAGGAAAGTGGCTAAAGAAGAGGACGGATGAATCGATTGAACGGCTGTGGGTGGATGGGAAGATGAATTAATAGGATGAAGGGATTAGAGGGTGTAGGCGACGGAGGAAGGAAATAGTGGGTTGGTAGATGAAGTGATTGATTGCACACTGATGCTTTATACAATGAGCTCAGTATTCGCCCACTGTTTGTTTTGTTTACAATGGGAAATTGACTTTGACAAAACAAAAACAACAATGTTAAGATGCAAACCAGCACATTTTGGCTTTGTTATCCAACTTACGTCAGCTGAGAGGAAGTGACAGCTCCAGTCACTGCAGATGGCTAACTTTGTCTGTTTATAGTGCATCTTTTCCACCATTACATCAATACTTTTTTTTCCTCTTTTCTTCTTTTATGTAGATTTAAGTTGACCCAGATAGCGGTGGACACGTCTGCGGGCCCCTATAAGAACTACACGGTGGTTTTTCTGGGCTCAGATAACGGCCACGTGCTGAAGATCCTGGCCAGCACCGAGGGAGCCAACGCGTCCTTCAGCACCCAACTCCTGGAGGACATCGACGTCTACAACCCTAACAAGTGAGACAATCTGTCTTCTTTTATCTACGTGTTGATTTTTTCGTGTGTTGGTTTTGTTTTACGCCTTCTATGTTTTTCCTTAATTGTTTTTTTCCTCGTTTTTGTTTTGTTTGCATTTTTTGTTCTTTGTTCTTTTCGCTCGGTATCTTTCTTTCACTTTTTCTCTGTTCTTTTCTCTCCCTCCTCACTTGCTCCCTCTCCTCCTCCCTGTGTTCTGCCTTGATCTGTCCTGCCCACCCACTCTTTGGTCTATTGTAACACTTTGCATCACCCTGTACAGCTCGAGGGGATGCTTTTTTTTTCTCTCCCTGTGTCTTCTTTTGTTTTCTGACTGCACAGCTTGAAAAGTCTATCTGCATAGAGTTCGATTCACAGTTGGCTTTCTGTATAATTTTCAGACTGAGCCAGTCGTCTGCGGCGCTGATTTAAAATATGAAACAAAATCGAAAAATGTCTGATGGCGACAGTTGGTGTTTTTCCTGTGTTCCTAGATGTAACGTGCAGGGGGAGGACCGGAGGGTGCTGGGTCTGGAGCTGGATCGGGATCATCACGCGTTGTTCGTGGCGTTCTCCAGCTGTGTGATCCGCGTGCCGCTGAGCCGCTGCTCCGACTACAGCACCTGCAAGAAGTGAGTCACCTGCAGATCAAAGCCTTACCTTCGCCACAGTAAGGGGGTTGAATACCCCTAGAACAATCAGTTGATTAATCAATTAGTCCAGGAACAGCTTTGAGTCATCCAGTGGATTGCACCCTTCAGGTTGTGAGACAGTGAAACCTTCAGTTAGAGAGTTTGTGTTCAACACAAAGAAATTACATATGGTTTGGGTTATACTGTCGATGCTGCGCCAGTCTGAGGTCAATAACAGCACCTTTTTTTGGGGAAAAAAGTTCACAGATTACCAATATGGTGGTTGATATAATGATTTTTTGAGCTGGGATGAAATGGACCTTTTCTTATGTGGGTTGTGTACCAATATGATGCTGCAAAGGTACTGAGAAGGCTGCTTTCATAAACAAATACGATAAGATAAGATTTTCCTTTATTAGTCCCACAGCAGGGAAATATATCCAGTATTACAGCAGCAAAGTGGATAGCAAGATGGAGGGGAGCTTCAATAAAAATAACAATACATTGTAAACAAGCAGTATAAACTAGAATTATAGAAAAAGGTATTAGCAATTAAACAAGTAAAAAATATTTTATAATAGTATGAACAATTTAGACATGTAGAAATATAAAAGTATTAACAATTTAAACAAAAGAAAAATAAAATAACTTAATTAAAGAACATTTACCAGTATTATATATTAGATCAACCACTTCTAGGAATTAATAATGGAAATTAATTAAAAAAAAATAATAATAATAATAATGGGGAAATAAACACCAGTACTATATGTTCAGTATTAGTCATTTGCTGGCTATTTAATAAATAAAAATAAAATAAATCGGGCTTTAGTTCTCAGTGATGTGTGGGCATTGTGCCAGACTGTTGTGGTGAACACACTGCAGGTTTTATACACACCATCTGGCCTGGGAATGGCCTCCATGGTTTTCTCGATAATAACTTTGGTTATTATCAAGAAAACCATGGAAAATGGCTAGATATCAGCTCTTAAATTAAACTCTTATGAGCTAGTTTTGTTGTTATCATTATATTTGTCTAAACAAATGTACCTTTAGTTGTACCAGACATTGAAATTAACAAGAAATTGAAGGAAACAATGGTCTAATTGTTTTTTCCATGACTGTAGATTAAACAATACAATTATGAATAAGGAAATTACCATAAATTACTGTCCTAATCCAGGCAAATGTCTATCTTGTTGTTGTTGTTTTTTAAAGAAGATTGAAGAAAAGTAAAGTTTAGGGAGACAAAGCTCCATCAAAAGCTGTAACATGGATCAGATGGAGTCCTATTCAAGGCAGCAGTGGGCACTGAAGAGGGTCAAAGTTTGCACAAAAAAAAAAAGAAAAAAAAGATCTTTGGAAAATGTTTCAGGAGGCAGGAAATCAAAAGTCACAGAACAAAAACAAGTCAGAGATTGTGGGACCACACTCAGAAAAACTGCATGAATTTAGGGCTTCCTCGCTGTGTACCGGGAAGAAAACAGCACTAACACTGCCAGGTAACTCAAGTAAAAGAGGATCAATTTCCTCTGCAGCTACCAATTTAAGAAATGTGTCCACTCCTGATGCTGTTAGAGGCTTTTGGACAAAAGCCTGTACCAAATAGCAGATGTTATGCTATTATCTGCCTGGTTCACAGAGTTGGTTGGGCCCACTTTCCCCAAAAAGCACTCGGAGGTTATTAGTGGTGTTGGCAGGTAAGTGAGAGTAAGATTAAACCGAGCAGCGGGGAAACGAAGTGTGGCTGCCACGTAAGAAATGCTGTGGTTAGCGGCAGGGTTGAATATTTTTATAAGCCGATTCTGAATCTGATTCGTGCCTGAGCTTCATGTTGCAGCACACGTGATCCCGAGTTCTCATCCAACTGCAATAAGACGAGGCTATTATTAGTGTGCAATTTTGAGAATATTAGTTACATACCCTCGGGATTTACCGTTAGCATGTTATCTGGTAAATTTTCAGAGTTAATGGTAAGTTGTATATAGCAACCGTAAATGCTCCAAATTAGCTGGTTTCTTATTTGCAGCAGTGAGGATTTGTTGGCATTTTTTTGGTTTCATATCGTTCAGTATTTTTTTCACATGCATACAAGAAATCAGGTTAAACAGGACATCAGTGTGCACATTTATTTACATGCACTGTGTGATCTTGTCATAGCATCTAAATAATCAGACATCTCCCCTAACCACGACCTTATTTTAAAACAATCGTTCACTTATCCATGAGTTGAGCCTGAACTTTGAGTTGTAAACTAATAGTGGAATTTGCACTGGTGGAAAGCAACTTGATACTGTTGATGCCAACGTCATTATCGATTCTGCAAGTTTAATTCTTTATCGATTCCCTTATTGATTCATGTTCAATTTTTGCTGTGTGGAAAAAATATTTGGCCGCCCTCCACAGGTTTTCAGTATCAAGCAACCTTTTTTAATATCTCAGATTTAGAACACAGTGTAGATGAAATAATAATAGTTGTACAGCATTTGTTGTCTTTTAGGTTTTCTTTGACAAAGAAGGAATCTGCTAAGCCTGCCTGCTTGGCACTAACGTTGTTATTACAGGATATTTACCGGCAGGAGCAGACGTGCTGTTGGGTTGGGAGGCAGTGGCTCTCGTGATGTTCCACATGTTGCTGCTGTCCCACTTATAATCTTACTTGGTGAAATGAAGCCACACTTTGGTCCATTTCTTCCTCTACACCTTGACTCCTTCTTGTAAAAGATTCCTTGCAGCATAGACAAGTTTGATTTCATTCTTTTGCAATGTGTAGAAAACATGTCAACATTGCTAAAAGGAATTTATTAGGCATACGATTTTGAGTTTGGAACCAGTTATCATAACAATATTAATGAAAAATAAATTTTATTTATAAAGCACTTTTCAATGTTAAAAGCAATCCCAAGGTGCTACACAGTACAACAAGATTAAAAACAGGTTTAAAAGCCAAAGCACAAAGATACATTTAAGAAAAGGGTTTTTTTTAAAGAGAGAGGTTTTTAGGCCATTCTTAAAAGAGTTGTAGAACCTGATAATGTAATAAATTCCCGATAATGTAATAAAGTGCATTTCCCAATAATGTAATACACTTTTTTTTTTTTTACCAATAATGTAATAAAGTATAACATTAATGGGTGGTTATTACATTATCAGGTTAGCCTTCATTTCCCAAGTCCTGTTGATGTAATAATTCCCCAATATTGTAATAATTTAACAGCAGACCACCCATTACTTTTGATTATGTGAGGAAGTTTGTGGTGTGAGGAGTTCTTTGAGGTAGGCGGGGCATTTCCATGGATGCACTGATGGGTTAGTAGAGAGATTTTGTAGTCGATCCTGGATGAAACAGGAAGCCAGTGGAGTGAGTGAAGGATGGGTGTGATATGGTCATATTTACACACCCTCATCAGGACCCTTGCGATGCTGTTCTGGGTGTTTTGCAGTTCTTGTAGGCTCTTGCTAGGAGTCCCGATGAGGAGTGTATTACAGCAGTGGAGCCTTGAGGAGATAAAGGCGTGGACCAGTTGTTCTGCTTCTGACAGGCTGAGTGTGGGACGGAGTTTGCCAGTTCTCGATATTCAACCCCAATATATTATCAGACATGTGAGAGGCATTTTGTATACAAGGACACACAGCTGCATGGAAACCTCTCCTGTTACAGCAGTCGGTTCTTTATGTTTTACTTGCACATGTGTACAAGTCAAAAGACAATTAGAAACCCAGTTCAGCATATGCAAGGCCAAGAAGTCGTCTTTCTCCCAGAGAAAAAAAAACACTGTAGAAGTCATTTTTCTTACCCAGATTTGGGGGACCAGCTTTCTCATTTCGTCATCAACTTATCGCCCCATAAACACGGCGGCCATAGGTCACCGCCTGGTGTAAACTGTGTAAACGGTACAAAACAGAGCCTTGAAAGTGCTGCTGTCAAGAGGCTGACATTGCTTTTAGAACAAGTTTATGAGCAGAGCCTTCCAGCGTCCCTCTTTGTCTGCAGCCTTTTGTTTTGTCAGGCGTTGTTTTAGCCCCAGTTAATGTACTTGCTCCCCAGCTTTGGGATCTATTTTTGGGGCTGTGAGGAATGTTGGCCCCGTGGATTTTTTCCCCCCTTTTCTCGACCCCCTTCAACCCAGAGGAAGGATTTCTCCTCAGCTCCACCAGGGAATACATATACCCTCATAGCATGCTAAGCCCTCATTGCAGAGGCCTGGAGAAGCTCTCAACATCATTTAGTCATAAATTGGATCCAGCTGATTGGACGGGAGCCAGCAATGGTGGCCAGCGTGCATTTTGGGGTTTTTTTTATGAGAAGAGAAAAAGAAGCAACGGGGAGAAAATGGATAGGGCCAGTTTTACTTAAGCTTACGGGCCGGCTACATCCCCAAATCCTTTCTAGAGACTAGAGCTACAACACACCTCATCCTGGGATTAGGGGCCCCGTAAGCCTCATCAGCGCTGGCCAGGAGGTCAGGTTTCAGCCACCATATCCTCCTTTACCACACCAATGAATCTGCCTCCCTCCAGATGAGATTTACCTCCATTTTCTCTCTGTCTCTGCATTTCTCTCACTCCTCTCTCTCTCTCTCTCTCCCTCTCTCACTGTAGCCTGCGTCGTCAGATTTCTTTTTTCACTCGAGGCCCCGCTGCCAATATTAGGTTTCAGAAAATTCTCTGTTTTCAGCAGCAGCTGGGAACTGTAGGAAATGGGAGTTTTAATAAAGAAATACAATAAAAGGGCAAAGGAGGCCCCAAACCCTGCAAATCTGTGGATCCTGGGATTTTCAGCTACAGCGGGTATTTCCTTTTTATATGAACAGTTTTAACATTGTGACCGGTCGAGAAGAAGAATAGTATTCTCTTTTTTTGCAGTGTTGCCACTTTCATAGTTATCAGCAATTAATTTTGTCAAGATAATGACGTTATTTGTGATACAACTGATGGAAAAAGCTCTAAAGATAACATCCAAGTTATTATAAATCAGAATATTCCTTTTATTTAGAAACTCATTGTACCATTTGAAAGACAAAAGATGCCTTTTTTTTATTTCTCTGGAGAAAATCACCCATAAAACCTCAAAGCTACATAATAAATGTAGCACACCAGCAGCATTTAACCACCTATCTTCAATTAAAGAAGGTAATTTCTCTAATAGCTTCATGCTTGTTTTGTTCACCAGCAGCTTCATATTAGCTGGAACCATCTCCAGTAAGTCAGGCTGTGCTGTTCCCAGGATGTTGGCTAAATGACAGATGGAAGTTATGAGCCCCGGCCTCAGAAGCTGGATGAATCCCTGCCCCCCTCAGCAGCTAATGGATGTTCCTTACACTCTGTGGCTGCAGGCGAACACACACACCTATCTGTTCATCACAGCATGACAGAATATGAGCAAGAAGAGAAGTCTGAAGTTTTAAAGAGGGACGAGGGACACGCACACAAATGCACGTCGTATATAAACTGCACATATGAGAACAACGTCGGACGAAGAACAAATGACTTTGTCTCTCCCTGAAACCACAGCTGGACACGAATGGCCTCTTTTCCCATCGTGCTTTAGTGTTTTCCTGTCGTGCAGCTGTAGAGGAATGTGGTGATGGAGAGGGAGAAGAGAGGCAGAACGGAAGGAGAGGTGCATATATACCTTATGGCTACTGTATGAATAATTTATTAAAGCTGCACTGTGCAGTGTCGCACACTGGCAGCCACACGCGCTGGCATGAGTCATTTTAGGACCTCCATACCCAGAGGTCCTCTGTCACTCTGTGATGCTGTGATAGACACAGAGTTGTTTTTGCTGATGAAAATGTATTTCTGAGGGTTTAGATTTTCCACTTTTCTTGGATGTCGAGGTGTCAATACTGCCAGGACGGGATCAGAACAGAACCACTATTCACTACAGTAATGCAGCAGGAAAAGCAGGTTAAGTAAAGCTCACAGTGTTTAGTTTTCAATTGACTGTTGAAATTGTTGACTCAGTCGACCCAGAAGCCAGCAAAACAGATTGGTCTCCCCTAACAAATAACAACACAGGGTGATTGTACGGGTAGCAAAACACAGGTCATATTTACGTTTTGGACTGTCCTGGACTTCCACCCAGGAGAACAGGGTCTGTGTCCCATGTTAAAACAAAAATAAACAATTTTTTACGTAACTTCCGTGGCTCACATCACCCTCGTAAGGACTTCACTTCCAGGATTTATGAAATGTACATTTAATCACTGTTTATTTACAGTGCATTACCAGGAGTTTTTTTGCCCTAAACCTAGGTCACTGGTTTAATAGCATACATTCACCAAAACTGCAGCCTTTTTTTTACATGTTTTACATGTACGGCAACCGGCATCCGCCATGACCGAGAGAGAGGCGGGGATTTAAGATCTTCCACCATTTTCGCCCGGGCGAATCGGTGCCGCACACATATCTAGTGGGTGGATAGGAGGGCGTGGACAGGCTGGCTGTCACAATGTGTGTATTATGACGTGTGTGCTATTGCTAGAATGCTCCGCTCTGTACAGGGAGCAGCGGAAAGCTCATATAGTTCATTTAGATCAGGGATGGGCAACTTAAGTGCTGGAGGGGGCCACAATTTTTCATGGACACTACAACAGGGCCACATATAGGACTGTGCACTTACCCAGATATGATGAAACTGCAATTTTAAATATGTTTACAGTGCAGTAACTTAACATATTTCATGCTCAAATGCACGTATAACAGTATAAATAGGAATACAAAAGTTTTGAAGCAAATAAAAAATAACCACTTACTGTGATTTCTTTTTTATCACTGCATGATTAGCAGACCAACATTAATTGCAAGAAGAAATTTTGTGCATTTTTACACTGCACTTTTAAGATTTCATGCTCAAATGCATGTAGTTGTACTGAGGGCCACTTCAAGTGAGGGTGCGGTCCGTATGCTATGCGGCCCCCTGGCCTCCAGTTGCCCATCCCTGATTTAGACAAACGCTCATATGTGTGGTGCTGACAAACGGTCTATTCTGTCATTTAGGTTGGAGGTCTTGTTGGCAAAACATGTTGGCTTTTTTCTGCAAACCAGATACAGACGCAGTATCTGAAATGTCCTTTTTTGTGCGTTTGCGTCCCTTTGATGGAAACTTTGTCCTGAAGTAGTGTTTCTGTGTCCCGTTGTTGTAAGTTATGTCTGAAGTTAGTGTTTAGTTTTTTTAAGCCTAACCCTGTTCTTTTTACCCAACCTTAACCAAAGTGTTGTTAAAGCGTTGTTAAAGAGTTTAAAGCAGCTGTCATCACATGTGTGATGGCCAACAGGTTGCAGCAGTTCATATGTTCACATGCAACAATGTTGAGATTTAACGTACCAGAAACTAACAGTGCCAACATTTACTGTATTCTGGGGACTGGGTTGCCTCTAGTAATAAAGCATTTTAAAATTGTTGTTTAGTGAATATCACATTAAGTTTAATTAAAAACAGGTGAAGTCCCCGTTAAAACACAGGTGCATTCCAAATTAGCTTCTAATTATAACAGTTGGCTGATCAGGAGCTTCGAAAAGTGTTTCCATTTCAATCCATTTGTGTAATCTTTCATACAGTTTAAAGAGACTATCAACATGGATTATTTAAGCTGTCGATCCACTGAAAATCTGTTATTAGAGTGAATAAAAGCTGGAACTATTTTCCTTTTTATCTATCACATTTAAATTCAACTTAACACAAGAATTGTACGGTAACGTAAAATGCGAAGAATTATTGTATTTCTAGTTTTTTCCTTAATCCTCAGAGCTCATCAGTAACACCTTGGAATAATAAAGGTAATTAATCAGTCTGTAGACCATTAATGTATTAAACTCCCCAGTACACAGGCCTAAAGACGCCTCGCAGGATATTTTACGAGGCACTGTTAAGTTGAACAAACACCTCTTGACAGCCTCTACAAAATAACAAACGTAATGAGCTTCACTAAATCTGTATGAACTGCAGGTTGTTTGCGTTAATATAGAAACTGTCATAAGGAAAACAACAATGTGAAAATGCCTAAATGGGACATGCATATATTTACTTACTCATCTGCGTGTGAATCATGTGTTGTTATAAGCCGTTTCTTCTGCCTCGTGCTCTTCTTTAAGTTATTCTGAATTGGTTGCACCTCTCTGTGGTATCCGTACATCATCATGTGTTGTTATTATTGTTTGTCTTGTGCAAAGCACTTTGAGGACACAGATAAATTCATGCATTTATACCCAGCTGCAGGCGTGGGACAGGGAATAGTCTCTGTGTTGATTTCCCTCTGTTGTGTAAGAGTGACACACTAATGTGCTCTCAGTAGGATTTCTCTGTAATGTTTACAGACTGAGAGTGAAAGTGGTGTGATACCTGCACACTCAGTTTAGATAGTTGTAAATAATTCTAGATATTTAAAACAGGCCACAGGAGTCCTCATTAAAACTCATTAAAACTTGACTGCAGTAAAGGTTTTTGGTTTGACATGATGCTGCACTTGGCACCACCAGCAGCAATCTGCAATGTTTGTTTGTTTACCTCTTATGGCGTTATTCAGCATAAAAACAGCTCTAAAATGACTGTAGGTAGTCAGCAGGTAAATGTTATTGCTGTTTGTTCTCGGTCTTTTGTCGCTGCATACTTTTTGCTCGTTATGTCGTTGCTGCTGGGTGAACGCCACAGACCTGCAGAAAGTTAGTTGTGGAAAAAAAATCCAGTAAATTCTGTCACTGACACCCAGCGTTGTTTTGTAATTATACAGTGGCAGGATAAAGGCCAAAGGGATCATGCAGCTCATTCCAGAGTGCAGGATTAAAACCGCAGAGTTAAACCACACATGAGGCAGAGGGGCTGACAGCAGATCAGTGCAAGAGTTGAATCAACAAAACTGACATGCGAGAGTCTGAAAGTGGAGGGAAAGTACTGAGTGTTGTGATTCTGCTGGGAATGTGACTAATGGCTGCTGATGGTTAATGCTGACTGCCTTAAACGGAGGAATTAAACAGTTCCAAGTACACCCAGCATGTTGTTCGCTAAATCACAAAACAGACATACAGAACTGTAAGTCGGAGCAGGTGACTGACTCGTCTGCTGACTCTAACATGAGACGGAACAACGCTGGCTTTTCACTCAGAACGAGGCCATTCAGTGTGACCTCAAAGCCTTCATTACACCACTCAACATATAGGGCAGAGTAGGGGTGGGCAATATGGCCCAAAAACAATATTGCTATATTTCAGGGTATTTTTGGAATAACGATACTCTTGACGATACGACAAAAAATATAATGAAAATATATAGAAGTCTGTATAAATAAAAATTGTATAACAAAATAAAAGTCAACCTTTAATCTCAATTGTAGTGTAAAGCACAAATCTAAACAGTTGGCATGTACAAAATATTTACTCTTGACTATTCAGTGCAAAACAGTAGTATTAGAAAATAATAAAAAATATTACTGAAATCTCAGTGGTGGGATGTAACTAAGTAGTTTTACTCAAGTACTATATATATATATATATATATATATATATATATATATATATACACACACACACACACACAAAGTCTAAGTGTGGTCACTCTGCATAACAAGTACTTTTACTTTTGTTGCTTTAAGTACATTTTGTTGTTGGTACTTTTGTAATTTAACTTGATTTGACATTGTCACTACGTCAAGAAGTAGGGATGTTCCCATTATTGGGATATGCTTTTTTTTTTTATCATATAAAAAAAATTCCAGTATTATCATGAATGATTCAATATGGCACACCCCTAGGGCAAAGTTTCTATGATTAACACGTTTTAAAACTTTTTTTGTTAGTTTTTTATTTGGAAAATAGGGCAGAATGAATGAATTTTCTCTGGAAAAGACTTCCTGTTACAATGAACCTTACCGATAAGTTATAGCAAAGCTATTCACATCTATTTACGAACTGAAAATTGGATTTTAAGTTGCTAAACATCTACTGACTCAAGGGCTTACTTTGGGATATTGGCACCCACAGTCACTGCAATCTCATAAAATGCAAATGCTAATTATGACAAAACTTCATACAGATGTCTAAAGGATAACATGATAAAGTGATGACATCATATATCCAAAAGGTCAAAGGTTTAACTTCTCTGTGGCATCATAATGGTCTGCAACACCACTTTTCTGGCCATTTAACAGAGGCAGATATTATGACCATATTTCACATTTGGTCAGATAATAAATTGGTGTAAATGTGTGTCAAGCAACCATGTTTTAGAAGTATAGCTTCTTTGCAGCAACATCTGTATTAGAAGCATTGTCTCTTGTTAACATGGCTTCATATGAGTCTGGACAACATGCAAACTGAAACTTGGCTGCTTAGCGAAGTCATACAACTATTAATTCTGTGGTAATTCTGGTTTTCTGATTCTGTTTGTTTGTTTACAAGTACAAAAATTCCATCTCAAGTTCAACTCTTCCATGTAGGAGTAAATACTTGTCATTAATATAGTCAAAACAATTATGTTTCGGGATTTGAAAGCCTGAAAGAGATGCATAGAGTACAAAACAAGCTTTGTTCTCCCTTCAGTTCAGTCAGAAAACAAAGTCCTTATCAAAAACTGAACTGATTGCAATCCTCCGTCTGCAGTAATGTTGTTGGGATGTTTGTTTGGCACTGTTTAAAGCTGAATGTCAGCAAACAGCTTATTTCATTTATACATAAAAGCATTGCAGATACTGTAGTGTGCACATTGTACAATGTGTTTGTGTCAATCATAAAAAGATTTAGCTATACTGCTTTTAGATACTGCACATCTCTGCGTATCGGCACACTTTGTAAACAAATCAGTTCATTTGTATAAGAAGTCGATGATGAGAGTCGCATGAGGAGTCGCAGCTAAGATGTAAAGATTTATGCTGCAATAATGGCCCGTTTGTTTTGACACTCAGAGATGCTAACTGATGACTATTTGTGCAGCTTAATGAGAGTGAAACTGCAGCAATTTCATCTTCAATTGAATGTGTTTCTTTGACGTCTGTCTCTGCCTCGTGGAACGACACACGAGGCTCATTTATCGACCGTGTTTAGAGTTGAGGACAGTGATAGGTGCCGTTAGGCTGCAGGGCTCAGTATTCTTCACACTCGCCACAATTACTTCCATCACTGACCGTCTGCCTGACCGTCTGTGTCTCTCGTGCAGGAGCTGCCTGTCTTCACGGGACCCTTACTGCATTTGGCTCCGGTCCGGCAGCTGTGCCACGGTCTCACCAGGCTTCAAGTAAGTCACACACTCTCACACACACGCACTAATGACTCTGTTTATACTTATTACAGTGTACAAGTTCACGTCAGTGCAGCTTCACTGCTGCATTGTGTTTCTATCTCGCCCCTCTTAACCCTTAATAGGGCACTCATTGAAATACTTGCATGCTCCAAATTTCAACCCTAGATAATGGAGGATATTACATACTGCCAGAATGTGTAAAAAAAAAAAAAACATACGGACCCGGGGGAGGGGGACAATATTTTGAGGAAAAAAGTTTATGAGATTAAGGTGTCAAATCTACCAGAAAAAATGTGCAGATTTATGAGATTTAAAGTGGTGGATCAGTGAGAAAAAATATGTTTTTTTTTCCCCACTTTTGTCTCGTAAATCTGCAACTTTTTTCAAGCAGATTTGCCACTTTAAATCTCTTAAATCTACACATTTTTTTCTTGTAGATTAGGCACTTTAATCTAGTAAATTTGCTGAAGTTACCAAATATGGTTCTTCGCCCGATAAAGGGTTAAGTGCACGCTCATCGTTCGCATTCACTCATCCCAGTGTGATACATAAAGCTCTAACTTCACTCTAACGTTTTTGTTATAAGAAATATCATAAAATTACAACCGATTTCAATTGCAAACATTTCATAAACAATTCATCAAACATAAACCATGCCGGTGTCTGCAGCTTGTGACTTGTTTGCATTTGTGTACGTATTGGGGGACAATAACAGAGTTTTACAGCCACAGTTTCTCCTGCTCGTCTTAAAAAATAAAAGTGCTCAGCGGAGCAGCGAGAACAGCTCACTGACAGCAAAACAGCACAATATGTTTAGTAGTGAAAGGTGGTAAAAACCCCAAATAAAGTCAGAAATCGTATCTGACAGCTGGCAGCTGACAGCTACACTCCCACTTTGCAGAGTCACCGATGCCAAAAGCTGTTTGCTTTATACAAGCTAATTGTTCCGTCTTTAGCAGGGGAATTTTGGATTAACTGATTTTTATGTGGAGATATGTAACATGGACAAGATTCAGGTGCAGAGAACAGTCATGAAGAAACTATTTTAGACATGCCAATTTTATATTGGTGGTCATATTTATGGTTTAGTTTTGGGGATGATTCAGTTCAGCTGTGAATTGCTTTGGGAGGTAAAAGATCGACTGACCTGCTGGTGTTCTAGTCATCAGTTCAATCATACAAAACTTTATTTAAATTCTGTGTTCAAAGACGGCAATATATGTCTTTAATTATTTTTTTTTGCTCCTGTGGCCTAGTTTTTCACTAAGTTCTGCACATTTAAGGAAACAACACAATCATGGCTAGAAGAAGGGAGAGATTCAGCCACCGAATTGTCATTCCTGGCTACACAGTTGCACTGCAGAGCACAGAATGTAATGTTTTCACAATGTTTTCATTTGGTTCGTGAAGTGGTTAATATAAGACATTTTAATGAGACATATAGAAGTGTTTTTGTTGAAATATCACAACTTTAAACTTAGATTTGGTTATTTTTCCTGACAGAAGTATTCAATGTACATGATGTGTTCAATGACCAATGGAAATTTGATAATCTGACAATGATAATGCCCGATTTTTTACAGTTTCTGACTCAAATTTTTGGAGAGTTTTGGAGTCTGGAAGGTTAATGGATTTATTGTACAGTCTCCAATCCAAAACTGTAAATCAACATTAAAGAAAATATGATGCACAGGCAGAAAAATGATGTGCGGCGAATTCTGTTTGTAAATTTTTGATCCGAGTTTCTCTAAAAACAGCTCGAGGAAGAACCTGTTTTAACGTCACTGGTTGGTTGGAGTGTAGCAAGAAGGGCAGCATGCTTCAAACTTCCAGCCCATTAACAGTGCAGCAGCAATTTTCTGCCTGATGTGATTCATTGTTGATTCCCCCTTTAACAGAGAGGTCTCCAATCACGAACCACTGAGGGACAAAAGTGTGCAGATTTGCTTTCTAATCAAACACTCCAGCAGGAGGTTTCGCCTGTTAATTCTTCTCTGGACGAAGTTGTACTAATTAGTGAGTTCAGCCACTGTGGTGTTTGGCTAGTCTGAAAGCACACGGGTGGACACGGTTTTATAAAGACATTATTAGTTCTCTAACTCACAGTCACAGTGGACACATTTGTAACTTAGTCAATAATGTGAAGCTGAGCAGCCGCACAAGCAATAATTTTCATATCTCCTCGAGTAAGATGTTGAGTGCACCACCGGGGTGACGTTCTCTTGATGATCAATAGCTAATCAAGTGGGCAACGTCAACATGATGAACATCTGACCAGCAGTTTTTACTAAAACCCCTCTCTGGCCCCGTTTGAGACCCACAACATGCATCCAATTTAGTTTATTCACAAGCGGCCAACATGTGTTCCTCAGCATATGAAAATTAATCTCTTCATTATGTTGTTTCTGTGAGTGCGGATGCAGCACATGATGTCAGACGAACAAAAGACACTGTACTAATCTATTGTTGTGAAGTGGAAACGGGTCATTTCACGCCTGGAGGTATCGACCTGCACCCCGTGGTGGCAGATGCAGAGTTTACGTGTGTTTAAGTGCAACTCAAATCACAAAAGTCTTCCATTAAGCTGTTAAAAATCATGTCAATAAAATGTTTCAATAGATAAGAAAAAATTACAGCTTTGATTGACAGCTGAGGGGCACAGAGACGAAATATAAAACACCTCCGCTGCAAACTGCAGCTTACAACAGGAAGATTTGTTTATAAGTGGTGTTGGAGAATACATCTCTCTGAAGTTCAGCATCTAAACTGACCCGTATTAACGTTTGCAGGAAGGTTTTTTTATGCTGTTAATGTGCCGCAGTTAAGCAGCTAATTAGCTGCCGTATCCAGCCTGCAAAGTGACATTATGAGTGCTGTTTTTGTTTGGTTGCTCACTCAGCGAGCCAAGGTGCACCGCGAAACAAGTCCACGGTTGTAGATAAGAATGAGATATTATCAGTAAAGCTAATTTGGGTCGCAGTTCAAACTCTGAACCCCAAGCAGTTTCCAACATTTTTTTTGCTCCCTGTTGCCTTGTTTTTCACTGCAATTTACAATATAAAAGTCCTGCACCTTTATGGGAACAGCACAGTCATGGCAAGAAGTAGGGAGAACTCAAAAATGTGTTTTGTGCAATATTACAGTTAGAAAGCTATATATATATATATATATATATATATATATATATATATAAGGACACATATGGTTTATTTCTTTACATGCTATACAGTAAACTATTTACATCTTTATAATCTCTAGTTCCAACCTCTTGTCCTCTCCTCTCTGATCTGTGCAAACAGCCTGCAGTTCTGTGCAATAAAGCATAGTTACAATACTATATATATATATATATATATATATATATATATATATATATATATATATATATATTTATTTATTTATTTATTTTTTTTAATGGATGCCTTTTGAACATGACGACAGGTAGTGGAGAACAGAAGGTTTCAGAGTCATTGTCAACCAAACAGCGAACATGTTTTTATGCCTAACTTATATTTATGGAGAAAGGGCGTATTGAACAAGAAATATTATGAAGGAACCAAGACTGTATTTCATCATAAAATTGTTGTTAAGTATAAAAAAAGAGAAAAATAGTGGCAGTTGCAGCTTTATGTAAACACTATTTAGAACACAATGATTTAATTGTCTGTTTGCAAAGAATTTCTCCGGCTCGTACACGGAGCAGCCTGTTCTCCCCTCAAAAATGTCAGTATAGGTTGTGTGTACAGGCTGCGGAAAACAAGCTTTTTACGTATTTCACCATCCGCTGTGATGTCCGCCACCATCTTGCTGATGTTATAGTGATTGACAGCCAAGCAAAGTTAAAAAGGCGGATTCCGGGCGTGGTGGATTGGTTGAAGAAACAGCGGACTTTCACCCAGGAGGGCGGGGTTCCAGTCCCGTGTGAAAACAAAACTACTTTTAACATAAGTTATGTTGTAACGTAACTTACGTTTTTGACGTAACTTTTTGGTTTCATAACATTAATCCACAGAAACATCAGCAACATGTTGTGCTATTACTTTCTGATAAATGGACATAAATGGGGTGCCATCATGAAATCAAAATGTAGATTAACACAATTCACAGAGCAGATTACGATACTGTCGCGGCAAAAATGCAATATAATCTCAGTTGGACCCCGACTTCTCTTCTTGTTCAAGATCTGCTTCCACATTCACTTTCTTCTGCTTTTCTTTCCTCCTCTCTCTGTCTCTCTGTCTCTCTCTCTCTCTCTCTCTGTCTCTCTCTCTCTCCCTCTCTCTGTCATAAAATCAGAAGTGATGTTTGGCTGCATGTGTTTCAATCACACAGCGGTGTGCTGCTCTGTCTGGCAAAATGGGGAAGAAAGATCGATGGGTTGTTGGATGGATGGATGAATGAATGGATGAATAGGCAGACAGATAGATGGATGCAGTAAAGAGTATAGGGGAGGAGGAGGAGGAGGAGCAGTAGAGGGAGGTAAAGGTACTATTTTCTCCTCCTACGTGCCTTCAGACAGTCAAGGACTTTGCGTGTCCCCGTGTGGTTGATGTTCTACCTGTTCCTAAATCACCACACTGTGTTTTCTATCTTTCCTCTACACTGGTTGTAAACAGTGTGTGTGGGGTTTTCTGCAGACTGGCATCCCACTACACTCACCTTCCCCCTCCATCACACACACACACACTCACACACACATAGAGCAGCCCTTCCACTGTTGACTGGCTTCCAATAGATTATTTTGACGGCTGAAAATGTGCAGACCTGGAATTATTGCATATCCTCTGCTTGGCCACCCAGACGTATTACTTTCCCTGCCCTCACACGGACAGAGGCTAATGGGATTTTTTTTCCTTCTTTTAGATGCATGTTTCTCTGTGCCCTCTCATATTTGTGTATTTGTCAGTATAATATTTAGGTTCTTGTACTTAAATCAACCATCATAGAGTGATGTGATGTTTGCAGGTGTGTGGTTTCAGAGCTGCTGGATTCACGGCCAGCCAAAGTGACTCCCAGCTGTTTCCAGCAGCTGGTGAGCTCACCTTAGTATAAAGTCATCAAGTCACAAAGCATCTGGCAAACTCAGGGTGACAGCAAGAATCCATGAGGATGCAGAACCACAACTTGTTTTTTTTACTCTTTGATTTTTGTCCAGATTAAATAATTAATACTTAACATGTTCATCGATGTGCTTTAGAGGTGCTGGTCGATTGTGTTACCTTCAGCCGTGCAAAGCTAGAATACCCTAAGCGTAATATTTAGTGTTCAAGCATAAAAGTGCTATTTGTCTTCTCATCCATCAGCAGAAAAGTACAGATATTAGAAGATTTTTGCAAAAACTACTCTCGCTGAAAGTGCATTTTCAAGGCACAACTGAAAAAATCTGTCTTTTGAGTATCAATCACTCGTGTGAACTTGAAGTGGTGTGGTGTAGCTGGCTGAAGGACAGCAGGTCTATTCAGCTTCTTTTCACAGCAGTAACAGTCTACAGCAGGTAGTGAGATATTATTGAGTGGACAGAGTGACTTTGTTGCTGCTCTAGAACCAATATACAGTAGTTCTAATGAATATATTGAACTCTAATCCTGCTGTGAGTGTATTTAAAAGTGTGTGAAAGTGTTTTCTTTAAATGTGGCCCCAAAGCAATATAGTTGAATATCCCTGGTGTAAAGCAAGGGTCGACCAAGACTAAAGGCAAAGAAAAATCTCTATTAAAACTCCTTAAACCACTTGTGTACCATTTCTCTCATCGTTTATATGTTCATTGTGTCCCCCAAAAAAGTTAAATCTGCTAACACCCTCCTGTTTTGTTTTTTCTCCTGGGAACCTCCCACTGTTTGCATGGCTGTCAAACCTTATTATACACAGTCATCATACACTGATCCACGAGTTGTGTATGTTTATCTGACGTCACCCAAGTTGCTGTAGGTGTGGTTTAAAAAGTTTCTATGGACACTTTGGTCTATTTTGACACGTTTTCTTTGCCGTGACTCTGGGATTCCAAAAAAGAGCAATTTGAAATCTTTACTGAGCCATTTTTTTCACCCTACAGATGGCAGAAGCTCAATCTTTCTCTTTTGATGGGATTTTCCTTCAACTTCTTGAACCTGATGCTTCATTTACTTCTTTAAAGCAATAGTTCCATATTGTGGCAATTATTGCTTTCTTGCAGAGAGTTAGATATGAAGTTTGAAACTACTGCCTCTGTCCAATGGCAATAAAAATGCACCTACCAGCACCTATAAAGCTTAGTAATAACATTGTTAACCTTGTTTCTTTAATTTGTAAAATAACTAAAAGAACTAAGAACTATAAGTTGTGTTTTCCAAGCAGGATATCCAGCAGTAAGACACTTTAATTTGTGAGAAATCTGTGACAGTTTTATGGGTTGGAACTTGTATTTATGCCTCCTGGTTCACACTGAGATACCCATTAAAGATGCACTGGTTCTGAGGAGGTACAAGTAATGAGATTTTGATAGAAAATATGTTTCGGATGATTAAAAATGTGCATGAACAGTTGGCAGGCACGGTGAAATAGTACTTTTGAATATTGTTGTGACTTTAAGGAGTGAGTTAAGGATTCGAATTAAGCTCCAGTTAAGGTTGTAATTAAGATTAGGGTTAGGCATGTGGTCTGAGGTCGGGACTGGAGGGTCCTCGAAAGAACAGGATGACGCGTTCGCGATGGAGAGAGAGAGGAAGTGCCGATGTGGCTTCATGCTGGCGAGGTGCTCCAAGCTGCTCGCTGAGGTTTGATTTATGAGTCGGTGTTTAGCGTGCAGCGCAGAGCCGCACTGGAAACCAATGGACCAGAACGGGAGAGAGATCAGCCAAAATATCCTGTGCAGACTCAACTATCAGCCCTCTGCCAGAGAGAGAGAGAGAGACGTATGGACAGACAAAAGAACAAAGGAGATAAGAGGAGAGGAAGCAAGAAGAAGGAATGGAGGAGAAAACAAGAGACAATAAAGAAGACTTTGCAGACTAAGAAGCAGAGAGAGATGGATTAAAGGAGGTTAAAGTGAAGGAAAGACAAAGGGAATGAGGGGTGAATGAAGGCGGAAAAAAGTGCAAGGAAAGTAAGAGAGGGAGTTTTATCGGTTCAATTCCAAAGTACAGAACATCTGTTTTTCATTTAGGATTTTCTATGCAAGAAAAGAAAGTGTCTGCTCAGGCTGTCGGTGAGGCCCTGAAGGAGCACAAGAGTTTAAACCTGCATTAAGTGATATCTTTATATACTGTATATATCATTGAAAAGAGGTGAGGAGTCGATGGTGAAAGAGGAGAAAGGGAACGAGGACGATAAAGGGATGGTGATGGGACGAGAGAAGGATGAGCTGATGTGAATCAGGCAGCAGAAGCAGACCTGACCAGAGTTTAAGATGAAGCAGCTCAGAAGTCATCCTCCCACCCCCGGGACTTCTCCTCGCTCTCACTGTCTCCTCTCTCACATCACTCTTTCATGGACAATCAGTCTTTTTTTTTTTCCTCCAGTCCTTTCTCATCCAGAGGTGGCATAAATTTTAATGAGTGATTTGTGGCTGATCCAGAGGATAGGAGAGGGAGGATTCACAGCGCTCCGTCTCCTTCTGTCTCCTCGTCTCACATGTTGAAAGATGTACGTCACACTGTTTCTGGGTGTTTTAGTTAACGTGTCATCCATAATGCATTTGACATAATCACTGTCGCCGAAGCACAGTGCCAAAACAAAAGATGGCCAAGGACAGAGAATGGAATCCTGGAGCCTGAAACGGGGACGGCTGCGTAGTGAAGGTGAAAGAATACGACTGAAAATATTCTAGGTGTTCGTTTTTGGGGGAGAAAAAAAACAAGAAAAACCAAAACCAACAATGTCGGTACTTTCTGAGTTCCCTAACCTGTCTGTGGCCTCAAGCACAAGACGTAAACCCTTCAAAGCAGCTTACAGACATGTCATTTTGTTTTTAGTAAGTGTTGGATGAATAGTTAGAATACAATTTGCCGAAGGGGCAATATCAGCAATGATTTAGGTGTGATAGCATTAGGAAATTGTAAGGGGTGATCGGTTCAAAATCAACAGCAAAAGACGGGGGTGTCGAACTGATCCATGAAAGCAGCGGGGCACAGCTGACTCAATCCATCAGCTGAGTGAAGACAGCTGAGTCAGGTGTTTGGAACAAAAAACCTGCAGCCACTCCGGTCCTTTCATGGCAGAAGATTCTGGCTGGGCAATGTACAGTACTGTGCAAAAGTTTTTTTTTTTTTTTTGGGGGGGGGGGGGGGGGGGTTCCAGAGGCTGTATAGGACTTTTAGAAAATAGGCTCTCTGTGTTATCACAAGTCTCCTCTATACTTTCTGCTGATAACATGCAATTTAAGGAAAAACCCACTTTTTTCATGTAGTACAAATTTGCTACTGTATTTGAATATTTGTGCATACTGGGGTCCCTAAACAAGCTTTGAATTACATAAACAGGGTATCAATGGAAATCTGAGACTCTTGTCGATTCAATTAGCCGCATCTCAAATTAATCTCCAGGTTCACAGCTTTCAGATGATGTCCACCATTTCTATGTGGAATTTATTGTTGTCCTTAACATCCACTGCCCACAACAACCGATTCTCAGACAAAGGACTTTGTACACGAAGTAGTTAACAAAATGCAAAGTGAGTGCACAGAAGAAAAATCTAAATCAAATCTATATCTTGTATGACCATCCTTTACCTTACCAGCATCAGTTCTTCTCGACATTTTTGCCACACCATCATTTTAGACTTTTACACAGTACTGTATATCATCTATTTTGACGACTCTTTACGTTCTGAAAAGTGCAGCAAACCATGAATGTGCCGTTTTCCTAACATGGACTATAGAGTGTACAAAAATAAGCTTTACCATGTGGTCATTTCATATGGACTATTTGCACGGCCCATAAAGTTGGAATATATATATATATTTTTACCTCTACAATGTGATTTATTCTTGAAGTGTCTCTTCCGAACATATCACAATAAAAATTAAACCACAATTAACAGAGGACTGTGTCTGAAAACAAAATTATTCCAACTTTATGGGCGTCCATGTATTCATTAAATTACCAGAAAACAGCTATATCATGATGTATATCATTACAGAGATATGAAATGACCTATATCTGGATAGATTTTGGCCCAATTGTTAGTAGGATTGTTGTTGGATTTGGTTGAGATATTTTCAACACATCCAACTGAAGATGGACAAATGTGATAAACTTGATTTGCATCGAGTTTATTTATGTCAGCTCCAGGATATAGGGCAGTGGCGTATGTGCCTAGTGGATGCTGATCAACCCTCAGAGTTACATTTCAAGACATCACAAGGAAAAGGCCTTAAGATCAGTGAAATGTACAACACCAGATGCTTCGCCACGACCATTTCTACCAACAAACACAGATGTCTTTTTACCCTGAACACTCAGGAGGGATGACATATTCTAGGGCGTACATTGAGCAAGGCATAAAACAGCACAAGTATGATTTTACCTTCCCGTCATGAAGCCAAATCCTAATTATAATTCGGCCTCTGCCTTTTGTGTCCTCGCCTTTAGAAGAATCAACAACTCTGTACCGTGTGGGATTTATTTTATACATCTTTTGCAAAGCACTTTGTCTCTTTGTCTTTGAAAAGTGCAACATAAATAAAATTATCACCATCATGTTTTGTTCATGAAGGTCGGACGGGATATGGATTTTATTCTGCAGATCAGCGACAAATCATTTCCAGCCACTTTCATGTTTTTAAATTGGAAACAAATTTGTATTCATGCAATTCTTCGTGGTGTCGCGTGGGCTTCTTGTGAAGTCATTATTTTGTGCCAGGATTTTATCTTGTTTATGTACTCCCATCTGCAGGTGTTAATTTGCTGTGCAGGTACTCACCTTAACACAATGTACCCGTGTGGCGTCAAGTTTAAGGTTGAGTCGACTTTACATTCATTAACATGAAAAAATGTTCCGTCTTTTGATTTGCTAAATGAAATCAACACTGAGTCACTCACTCCAAAGCTCTTTTATTATCAATGCCAGGATAAAAAATAATGATCGCTCACCGAAACTACCAAACCAGGTGGAAATCCATTCAGTTTGTTGTGTTTGGCCAATGAGAACAAGGCTTTTAGTACTCAGATGGTAGCATTACAACAACTGAAAAGTCAGCTATTTATTCAGAGTAGAGTGTAACCGAGCCAGCTATAGGACATGAACCCAGACTGAAAGGGTTTATGGGGGGAAGAAATCAGACAGATGTTGATATCTGACAGCCAGCAGCTCCTTGTGTTTGGAAAGCCGAGCAGAACAAAATGAATTCCTGCCTGA
Organism: Centropristis striata; assembly: GCF_030273125.1. Taxonomy (NCBI): domain Eukaryota; kingdom Metazoa; phylum Chordata; class Actinopteri; order Perciformes; family Serranidae; genus Centropristis; species Centropristis striata. The sequence continues at coordinate 21,717,369 of NC_081524.1, read as the reverse complement.
TGGTTGCGTTCAACTGTTTATTCATGTGCATGAACACCAGAGAAGGTCAATTATGGTGAAGAGTGCCGACAAGTCTGCCATTCTTTTTCAAACGTAAAGGTGACCTGTCAGCCTACTAGTTAACAAAACTCTGTTTACAAGCTTTGGTTCACTTCCGTGCACAGTGGAAAAGACCCCCTTAAAAATGTATTTTGCATTTTTGATCTGAGAGTAACACCACGGAGCATGCTTAGACACATCATTTTAATATTTACAGCACTTTGACAAGCTGGGAGGAATGATTTTCCACCTCTGATCGCAGTGAAGGAATATTTGTTAAAATGTTGTTTTAATGGTTCAATGTGTGATTCTAGAGAGTCTCAGGTCGTCAAATACTGATGCTTTCCATTCATGCGCCACTATAACGTCACAACTTTTATCTGTAGAGTTGGCAAGTCTTTATTTGAAGATGTAACGAACCAAAAATGAACTAAAAATAAATCTGTTTCACTACGATTCATACCAAAGAAAAAAAAGCTCTAGATATGATCAAACCTTTTATGTTGTGACGTCAATCACCAGCTTCTCTCGAGCTGTGAAAACACACGCTCTTAAGATATATATTTTGATTTGATCGCCACCTTAACGTAAAGGAACATACTATGAGAGAGCCGGAGTTTGTTCTGAGGGTCTAATTTAATGCATCAGGCGTGTATCTGCGAGCTTAGCAGCCTCCTCACAGCAGGTTCTGCAAACGCACATCCCTTAACCTGACAGTTGACGGCACACTACCTGCTTTAACACACACTGAAGAAATTGAGGTGATTAATTCTCTGAGCTGATTTTTCTCCCTCAAGCTGAGTTCAGTGTTCTGGCTGTTCACTGCCTCCAATTTAGACATCTGTTGTTACTCTCTCAGGAGCTGAGGAGTATGTTTGTCTTGAGGATTGCAAAGTCTCTACAAAGAAATCTAAAAATGTTTGTACAAGATCATGCATTGTGTCTGTGTAGGTTGTGTGTGTGAGGGAGAAGTTTTCTTGCTAATTATAGACGGGAGCTGGAAGTCTGTGCATGCATGTAATCTGTGTGAGATGAAGGTTTGTGTTTAGGATATATAAGGAACTAATTGGTTTGTTATAGCGGAGGTGTGCGTGCATGTTCGTACAAAGTGTTTCAGCATCAATACAGGATCATTACACTCGTGCACTATAAGGGCCCGTGTCTATTTTACTTGGTTCATTACGTGTGGGAAGATTGTTGGCCTCGATGCGAAGATCCGCTCAGCGAGAACAGCTTCCGCTCCCCCGTGCGTCGGCTCAATCTCATTACCCGACCGTCGAATGGATGCGTCTGGATGAGCCTCTGATTTCTGATTGACTCGAAGGTGAAACGCGGCGCGTTTATTGGAGGGAGAACAGCGTATCAATTGTGGGCACATTTTCATCAAAGCTGCGGAAAATCAATAATTGTCAGCTTGGGTTTCTCGTAAGTTTGGAGGAGTGGTTCAAAAGGTGAATTCACAAGATTTGGATTGCACATTCTGATGGCAAAACATGCATGTTAAAAACTTTATTGAAGGATTTATTTTATTGGGTTTTGCTTCTTTTTTTCCTGTTTCGCTCAAATGTGTCTTAATGTTAATTTAATGTATTCATCTAGTACACTGGATTTACACAGATTTGATTAAAAACAGCAACTCGTCCATGTTTTAAATATAACACCAATCTGTTTTCATTCATTAAGTCACTATGCTGTTGAATGAGATGGTAACAGGTAGAGGAAAGTGTTATCAACAAGACATGTCTGCAACACCTTGTCCTTTTTCATCTGAAAATCTAGGCATAAACACAGCTTTTGACAATAACACTTCAATCCAGGTTCATTTTCTTTCAGTGTACTTTTTCCGCAGAAAAAGGCTCAAAAGTATGTATGTCTTATGGATATATTTCCCATGCTATTAGCTATGTGGGAGGTTCAACAGCAGAAAGTGTTCCCACAAAAACATCAGTAGTAAATGACAGGTTTTGGTGTCATTCGCTCTGAATCAACACACTTCCCTCCAGACTGTTTTTCACTGACATTCAACAATAATACAGTGAGACATTTATTGCAGAGCAGGCAAAGTCGAGGTACCAATTTCAGCAGCAGTAGCCTCAGTTGACTAAAATACAGTGCAGCTGAAGAAAGTGCTATGTGTGAAGAGACGGGCACGGATCTGGAGAGCGGAGGAAATGACTAACTGAAGTGCAAGCGGAGGAGGCAGGTTGAGGGGAAGTGAGGACACACAAAAGCAAATTACAACTTTTCATCACAAACTAACTGCTCGAATCTGCTGAACGTCCACAAAATTGATGATATACAACCTTGTTGTGAGATCCAAGGGTGGATTTTCCCTTCAGGTCCAGCCACCACTGTGTCCGGACAACAAATGCGAGGCACAGACACCCTGACCTCGCCAGACACAAAACAAATTAAATTTTGTTACGGTGCACTTACCTTCCCGTCTCCGAGCACTCCTCATCAAGAAAACCAATTTTGGGAAGACTCAAGAGGTGCTTTGTTAGAAATGGACAGTTAGGGAAATGGATTGATGCAAATTTACTGATGTGTCTCTTTGTCTTGCTTTGTCCTGTTGCTGTATGTGTGTGTGTGTGTGTGTGTGTGTGGGTGTGTGTCTTTGTTTCTTTCCCTTCAGAGGCGGCTTTGAACAGGATGTGGAGAACGGTTACCATCAGCACCCTGATATCTGCCACGGTGAGCACATGCATTTATTCTGAGTCACATACAGTCATGAAAAAGTTATTAGACCATTTTTTTCTTCAATTTCTTGTTCATTTTAATGCCTGGTACAACTAAAGGTACATTTGTGTTTGTATATGTATTTTGTATATTGTACGTGTTTTGTTTTTTTTGTTTTGTTTTTTTTTGTTTGTTTGTTTTTCGTTTTGTAATTCTCTGCTTTTTTTACATCATGGCCAGGGGACTACAGATGAAAACTAGCCTTCTGGCTAACTCTGGCTTTTTTAACCATGTGTAATCATGTGTTTTATGAAATTGCACTGTCCCCTTTTAAATAAACTAATAAAATAAAAAAAATGTTTGGACAAATATATAGATAAAAACAATAAAGCTGATATCTAGACATGTTCCATGGTCTTCTTGATAATAACCAAAATCATTATCAAGGAAACCATGTGAAATGTCTTGATATCGGCTCTTAAATTAAACTCCTATGACTTATTTTTGTTGTTATTGTTATATTTGTCCAAACAAATGTACCTTTAGTTGTACCAGGCATTAAAATGAACAAGAAATTGAAGAAAACAAGGGTGGACTAATGATTTTTTCCATGACTGTATATAAACAATAAAGAAAAACCAACCTATTGACCGTTATCAGATCTTGTTGGCAGAGTGACGGCAGGCACAAGTGATGGCGGATCTAACTAATTATAATGGAGCATTACGAAGTATTTATTTCAACGAGGGCAGCAATTCAGTTCACGCTGAAGGAGGTTGAGGAGTGGTTTGTCCGCCCCCGATCGCAATCCCTGCTGGAATATTGTCCTCAATCTCTCTATGTTAATTAAGTATTTGCTCATAGAAGTGTTTTTATATAAGACAAAGTGGGTTGTTGTGTCTGTTTTGCATCCGTCTGGGATGTGATGAGAACCACATACCAGGACATTATACAGTAGTACTGTGCAAAAGTCTTTAGCAGGTGTGAAAAAATGCTGCAAAATAAGAATGCTTTCAAAAATAGATGGATATTATTGTCAATATTTGGTGTGACCGCCCTTTGCCTTGAAACCAGCATGAGTTTTTCTAGGCATTTTTCCCACACCTGCCTTAGACAGTAACTGCTGCTAGGCTGCAGATAAAAACTATTCCTTGGTCGCCATCAGTGGCAACTACTTTTTAACATAAAATAAAATAGGAAGAGCAAATGTGCAGTTCAACAAAGACATTTTTTAAATATTTGTTGCATTAGTGATATTTAGATGTTGCAGTTACAGTCGGAACTGGAACCAGAAAACACTGCTAGTGTTGTACTTGCACCACACAGGGGAGGGTAAAAAAAAATACCTTTTTGGTTGTTTTAGTGGGGTGAAAATTCAGCTAACCCTTCTAGATCACAAATGAATGTGCAAGTTGATTAAACTGACAAATACCCTGATGAACTAGAGCAGAAAACAAGTGAAGTTTGAAGTTGTGAAGTGCTGGGAGATGAAGTGAACTTTTACAACCTACTTAGGCCTATAATAAAGTATTTCTTTATGTCATTAAGCTGTTATATTACTACGTAGTATCTTGATTACTCAGAATACAAGGTGACTTAAAATTGCAGGAATATTTTCAGGTTCGGCAACCAGAATCTGACATAATGTTGCCACTGTGCCAACCACTTGATAGCCATTAAAATTGAGACCAGACAAATTATGACCTCATTTTTAATTTCTTTGTTTGTCTTTCTCCAGACGTCCTGGCGACCACTCGCAAGCAGAACACGGCGCTGGACTCGGCGTATGGTCAGTGGACATGTCTATATCTTATTTAGCTGCTCAGTGGTCAGACTAAAGCCTAGAAGACTGAACTCAGCTCTGTTCTGTTTTTGTTCACATTTTGTTCAATTTGGAGGTTTGTTTACAGCCTGTCTGATTACTTGTGTCCCTGCCCGGTTTGATTCTGTTCTCGTGTTGGTGCATAAAATCTGGCGAAAAGTTAAAAAATAAGAACCATCATGTTAAAATAAATAAAGTGTTCTTTGGATGTCTTAGAACAACACATTTGGACCTCGACCTCCTCACTCACTGTGACTTTATCTGGAGCAGAGGAGCAGATTTAATCAGTTTTATGCCTACCAAGTAAATGTTTCTCCACTTTACAACTTGGGGGGGTTACAGAATGCTTTATTGAGGCAGCTGAATGGCCGGTGCCACCTCTCCTCTTCAGCCAGTCTGACAGTTTAAACATTGAAGCCATTGTCTGAAGCATCAGTCCTTTGATGGACCAGGAGCTCTGCTGGCTAGGCTGCCTAATGCCCTGTATCAAGAAGGATCATCATCCCTGTCACGTCCCATTACTCCCCCGCTGGCCACACCGTGCAGCTCCTGGCACGGCCGGAATAGAAATAGAAATGCCGGCAAGCTGGCTAGCTCTCAGATAAGATTGAGGAGGTGGTGTTCAGACAATTTTCTACCACTGCAACATTCAAAACCAGTCATTTTCAATCAGATAGCTATTGGCCAGCCTCACTCACTTTTATCTGCACAACTAGAGCAGCCGCCATCAACTTTATGACGAGTTTTTAAGACTTGCTCAAAGTCAGATCCCTTTTGTCACTGGACAAATTGGGGCGCAGGGGAGCTAATGGCGAAGGTTGATCCAACACAGTGATTAGTATCAGCAATGAGCCCATCATGCTGGGAGTTGTCGGCCATTATGGCTCAGCAGAACCATCCATCCTGTATCTCCCTCGGTCTCTTTCTCAGAACAGAGGCCACTTTGTCTGCCAGAGGCTTCGGCCCGGACCTCCACACTCCCACAGAGCCTCAGTAGTCTGTAAAGCCTCGCTGCCGGAGGAATTACCACTCAGTCGGTAGCGAGACTTGATGAGCAACCCTCCTGCTTAATCCTACGGGGCTCTCATCACCCTGATGCTTCACTGCACTGTTTGAAGTTCTCAACACGCAGTCAGATTCTGTCTCTGTTGTTTTTTTCGGTTTCTTCTTTTTTTTCCTAGCTGATTCACACAAAAAGCCTTTTAAGTCTCTGCACTGAAGATCAATTATCAGCTTTCCTAGACAATAAAACACCCCATATGCCAAACAAAGCTGTTGTCACAAAGGGGCTCTGTTCCCAGTTCGAAAGCACACCAAAGGCAGGGACGTTTTCTTTCTTCCACTTCCCTGTCACACAAACAATCGCCGCCAGCAGAGTGAAGGGCGTGAGACAAACACCTGCCTGTGTAGGTAATCAAATGGTCCTCTGTTGTATAATGTGCTTTTTTTTTGGTACTTTATCAACAGTAAAAAAGGGGCAGAAAAATATGATCCTACGTGCACACTCAGAGCAACACAATTGATATAAATTGAAGTAATGAAGTCCTGGAGCTATTGTCCGATGTGCCAGGGCCAAACACCCCCTGGTGTACAGTTTTAATTTGCCCGGCGCAGATGGCGAACTGACGGGGCACCTCATTCAGAGTGAATGCTGTCAACTGGCTCACTGTGAGAGAGCGAGAACAAGTCTTTCTCCTCCAGTCTGGGTGTGAGCTCTGCAGAATGCTAACATTATGGCTGGCTTATTAGTGCAGGAGCCCAAGCCAATAGCAGCATGCTGCTCGTCGGACCTCAAGGACAACAGAGAGCTAATAATGCAATCAAGATGTGGAGTGTGTCATCAAGATAAATATGTTTGATAATACAAGGCCTGTGGCAGCTAATGCCCAGCGTGTTACTTGGCATATGTTTGAAATGATTCCAAATGTGTCCGTCATAATGTTTGCCGGGCTGCTTCAAGGTGACGGAGTTTCCTGTGAAACAGCTCAGCTCTGGTGAGGTAGTGGAAAAGAGTTCAACATCACCGAGCCAGCTTCCAGTATCTATTTCAACTTATCTGTGAAAACACTTAGCAGGGCGGACACAGAGGAGTTCTAACGGTGGTCCGAGGTCAAGGCCGTGTTAATAAAAAAGAGGATTTTTCTGTAAAATAAGATGGAGAACAAGGATTAAATGATTACTGAGTGGGTTATTAAAGCTGGGGTGCAGTTTTTTATGGACAAGGCAAAATAAAGACCTTATCCTACAGCTAATGCACAAACAAGAAAACTATTTCAATTATCTCAATAGTGACTGTGATTCAAATGCCGTTATATAGCATATAGAGCCCTTTGAGATGACAGAAAATGTGTCAATATCAGTAAAATAGTTTCAGAGAAGTCTTTGTCCACAGTCAGCAGAAGGCAAGACGAAGAAACATTTACAACATTTTCTCTCCATTTCCATCTCCAACACTTTGCAGATGTTGAGAGTTGTTGCCAGTGCGGGAATAGCAACTTTATTTGCAAGATTTTTCGCTATTGAATCAGGTTTGACCATCTGAAGCACAGAAATCTGCATTTGTAGAGCAGCAGATAGGACAAAATCTCTCTCCCTCTGGCCTAAATCTCTTGCCAGAGGCTAGACTTTCTAAAGACTGAAACCAAGAGGAGCTGCAGAAGAATAGTTTTCTGTGAGACCAGTGAATGCTAAAAAGTTATTTTTAAAAAAAAAAAATTCCTTCTAAAAGGAATTTTTGCCCAATGATGCCAAGTAAAAACTGCCTACCCCAGCTTTAACACCAGACTGAAGTTTGAAAACTGAAAGCCATTAGTCATTCTGTCAAACCATGATGGTATATTTAAATCTTATAAATGTGCCCAAAACCTTTGCTGCACTTTGTAAAAAAAAACAACTTCTAAAGCCATTCAAGATTGTTGATATGCTTTATTAGTTCACTGTCGTCTCTTGCTAAGCTGCGTCTCTTCTGACAAACTTCCACATATCCCTGTTATGACGTTTAAAGAGTCACAAAATGTGCTGTGATGTATTCTTCTAAAGGATATGAGTTGTTTTTGAGGGTGTGATAATAGCAGCACAGCAAGAAATATTCTGCAGAATCGTGGATATTTCATTGCAAATGTTTGGATGCCAGAATCAGAGTTTCCTGGAGAGATTTACTGTGGGTATTAAGCAGCTGGTAAAGCACGCTGCAGCAGTGTGGGGAAGTGAAGTGATGGATGAATTAACTTCTGTTCTGTCTGCGTGCTCATCATGTTGCTCACCATCATCACTTGGGTTTATGTTAACGGGTGACACTTTTCTCTCCACTCAGGACTCACCCTCATTTCTCTGAAGTTGATTCTCCAGGCTGATTCACATTTCACTAATCACTCACTCTGTTGCCCCCTCCTTCCTCCTCCTCCTCCTCCCCCCCTTCGTCACAACCACAGGGAAGACCACACCCACAAGCGCCAGCACAACCTATCATGGGGCGGCATTCCCAAAGGAGGCAGGTGACCCTGAAAGAGGTACAGGTCCTGATGGCCCTCCCCCCGTGGGGGAGCAAGGGTCACCTGACTCGGAGCCAATCAGTGTGGAGATGGAGGGTAAGGGGGAGGGATGTCTGTCCTCAGTGAACCTGCAGGGGATTGCACTGCTGGGCCCCGAACGCCTCATCGTACGCTTCTAACCCGACTGACCACTAACAAAATCCAATAATGTTTCACTCTGGTAGAACATGCCTGCACTGTATCACTCAGCTAATGTGAAAATGACTGTGGAGACGAATTTAAAAAAAAACTCTATTGTTTTTTTTTTGCCCTCCACCCAACTAAATTCTCTCTGCAATTTCTGTTGCTGTTGATGAGAAAATGAGTTTTGACTTGCAAAAGCAAGAAGCAGCTCGTGTTGGAGGCTGACCATAACAGAAGTGGTGCTAATATGTGTATATGTTCTCCCAGGGTGAAATATCTCTTTCATTAGCTCACTAACACTTAACTCACTAGTTAAACCAATCTCTTAGTGCAACCCAGAAAGCATTTCTAATTGATTTTCTTGATCCGTACACTTCATTAGTCTCAGCGTTACATGACATGATACATAATTTCCCAAGCAGCTTCAATAAATGGTTCCATGCACTGAGTGAAAGCCCCGCGTGGTTCGATGGAAGGGATGAATGATACGTGTTCGATATCAGCGAAAGCAGCAGCGAAACAGAGATAAGCCTGGTTCGGATTGGGACATTAGAGGAAGATCTTCTTGTCTCGTTATGTTCGGCCATATATCTCGATGTGTACAACACAGCAGCAATGAATGTGAAAGATTTAATGACTTGTAATAAATACTGCATCGGCTCTAATTAACTCCTCAACTCAAGTGGAGAACCTGAGTCTAAACAACACTGCTCCCTCACGGCCCTTCCCTCATCTTTTATTTAGCTCGTCAGCACGCACAAATATTCCCTCAATGTTTTCGTTGAGAAAAATTTCAAAGCACAAGACGTGCAGGTAGCATCTCCGTCTCTACGTGACCGTTCATTTCCATTTATAATTTCAGTCCACGTTTCGAGAGAACACTGTAAAAGTCAGGTCCCTGTGCAGCAAACACACTTCAGCTTCCACTAACTTCTATAACTCAACGAACCTCTCAATCAGGGTTTATTTGATCCATTTGATATTCTACGATTAATATAATTAATTTTGACTTTTTAAGTAAAAAGAAACCCACAAAAAATGTAATGTACTCCACCATAAAATTCAAGAACACAGCTTTTATTTAGGTACAGTGACACACACAGACAGATTTAATGACATACCTGAGAACTTCAAAAACATGCTGCCTCCTCATAACACCTGTAACCACTACAGAAATATAATTAGGTTATAGTTTTAATGAATGCCTGTTAAGTCACTATCTATCTATTAGCCAATGAGAAAACACAATGGTGATTGAGCCTGTGGTCCACTAATGAAAGCATTGCATATGTGTTGTTACAAGCTGGGCGTCCGAGGTGACATTTCCTGAAAAAAATCAGAAGCGGCGCACAGTTTGTTTCCATTACTCAGCACTAGAACAACAGACTCGCGGCGTGCATTTTTTTCCAGTCAGCGTTGCAAGTAAATGGCCACTAGGGCAAATGAAAGAAAGAAGAGAGAGATGGCAAGAGAAGATTAAACTTTAAAAACAAGTGAAAGTAAATGTGAGATCCAAAACACACCTGAAGTTATCTCTTATCGCCACTGAAATCTTTGAGAATATCACTTAAAGGGATTCTCATTACATCATCATGAAGCTTTTACCTTTTCCATGATGCCCTTCGCCCTAATTACACCTTTTTATTTAGCAGTAACCTCACTGTCTTAAAGAAGGGTTTCCCTTTTTATGTTTATTGTTGTTAAAGAAATACCATGGAGTAAACTGAACCATACAATGTCAGTTTTCTTATCTGTTTAATGTCAGAATAGTGAAAAATGTCTGTTTTCCAGAGCCCAAGATGACAAATTCAAATTACAGGAACCTGTTGCTGAAAATTTCTGTAATGCAAGGCAAAGAAGAGCAGCAAATCCTCCTAATTTAGAAGGTGGAACTATCATTTTGGCATTAAAAAGTGGCCCAAATAATTAATGGACTAATCATTTCAGCTCTAAAGGTTATATTTTCGGGCTGGATGTTGATGATTTGGGTAATTAGAAATGTCAAAGCGAAATGTGAATGAGGATTCTTAACTTCTAGAATTGAAAGCCGTTTTCACTTAAGCTTTGTATGGCTATATAAAGCATTATAAATGCATTAAACCTGTAATCTTGCAGTAACAGACTCACCACACCACCCAGCTGCCCCAATAAATGGCATGACCTATAAAACTCCAACCAGTTCCTGAATATTTAATTACATCAAGATCTTAATAGGCTCAACATTCATTATATCTTACATTTTTAATTTGACAGTTAGTTCGCACTCGTACTGATTAAAATTACAAGCATCCAAAAGTGAGAAATGCAAGTCAGAGACAGGAAGTGCAACAAATCGTCTCTGTGGCCCTAAAATAATCAACAGCTGCAGAGCAGAAGAGAGAAAGGTCTTCAGGGTTTATCCCCTTCTAAAAGACTGGAACACAGTCCTGCAGGTTCAGGGAGAAGATACGGTTCATTTGGACGTGATTCAGGGAGGACAAGGCGGCATGACGCGGTTTTTGTCCTCTCCCTGCTGCTTGCTAGCACAGGCACCATGTCAGAAGTCCATAAATCCTCACTGAGGAAAAGAAGCTTCCATTCACGCAGACAGACTCTCTGGCTGCAATGATGAGCTACTCAGGCTCAAATGAGAAAAGCCCATAACAAATAAATAACCAGCAGGGGCCTGAGCCTGGGAGTCGGACAACAGCGGGGAGGGGGAGGGGGGGGCCTCAGGATGTAATAGAAACAGCAACGCAATCTATTTCAGCCAGAGACTGTGACGCTGCCGGTTCAATCAGAGGAGCAGGGCGGGCGGGTTGATAAGGAAGGAGAGGAGCCGGTGTGGAAGTAACGGCATCACAGTTCCAAGAGGGCCTCCAATCTCTCTCCCTCGCTGTCCATTTCTCAGCAGATATCTGCTTTTCTGTCTGTACCTTCTGTAGAGCCTCTGCAGCTGTGTCACAAATCTCCCAGCAGCCACAAGGTGGGCCGGCAGACAACTGTACACAGATAGTAACCCAAAATAGAACCGCTCGTCAAGAGAGACAAAGATACCTGAACACAAGCTTCAAAACACTACAGTTAAACAGAAACATGTGTATCCAAACTGTAGAAAACAACACTGACTTGTAGTCTAAAACACTGAGTTAGCATAGCTAGCTATTCGTGTGGAGTTTACTTGTGAATGTGTCATTTGAATGCAGCATTTGACTTTGTCTTACTCATCAGATGTAGACTCACACGGCGTTATCCTTCTCCTTCCGCTATCTGTTTTGCAGCAGCATCGTCGCTGCACACTGGGCTGAGCAGATTTAAAGAAACACAAACAAGCTAGGGATTTTTTTTTCCCTATGGCAGAATGATAATTTGTGCAACCAGACCTTTTTCCAATGCAGAAAAAGGACTGTGGAGATAGATTTAGCTATGCAAAACTACATTAGTTGGATTAGTTGGACCTGTCTCAAAATTTAAACTTGAACTGCACTTGCCTCCAGAGGCAGGAAGTTTACACAAAGTTTATGAACCAGTTAGCTCCTTAACTAGCCACCAGGCTACCTAACTAGCAAGCATTAGTGTAAACATGCAACCACTTGGTTCTTAATGCCTTATCATAGCAGATTACACTAATTATTACTACTAGTAATGACTAGTTACTAATAACTAAATAATCATCAACAATTCCAGGAGCATCACACTGAAGCAGCTAAATGGTACTCAGCCATCATTATTTTATTATTTACACCTCCTGCTGTCAAAATGTCATCAGTGAAAACGTTCTATTAACACAAGCTTTCCATAGAAAACAGTGTCAGCTGACGAAATTATATAATTAGCAATTACCTGTCTATTTAATTCTCTTGTTCAATTCAGTTGTTATCTATAGAAACTCAAAAAAAGCTGGCTGTGTTTAATCATATGTAAACATCAAAAAGACATATACAAAAATGCACAATAGCACATGAGGTAATTATTTGAAATCATCGCTTAAACTGGAGCAGAAATCAGAACCCCAACCCTTTTACAAATATCTGCTTTTGTCCAAGGCATGCTTAAACATATACATCGTATTTAATCTAGCTATTTCCTTTATGAGTAAAATGTGTCTATACTACACCAAGCTTATCTTTTAAAACAAGGAGAGCCAGGAAGCCAGTGACTGTTTTCACTGTTATTTTGAGGCTGTGGGGGAACTGTTCACCTTTATTATGTGTGACAGCTGAGACAGATATGACAGCTCAGGAAAGTTTCCCAACTTCCCCCCCAAAAAAAGTTCCCCTTTCAGCAAACATTTTGAAAAACACACGAGAAGAAGTAAACCCCCTATAAATCCACTTCATCCATAAATGTCAACGAGATATAAACTCCATAAGAAAAAAGTACAAAGGCAGTCACTCACTTAACGCTTACAGTCCTTTTAATCCCAGCCTCGTGTGTTTTTTTGTTTTATGTAGCTCGGTTATGGACAGATAAAAACTGTGAGCTGCAGCACTGCTCAGATGTGGGTAGCTGCACTACATTATGTAAACACCAGGGAAGACTAAAAGGCAGGGGCAGGAACCTGTTGACCTGCTGCTATTTAGAAAAATGCCAGCAGTCAGGTTGCAGTAGAGCAGCTTTCTGGCCGGGGAACGCCCACCTCTCCATTGTGTGCGAACACACAGAAAACTGTCTGTTAGCAAAATCCACGGTGCAGAAGACTCCCGGTCCTGGACCTCTCTGGTTTGTTTCCCCCCCTCTCTATTGTTATTTGACCTTTTCCGTGACTCTTCTGCACATTTAGATGAACTAGCGTGGGCCGGACTAAAAAGCCAGGCTAGCAGCTAATTCAGCTGACAAGCCCAGGGAGATGGCTCGATAATAGAATCAAGTGAAGCGGGCATTTTCAAACTCATTAAAACACTACAGGAGGAGAGCAGAGAGTGAACTCGGGCTGAACCTTTCCACGAAGAAGAGCCAGCGTCCTGGGGGGGACATCGATGCCAGTTAGTTTTCTAAAGAGTTATTTATACTTCTGAAGACCATGGCAACAGACAGCGGCGGTAACATCCAGTCACTGATAGGGCTGTGACTGTGTGTCCCCTCTAACCACGTCACTATATCTGCTCCTCAGAGAGCCTTCAGTCCACATCACTATCACTGCTTTTTAGGATTAATACTTTATGTATTTTACCTCTTTAAACTTAAAGTTAGCCAAAATTAAATGAAAATGTCGAGTTTAATTTAAACATAACTCTTATGCTCTTAAGCAAAAATCAAGAAAAGTTAAGTGTCAACATTAATTTCTTCAAAGTAGAACCCAGTTTCCAAAATAATAGTCGCAAAAATGTAAATAAAACAGAATGTGACAATTTGCTTATACTTTTTGACGTATATTCAATTGAATATTGTACAAAGAATACATTTAACGTTAAAATAGGGGATTTTTTTGTTTTTTATTTATTTATTTACATTTCACACAGCGTCCCAACTTTTTTAGAATTGTCGTTTGTGCTCACTTTCATCAGTCACCACGTCAGATTCAGATAACTATCTTCCACATGCAGCAGGGTTAATGAAATGACCAGCACTTCAACTTTTCATTCCAGCGATCATTTTAAAAGCAGCTGTCACTTTTTTTCAAACACCCAGACAGCTTGTGAAGTTGGACATTAAAATATTAAATCCATTTTTACATCTTTAAGGGTCATATTGAGGCTGAACATGTTCATAACGGCGGTTAAATAGAACTGCCGGCCGTCCCGTTTCATTCAGCCCGTTCATCTATGGCGACCCTACTGGCTGCTATTACATGATTCATCACAAGTCAGGCTGTGATGCACACACACACACACACACACACACACACATTTCCTTCACTTTTTGAAACGTTACTGCCAATTTGGACTCCCTGAGTCATAGTCATAGTGTAATGGCACTCATTAAAGGTCACACAGAACTAGGCCATTTTCCCCTCCGCTCAGCACACCAGCACTTTATGGCGATCATAAGTGACATCATGTTTTACTACAAAAACACACTCTGCACTGCGCTGTAAAAACTAACCTTAAAGGCATTACACACACCGAATACTTCACTTTCCATAACCGGCAATTTTAATGGCTCTTTATTCCGTGTCGGCTATTAAAGCTCAGCTCAGTGTCAGGATGGAGAGCCGTCAGGATGGAGAGCCGTCAGCTCGGAGCGTCACGGTGATCCACGGGGCCCACAGTGATCAAATCCAGCCACACAGCTGTCCCGGCACTTAGCCCTAACCCCTTACCCTTTAATCTGTCTCGCTGACCTCTGGGGAGTATTTTCTCCCGTTTTACCTGCCTGTTTTTCTTTGTTCTTTTCTTTCCTAAGTTGGACTAACCCTTTAGCTGTACCTGCCTCCTTTGTTGAATTCTCTCACTGACCCCTTTTCACCGTCTCTTTATGATCGGCCTTTCCGGTTTTACAGCCGATGGCTGAAACTGTGTGCAGGTGTTTGAGTGGACCTGCGAGCAGTTTCTCCGTCTCTTAAAGCAGCAGTTCACTCCAAAGACAGTGCTACATGACACAGTGATAGATGAGGATTTAAGCAGAAAGACTCAAGCTCTAAAACAAAGATTATGGGTAATAATCTTAACAATTGTGAGCAGTGAGGTAATTAAGTGTCCACTAAGAGTTTCCTCACCTTTTTGTTTGGTGCATGCTCTTTATATGTTGCAGGTTTATATTAATTTAGTTTATCTTGGAAAACTGACTTTGGTGTGGACTGTCTCTTTAAGCTTGCTGGTAAAGCCAAGATTCTTCCAGTGTCCTGTTTTCCTCTTCAATGTGAGTCATCACAGCAACAGCTGGAAGTTTGCATTGGAACCATTTTTGCTTTACCAGACACTGAATGGCAAATAAACTGCTCTTCTTTTTTAAGTTTCTGATGCAACTGCATGTAAATAAATAAAATATAATAATAAGGACTAAAAACGCTTAAGGACATAACTTAGTGCATGTGCTCTGCCTGGTTTAATGACTTGTTATAATTTAATCAGATGCCACTTTAAAGGGTCGGTTCAACCAAATTTTAAAAATACCATATTTTCTTATTTAACCCTGGTGGTATCTAGCCATGCAGAAAGCAAATGTTATAGAATATTTCATGTAAATATTTTATAATACTTTCAGATGAAATTTCATCTTTCAAAGTTGAAAAAACTTGCATTTGAAAGATTAAACTGCAAAGTTTTCATTGTGAGCGTTTGCTTCGTTAAAAAAAAATCCTATCTGTGGAATGTTTCAAGCTTTTGAATTATTCAAATGTATTTGTTTTAAAGCTTTCACCTCCATATGTACTGGAGTGGCAGCAGAGATGTGAGAAAATATGTCTGTTTTTGTTTTGTAATTTGAATGAACCACCCTTTTGGCAACCATCTGTTGTTTGAGTGTGAAACAAAATGTATACTGCTACTTAAATCGTGACTTTCCCTTTAAAGCACAGGTGTAAATATTGAAGGACTTAATGCAGACAGTGTGGCTCTGATTGCCAGATGCCACAGCACGCCTAATTTACCAGTATTCAATCAAAAGTGTAATGAAATCTATGCTCTCTATGCATCAGCACACCTGGAATGAAATGCAGTACTCATTACCACTACTTTGAATTGGGATGGATCTGTTACATTACACCATATCACCTTAGCTCGTGTGCATATATTAAACTGCATCCAATTGGCTGAGCACTGAGGTGGAATATTATGCAAATTCCTAATAACAAGTGTACATGATTGAATTCACTCAGTCAACAGTGAGAAGCCTGCACACATGCAGCACATATACCCCGGTGTGTGTGTGTCACACACGCTGACACACACACGATCATGCTCTGTTTGCTAACCATGTCTGTCAGTGCACAGACATCAGGTATTAAAACTGTCAAATTACTAAAGCTCACAGCAACGTGTGGCAGAGCCGCTCTGCCTTTCACCCGGATTTGAAAAAGGGAAAATAATTCATTTGTTCCAATCTTGAACCTCGGGGTGTCTTTCAGGAGTTAAATTGTTATTTTTAGTGTGGAAGAAATAAATCTCCAGCATTAGCGGGAGCGGAGGGGGGTAATGCTCGCCTATGAAGCCTGGGGCCATTTTGTCTCGTTGGCTTCTCATTGGGATGGAGTAGCCATTAAGGGAACAATTACATGCACTTGTAAGCTTGCAGAAGCAGAAACTAATTAGGGCTATTTTGGAACGTCTTCACTTGATGCACAAAAATAGAACACAAGTTGTTTCTCCAGGTTACAAAGTATTTAATCGCACCCTTGAGAAAAGCCTGATAGAATAGAAGAGTTAGGTCTAAAAGAAAAAAAAGCTGTTCCTCTGTTTAAATAATCTTTAATATCTGACCTTGAAAGCATCTTCTGAAATAAAGGTAGCAGTTCTTCCTGGCAATGTTTTAAAAGAAAGTCTTGTAGAGTTCTGATTTTATTTTTTTTAATGTCCTGCAAGAGATGCGAAAAGGATTTTTTCACAATTGAGCAAGTGTGAAACTTCAAAGTGTTAGATTACCGGTAATTGGTGTCATGGAAAAGCTTATGGGTGCTGTTAAGCTGTATTGTTAATGAAGTCGATTGGGGATGTCTGCAAGAGCTTGCATAGACAGCAGACGTTTACTTAATCACTGGCATGCTTTAGAGAAGTTGTCACTCCCATTGTGGTTTTGTTCATCACCTGCAGGAAGAAAAAAAAAACTCTGTAACAAAAGCCAGACCTCCTTACTTTATTTCACTTCTGCAAAAACCTTCGCCAATTAGTAAGACGCAGCACAAGCATCACTGTGTAAAACCTGCCTGTTTACATAACCTACCGTGCCGTCTATTTTTAACAATATGGATGCAATCACAGAGTGCCTCTCTTCCTACGGCACTGTGGAGGAGCGCTAGGGTTGTTCTCCAACCATATCACAGCTGCTGCAGAGCACCAGGCTTCAAAACCCAGCAGAGTGACGGTCTGTCACTCACCCCATCATGTCTGTCTGTCTCTCACTCTGCCTCTCTCCCCATCCTCCTCCTCCTTCAAATCTGCTCCTCGCACATACATTCACTCCCTCTCTCCATCTCTATTTTTTTTTTGGCTCTCTGGCTTTCATCTCCACTCTCTTCCTTTGCTCTTGCTCCCCTGTCTCTTTGGATCTTTGAGTCCTTTCACATTCACTCCCCTCTTCATCGCCAGTTTGTCACCGAGGTTGAATTTCATCCCTTCATCTTCCTCTTCTCTTTTTCCCCTGGCTGTCACCATCCTTCTCTTCCATCCCCTCCCTTGCCTCCACTCATGCAGCCCATCTGTCTTTTTACCTTTTGGCAGACTTGGGTATCTCTATATTAAGCCTTCGCTGAGCCGAGACCATGTTGAGTTGACACAGAAATATAATGTGACAATGTTCTAGAGGAACACTGACTCTGAAGCTATGTAAACATTGAAGAGAAGTTGTGAAATGAGCGTAAAACAACATTAATTATCGCCTCCACTTGAGGTGGTGAATTCCCCCCATGAACAGACTTTACATATATATGTATTTAAAACTCTAGTTTTTAATTTCCAGACGCTTATGAAGCAGTGCAAGTCGGTGTGTACAGTTGGCCAGCACCTCCTGGGCGCCACCTAGCCGCTTGCCAGGCTGCCGGTATGATTCACAGGATATTAATTTCACTGTGACCGGTGGCACCATATGTCCCACATATCCAGTGATTGAGTCATCCGGCCTGTTCATGAAACATGTTGTGACAGGCCGTTCGTAGGCTCTGGATTTGTTTACCTCAGCTTGCGCGTTTCACCCCCTGTCGCGGCACTTGACTCATAGCCTTCAACCAGGAGGAACCCCTCAATCGGCCCTGCAGCCACACTGCAACCAGGCGGGGGGGTGAGTCGCGGTCCAGAGGGAGCCGATGACTCACAGGTACCGGGGAGCCACAGGGATGACAGCAGGCAGAAAGCACAGAGAGATCAGAGCGCCCTTTCGTTGCTTTTTACAAAAGCTGCACGCCAAGACACTGATCAGTCACAACCACAAACTCAGACCCACGACGAGCTGATTGGCGGCCTGCGTAATGAGTCCCCTAAAAAAAACTGTCCAAGATTAAAAGAAGAGGTATTAACAGGCTCACTGCAGCATCACTTTTGATTGCCTCTCCCACTGGGATTGCAATTATGATTTATGGCTTTTTAATGTGGTCATAAGTCGAGGCAATCATCAGAATAAATGGCTAAAAATTGAGTATTTTTAATTGGAAGCACTATTCAAAGCGTTAAGATTATAGTGCACCACAGTATCTGTCTCCCTGTCGGAAAATGGCAGCAAAGCAGCCCTCTAAAATGAATGTAGTGATACATGACGCTGAGATAATAAGCCTTTACAAGCACACCTGCTCAAAAGCCTACCTCCAGATAATAATAAGAAGTTTCACAGTAACTCCATGACCTAAATAACAAACTACTTTCAAAACTGTTGGCCAGAAACTGTGTACACAGATCTGTCATGCCAAGAGATAAACCTTGTTTGACTCTAATTTTGCAGCATCCTACCCCGTAATAACATTCTGTCAAATTAAAGCTGTAATGATGACAGCAGGCAAATGACTTGTCTTTCCACATTATGCATTGTGTAGTTACCTCGGTGTCAGGTGCCCTTTGAAGCTCGAGAAAATGAGTTTAGACTACGCTCATTTGTGCCTTTTGTCTCTTGTGAGATTTGACTGAAATCTAGCAAGTCTCTGATTACATTTTCCACCTCTGTAGCATCCCGTAATACCTGCCTCAAATCACATGTGCAAAGTGAGAAAGAATGATTTCTGGCCCTTTTTATAAAACACTCATTACCTTAGATAATGTTCACTCAGGCCTCACAGACTCAGGAGTTCATGTAGGAGGTTTTATTCACATCCTCCATTCCAGCAAAATCAAATCCTTCCGAGATGTTGGTCTCAATAGGACTGCACAATTTCATCAGTTTTGGAGAATTCAGATTGTGTTCACATCTTTATCACATAACGCCTCTATGATGATACTGTACTTACCTTTAAACTAGAGTGGGGCCGATAGATGATGCCATCGTTCATCGATGATGGCTGACAGTCATCCACCACTGAGCCCAGAATTGTGATTTAAAAGCCTAAAAGTCTTTCCAATCCTCTAATGTAATGAACAAAGTTGGTGGTTTGCGGGATGGATCTGGTTGTTGATGAACACATATTTTTACAGATTAAAAACCTAACGTGTGCAAAATTAATAGTGAGGAAAAGCAGTGAAGACCGGCTGAGTAGGTGTGGATGGGCCCCAACAAACTCAACATCATCATTGTGATATACTAATCCAGCAGACATGGCCCAACCCTTCTTTAATCCACAGGGATTGTTCAGCCAGAAACATATTTTAGATGGCTCTTCCTCAAATCTGAGACCTTTGCATACAATATTGCAAGTCAATGACTAGTTTTTACGTCAGTCTGGTTAAGTACCTTCATTTTTCCAGTTAACTGACCAAAAAACAGACGTGCCCATTTGATTATTTTAACTATTATCATGATCTCTCAATTCTCTAGATCACGATATGATCTAAGATTATACATTATACAAAAGGCCCACGTCATAACTCATTCACACATGAATTTTGATGAATTTTTTCATCAGAAATCCGGGAGCACCGACCCCTCATTCTGTCAAGTCTGGGTCACTTAATTCAGAGAAGAGATTAAAATTCCCTCTAATGCGGACCTAATTATCGCACTGATGTCCCTTATACTCCTCCACCAATCATCATCACCCTCCTTATCATCATTCTTAACATCTCCATAAACTACCATCAAGCCTGATTTAGACATCATCATTTTCCGTTTTCATTCCTCAACGAAGCTTTCATTAGCTGTTGAGTTTGGCTTGTTTGGAACACCTGCAGAATCTCCCTCCTCAGTGCAGCTCAGCCGTCCCCCTCCTCAGACTAATCAGTTTCACAGAAACTGTCATTAAGGGCAGAGAGAAGGGTCTGACACCACAGATGGCAGCAGCCTCTTGCAAATGAGCTCTGATTACGAGGGGTGGCAGGTTTCACTCCTCTTATCGACATCGCCTTTCACGCTATTAGGCATACACAGTGCTAGGGTCACGTCACCCAAGGACAGTTACACGGTAGATTTACCTCGGCAAAGTAACCTTGTGTTTTTGGTGCACAGACTGTCCCCTCGGCTTCATTTTGAAAGAATTTGACAACCTCATTTGGGTCTGTGTTGGCAAAGGCGCCACACTCTGTGAGCTATTGGATAGACCTGTTATTTTTGGCTCGTTCATCATACCAGGTGCTCTCGCCTCTGATCCTCGCATTGGAAAGCAGAGTCTGTGAAAATGACATCAGGTTCCTTCTGCTGTGCTCCCATCAATATTTAAAGCTCTAACTCATTTCAGAGTTGATTTCTCACTGACTAGGGAGCTCTTGGCCTCTGTCAGTCTGAGGGAAAAGCACAGGTCCTAGAAAGAAAGGCAGTATTGATCCAGTAACAGTGGAAGGAAAGGAAGCCAAGAGCTTAGTTCAGACACCTCTCCCATGCTGTTTCCCACGTAGTGAAGCCCCTGTAAACACAACCTGTCTGTCCCAGCTGCTACTTGACCTATATTAGCTCTTGAAAGTGTGTATGTGTGTCTTTTTTTTCCTTCTGGCTCTAACTGAAGTACTTTTTTTCTCTATCCTTTTCTGTTTTGAAGGTGTGAGGCGTCCGCCAGAGCTGGAAAAGACCAATCATAGTGTCCATTATACTCTCCTGATCGCTTGTGTTTTGGTGGCCTTTGTCCTTGGGGCCTTCCTCTCCGGCTTCCTGGTCTCCTGCTACTGTAACCACACCGGTCACAAGACCAAGAAGCTGTCTAAAGATCCTGAGGCCCCGATCCCACACGCCCTGTCTCTCCGCAGCCTGGCCAAGCTCAATGGCCTCCTGGACAGCCAGAGCAAGGACGACAAGCTGGAGGTGTCATCTCCAAAGATCTACAACTCTTTCTTCGCCAACAGCAAGGAACATCATCCACCAAGAAGGAACGGCCATCACGCAATGACAATGGGAGACTTGGTCCACCCACACCACCACCACCTCCACCACTCCTCAGAGCTATCTGGTCTGCCTACACCAGACTCAACCCCAGAACTGCCAATCAAGAGCATGAAAGCCTTTAAGAATCAGTGGGAGAAGAACCAGAATTGCAACAATGCCAAGGAACCAAAGTCCCACAACACTGGCTCCAGGCCCAGCTCAGCCCTGCTTCACCAGCAGGTCTTTCCATACTCCCACGGCCTGTCCAATGGGCAGCCACTTGTCGGAGGTCACCTCCACCCAGAAGAACGCAAAATCCACAATGTTGAACGCGTGCTATCTCAGCAACCCTACCCTGGTTACTCGCAGAAGGTGATGGAGGTAACCTCACTGGATGAGCTCCTGAAGCACATCCACGAGGCAAGCAGCAGCAAGAACTCCCAGCTGATGAGCCCGTCAGGGCTGATGGCCTGTGGTGGCGGAGGTCAGCTCGCCTTCGCCAACCGCATCCAACCTCAGATTCCTGAGACAGAATCAGCCCCTTACTACAGCTCGTCCACTTTACCTCGAGACAGCCTCACCCGACGCATGGATGTTCCTCCGGACATTCCCCCGCACCACCAGTCCACCCTGGAGAGGAGGCACTCCTCCCAGAGGCACTCGCTGATGGCTGCAGCCACCAAGATGCCCAATGGAGCCGGAGTAGGAGGCGGCGGAGGAGGAATGATACCTCGCCAGCACAGCTTCAGCCAACGGAACGGCGGGCCCCACCAGCCGCCTCCCCTCCTGGCACGGATGAACTCGACGGGCAGCGCCTGTGAGGTCCACTACCCCCTCATCCCCAATGGGTACCTGACACGCCAGCACAGCTACAATGGAGAGCAGCAGGAGGTCCAGCACAGGGGCGCTATCATCCGCCGGGCCTCTTCCCTCAAACCCGACGTCCCTCCTAAGCCCTTGTTCATACCTGCCACGTCCCCCGTCAACCAACAGGGAAAGTTCAACTACTGAGGAGTTAACTCCTGGACTAGGGAGGGAGTCTCCCTCCTTGTTTCTTCTTAAAGGAACTTCCCTTTGAAGACATGCAGTGCGTTCGAGGTTGCAGACCTTCACAAGAAAACCAATCGCGTGGCAGCCAGTGTCACTGTGGACGAAAGCCTCAACCAAACTTGTTTTTTTCCCTCTTCTTTTTGTCCAACGAATATCTTTGTACCATATTGGTATTGCTCAGCTACTTGCTTATTATAGAACCGCTGACTCAGGTGACGTGACGCCACCTCCTTATATTAGGCTGCCAATGTCCTCAGTGTGGATTTACAATGCAACTTAGTTTTTGGACGTGTTGATGTTGGAAGGACTTTACACATCAGTCATCTTGAAGACTTTAAAAGCCGGAGGCTCCTGCAATGCTTAGATTCATGCTTTTGCTTAACCTTTTCTGATGTAGTGTTGGTAACCAGTCCCCACCCGCCCCTCCCTCGAATGTGTTTATATTATGCATGTGTGTGTATATATATGTGTGTTTATATCCACACCGTATATGTATACATATACATATGCAGTATATGTAACCTGTGGTGAAAAGTCAGCAAATTCCCCTGAAAGTAGTTATGTCTTTGCCTTACTATACTCTTTCATCTTTGGGCATATCAAACGATCCCCCCCCCAAACCCTGAGAAATTTCTCGGGGTCACCAAATCATGCACTTCATCGATAGTTGGCTAAAAAAACACAGAACCAAATTTGTTCGTGTTGATGAGAGAAAGGAAATACTTCAACAAAGCAGCTATTCTCGTCTTTTCTCTCCTTTCTTTGCCCGTCCCAGCAGGTGTCAGGTCAGACGTGACGCGATCGGGTCCATTTAAGTTCCACGAGAATGTTTATCAGATTGGTGCTCCACACATCTAGTGGGTCTAACGTTCTCTGAAATGGAAATAAACAAAAATACTCTGAAATATTTTGGACCCAAAGAGGACAAAGTCAAAAATGCCATGCCATCTGGCAAAATGAGAATGAACATAAAACATAGAACGGACTGCAGTTATTATAATTATTAACTTTGTGGCTATTGGTTGTAAATAAAGGAATAATTACTAGCCAAATTTTAACTGTATGTGTAAATGTGTGCCTTATTTAATAATAGTGTGTGACATGGGGGTAGGGGTTAATGCAAGGGGCTCAGATGGCTACTATGCTACAGTATATTGTAGGTGTTTCATTTTCTATGGTCGTCAGTACGTGTCATACAGTATCTATTGTATATTTGAAGAGTTTCATTCCAGAATGAGATATTTGCCATTAAAAAAAATTGTCACCTGTTCTGATAACTGTGATTGTAACACTTACTAATGAATCATATGTTGTGTTATATCTTGAGTACATTGAGTCCTTTTTTTTTAATTTTTTTTTACAAAGTAATATTTTACAAATTACCATCTGTTTTTTTGAAATTATTAGACACCCAATGTATTCTTATTTTTATTTTTTGATGGATACAGTGTTTTGGAATGAAACCCTTCATTTCTCTTTGAGTTATTTTGTTTGTTTGTTTGTTTTTTATATCCCAGAAGTGTGAGCCTGCAGACTTTTTGGGAGTGTTTGGCAAAGCAAGAACACACAGCCTGAGACTGCAGACATTCAGGTTCCACTGCCTGCGTAATATGTCACTTTCCACTGGGTGTCACTTTCCCTATAGGTGCCATTGTTCACTTTTTTTTCCTTTTAGGTGTAGCATTAGCATCACTTTGGGTTTCTAAAAGTACAGCTCACAGTTCCTCTTAAGTTATCTCCTACAGATCTGTGGCCATTGTAGAAGTCGGGCGAGAAGGCTGATTGATCAAGCAAATATGTAAAGAAAACCTTTTTTTTTTATTGAGAGAAAATGGTTGAGAAAAAATATGTAACGCTATATAGCTTAAAAGTCAGAGAATAGATGCAAGGTGCATGCATTAAACTGGACTTCTACAATGGTTCCAGCTGTGGATTTTGACTTGCCTCTGTCACAAGGTGTCAACTTCATCAAAGCATGAAGCAAATAAATGGGAGTGGAGATTTAAGAAATATGTGAAAACACGTATAGAAGTGCAATGAACTCTGATCCGACAAGCTGAGATTGTCTCTTGGATCGATGCGATGGTGGAACCGGTTCCCAGGTGGCCCGAACATCTGCTGAGGTTTCCCTCGGGGGAAGGTGATGTCCGTCGACTCTGCCCTCAGAAATATCCCGACTCCAAGACTCTCTGCCGTTGCACTTTTTCAGCAGAGTCACTTTGGCCACGGTTGACTGGAACCGTGATCAATTCTGTGAAAACAGCACTACGCTATTTACTGTATCTGAAAGTGGTGTTTTATTGATTGAAATTTCCCAGAGCTCATTCGACCCAATATAAAGTTTACTACTCATACTCCCGACTCCAGTAAATGAAGGAAAATACGGCCGACCACAACATTTGCTGAGGGGAAAAAAAGTTGATTTGGATATTAACGGGCAGCAGAGCATTAAATAGCTTTCGAACAACAAATACAAAACATCCAACTTGAATTAAGGTCGTGACCGTAATGTTTCATAAGAGGAATTGTGGCAGCTTCAGTGTTTGATGAGTGGATTTTGTTTTTTTACTGCCGGTGACAGATTGTAAGGGAGAGGGTGCGGTCTCGCCTCTAAGAGCTCTATCAGTATTTGATTTGGTGTAAATACATTCTATCTGGGCGGGGTCTCATTGATTCAGTATTATGTTTTTTCTGTTTAATTTCCAGGCAAAGCCTCTTGAATTACTATGAATTTGGTCTCACAGAATACCATTGTATGTCTCTTATACTAGGAATAAAATGAAAATATGATGCAAGTGTCTCAGTGGTGAATGTGTTAAAATAATCTGTGTCAGATCACTGTGAACAAACACAACTGCTGCAACAAACTGCAACACAAAAAGCCTCATACTACCTTTCTGAAGATTACGTACAGTTTTTAGTTGTCAGGTGTTGATTCGACTCCATGATCCATTTCGAAGAGCGTATTTAGTGTTCTTGTCCTCCTTGGACACCGTGTCTTCGGGCTTTTGTTTATCCATCAGAAAGTTTAAAAAAAGTTTGGATCAAGTGATATTTGTGTTTCTTGAAACAGATCCAAGAAGTCTTTTAAAAAAGATATCTTAATAGGATTTCTCTGACATGGTGGTAAACACAGCATTTTGCTGTCTCACTGGGTGTTGCATTAAAAGATCAGAATTAATTAAATCTTAAGCAAAGAGAGATCTAGTGTTTAACTTGTACAGCAGGAGAAAAGCAACGATTACAACTATGGTCTTCCCAGGGGACACAGCTCGCAACAGCAGCATGAGGGGAAGAAGAAAACACACTTTAAACGTACTTGGACAGGACACAAACAAGGTGAGTTTTTATCATTTCTTAGAGATATTTCCACAAAAGTTCTATTTTTTATTTTTTTTTAAAGGCTTTCAGTGAGTTTTGCAAAGGGCAGCATTAAGCCACTACACTACCTGTTCACTTTGCCATAGTAAGTGGGGCAAGCAGTGCATTTTCCATAATGTTAAATCAGTTCTTTTAACATTAGGTACATTTGAACCCTCCAATATGTTCCTATATATTATGAATTATCAATAAGCACTGAGTTTAATTGGAGCACTTCTCACACAACTTTGTCTCTGTTGTACCAAATTAGTTATTTCCAGAAAATAATGAGGGAGTTAATAGGAAATGACAAGCCTGTGTGAGTAAAATATTAAATTTAGAGGATTGAGCAGCTTCGGTGGAGGTGCATGCACGCACAACTATTGGACAGGTGTTTTTTTTTATTTTGTCCACCCACTTTACAACCTGCTGTGAGTTGTCAAGAATAGAAACATAATCCAGTAATTACCTTGCATATGATGTTCCTCCAGCTCACAGCACAGCATGTTTATGATAATGCCATGTGAACATTATGCCGTACGTCCCCCTCACATGTTGCCTCTTTATTCCATCCTCTTGCTGCATAAATTATTCCTATCCGTTGCTTAATATAACATCAAACGTGTGAAGGTTTGTCTGTTGATGCACAATTCTTTAATTCATGACAGAAGCAGGAACGTGTCCGTGCATTGTGACAGCTTCTCAGCCGTTGTGTGGTGAATACATGTAGCTTTAAACTTTAAGTGCTCTGAGGTTCTACACTTCTCATTACCTCGGCAACATGTCAGCAGAAGTAGGAAGGTTTCTGGGCTCGAGATAATGTTTGACGGAGCTTCTGAGGAAGTCAGATGGACTCAAAAACAGTTCAGTTGTCAGACAGAGTTTTGTTTAACAGGAAGATCTGTATTTCATCATTCCACCTCAGGGCTCATACAACAATTTTTTATATGTGGTGAATTTTTTGCACAGTTTTTGTGCGTTATCCAAAAAAATGTCCAGCAACATGAGCTATCGCTTGTAGTCGACAAAACTACTATCAACAATTCAATTCATTTTATTTATATCGCCCCAAATCACTAATTTGCCTCAGAAAGGTTTACATTCCGTACAGCATCCCTCTCTCCAAAGCTGGGCCGAATAGCTGCACTTGAACACACCACAAATACAACACAACTAACAGCAAACAACTAAAAACAGCAACAACAACAAAAAACAGTAATTTTGTGTTTTTTCTCTGTATCAGAAGACTGAGTTGTGTAAATTGCAGCTGGGCAAACTGCATGTAAAGAGTCACAGTAATTTTGTGGGTTTTTTACAGGGTTTTTTACTCCATTAAACAATTGAATAATACTGTCAACAAAAAATCTACGATGTCCCATTATATTGACTTACAGATTTCAACTTCCATTTTATGGTTCATATTTGGAATAAAAATAATTTACCGTTTTTATGGCATTTGCAATTAATGTTCTAAAATGGTGTAAAAATACAAGAAATGCACATCATGCTAAATGTGATGTAAAATGTAAATGTTTTCTTATGGTTACATTTTTAAACTTAATGTAAAAAAATTTAAGAAGAAATCTTACTTAAAAATAAATAAATAAACAGTAAAAATACTTTCATACTGTCATATTGAAATAAAAACAAAAAGAAAACCTGAAGAAAGAAATCTGTTAAATAACTTACAGTTGTTTACTGTTATTTGAAAGAAAGTGTTTTTCACAATTTTTTTAATTTTTTTCCACTGTAGCCCATAAAGTTCTGAGAGTAATGAACTCTGCATACCAGCAGGTGGCAGTAGTCTGTATTCATTGTTCACAAAAAGGGAAACCGGACGGCGTCCGACAGCAGACATAAAAACTAATCTTATGATACACAGTACAAAAAACAAAGCAGTTTTCCTGCTACTTTCACACCACTCTTACTTAGATGGTTTCATAATAAAGATTGGCTGTGTCATTTTGAATTTGTGTATTGGAATGATCAGATGACATTCATTCATTCATTATCGTTAACCGCTTATCTGCACTCGGGTTGCGGGTAACTGCAGCCGATCCCAGCTGACATTGGGCGAGAGGCGGGGTACACCCTGGACAGGTCTCCAGACTATCACAGGGCTGACACATAGAGACAGACAATCATGCTCTCATTCACTCCTACGGGCAATTTAGAGTCACCAATTCAACCTAGATTGCATGTTTTTAGACTGTGGGAGGACCCGGTAAGAACCCACACTGACACGAGGAGAACATGCAAACTCCACACAGAAGAGTCACAGGCCGGAGTCGAACCTGTGACCCTCTTGCTGTGAGGTAGCCTATGATCAGATGACATGAAGATGAAAAAGGAGAAGAGCCTTCTCTGTGTTTCTACTTTTTTTTTTGTTGGTTGGTTCATTTCTCGTCATGTGCACTTATTGGCTTAAGATGAACATCCTATCAGAGTGATTTCTCTCACCACACTGCAAAAAAAGAAGAGTTGGGTGAAGTCAAAATTTCAAGGCAACAAACTTCGATACAATTTTAAGTTGGACAATTAAAAAGTTTTGTTTTTGAGTTTGCTCAACTCTGAAGTCAGATTTTTGTCAACTCAACTGTAAACTGTACTAACTTATAATTTTACATTGTAATAACTTTTAATCCTTACTTCTGCTAATTTCTGCAATGTGCTGAATTGGCACGACTGTAATGCCGCTATTAAATGTCAGCTAATGTTGCGACCACAATTTTGAGTTAGCATTGATACGCTAATGGCTACTCTTGTAGCTGTAACAAGCAGCGCCGCTAGCACCAGTTAGCCGCTAGCTTTCGCTAATGACCGAATTTCACTGCTTTCCCGCATTTCACAACAAAGAAATAAGAGTTAGCAGAACTGTTGTCCCTTGTTTTGAACCCCAACTTAAAGATATAAGTAACAACAACTCACCAACTTCTTTTTGAGCATACAAATGACTTCCTTTGTTGTGCTAACTTACATTATTGCCCTAAATATCAATAATTTATATTTCCAAGTTAAACCAACTTAAATCACTGTTTTAGGCCAAAAAATACAAGTTGGCTTTTTTGCAGTGCAGTGTACCAATACAACATCAGCTAAAAAGCCGCCAAACAAGGGAACAACTAATGCCAACAGAGTGGGGCACACAACAAAATCTAGGACCGCAGACGCTCACTGAAGGCCGGACACTGGCTGATGGTCTGGTGTCTCTGGGCCTTTGGAGGCAGCCGTGCAAAAACACCAATCCATTCCTGTTCTGAAGACTTGACATGTAATCTTTTCTGTCAGATGCATGGCTCACAGGTCACGATCACTTATGATAGTACATTACTTTCCGGCGGTACAAGCAGCACAAACAGAGCATGAGAGCATCCTGGGTGAGTTAGTCTGAACAAGCCAAACTCTGGAGTGTTTAAAAGACTAAATCTGAATTTAACTGCTGAGTCGCATCGACTAATAGACTCCCCGCAGGCTGTTACATAAGAGATAATAAACAATCATGGTGTGAACGCACCCCTACAGTGAGTAAGCAGCCAGGAGGTGCAGGATCGTGTTGAGAGACATTTGTGCAGTGTTTATATCTGCTGATGGAAACGCTGCGTTTCTCTCTGAGTGTTTGGTTCAAACCACCACATCAATCAGAAGTTCACACAAATTACAAACACCATCTCACTTAAAATAAAGGAGCTTTATTTGCCCATGTTTTGATAATTTTGGACTATTTGTTTGTTAGAAAAGACTTCCGATTATTCTTTCAGTGTCACGTCTCAGAGCTGTGAGCAACACGAACAAAACTCCCCCACGGTATTACAGAAGGCAGAAATCGGATACGGATGTTTCAAAAGATGAGCAGATAACACTACCTGCATGGCTGCAGGTAAATGAGAAATCCTTTTTCTGTAATTTCTGGGTGAAGCGACCCTTAACTGTAAGAAACTCATTTCAGAGAGATAAGCCAGCGGAGATTTGCATTGAAACACAGCGAGAAGAGCACATATTTTCAATCACGCTCATATTGTGTCTCCAGCTGTACTCTCCACAGGTTCCTGCAGTCTGAATGCAGAGCTTGTGCAGGTTGATTAGAAATGTAAAGGGCCTGCAGCAGCAACCAAACACAGCCGTCAAAGCAGCTTTATTGCCGTTTCAAGGAAGTTAGTGAGCCAAATTTTACTGTAATGCCCCTCAATTTAACGTCTTGTCCTCCTGTAAACGCATTACTGCCGAGGTGTTCTTGAATAAACCTATTTATGCATCCAAGCAAAATGATGTTTTCCTCTTAATATATACAGTGAAAGAACTCTGATGGGTGGCAGGATTGACCTTTTAGCCAAAACAGTTCTCCTAATGAGGTTCTATCGATTAGTTTATGTAATTATCCTCCCCGCAGTCTATTAGATAATCATGTGTGTGTTTGTGTGTGTGTTCCCTCTCGGTGCATCATCAGGAGGAGAGGTGGCGGAGAGACGGAGGTGTTTGTTGCAGTTGGAGATTGAACTCAGGCTGGATAATGGACGGCGATTAACAACAGCATAATTATTGGATTCCAACAAAACACAAGTCGATGGCCCGGAGAGGTCCGCACGTTTCCATTCACACGGCTACTGATGATGAATGAGTGCTGATGGAAACAAGCCTCCGCTGAAATCATTATTTAACACTTGTCAATGTGCCTGATCACTGCACAAGGAAATGTCACCTCAGTGATGTGTTGCTTACATAATTCATCTATTAAAGTAGAAACAAATTCAATTTAATTAAAGCTACGTGCTTTGTACAACATGTTCTGTTCATAGAGTCACTCTCTGCTCAGTGATTCTTGACAGCTGCTGGTCTTCACGAAGGGAACAGGTAGTTATAAAATCAGGTCAGAAAGACTTTCTAAATATGAATTATACACACAGTCATTTGTGCAACCAGCTTATTACGGCGATATTTATTTATATTTATATTTATTTTATTTGGAGCTGTTAGTCTTGTTATTGTTGGTGGATTTGTGGAAGTGTTTCCCCAGAAACCACAGCAAGCTTTGAAAGCATTTTGACAAAGTGGCCAAACATGACTGTATGAGGGGCGGCCATAATTCATTCTTCCCTCTACATTTTTTGTGAATGTAAAAGGTAAAATTATGTATGTGGGAGATAAAATTGCATATCTTAGAGCTAAAATTGTGTATCTTAGATGATAAATTGTGTATGTGAGAGGTAAAATTGTGAATGTGACAGGTAAAATTGTGTATCTTAGATGATAAATTGTGTATGTGAGAGGTAAAATTGTGTATGTGAGAGGTACAATTGTGAATGTGAGAGGTAAAATTGTGAATGTGAGAGGTAAAATTGTGAATGTGAGAGGTAAAATTGTGAATGTGAGAGGTAAAATTGTATATCTTAGATGATAAATTGTTTATGTGAGAGGTACAATTGTGAATGTGAGAGGTAAAACTGTGAATGTGAGAGGTAAAATTGTGAATGTGAGAGGTAAAATTGTGTATGTGAGAGGTAAAATTGTTAATGTGAGAGGTAAAATTGTGTATGTGAGAGGTAGAATTGTGAATGTGAGAGGTAAAATTGTGTATGTGAGAGATAAAATTGTGAATGTGAGAGGTAACATTTTTCGTGTATTTTAGAGCTTAAATTGTGTATCTTAGATGTTAAATTGTGAATGTGAGAAGTAAAATAGTGAATGTGAGAGGTAAAATTGTGTATGTAAGAGGTAAAATTGTGTATGTGAGAGGTAAAATTGTGTATTTAAGAGCTAAATTTGTTTATCCTAGATGTTAAATTGTGTATGTGAGAGGTAGAATTGTGAATGTGAGAGGTAAACTTGTGTATGTGAGAGGTAGAATTGTGAATGTGAGAGGTAAACTTGTGTATGTGTGAGGTATTTTTTGTATATGTGAGAGGTAAGAATGAATTATGGCCTTTACAGCCTTTCATACCATGGGGCCCAAAAAGGCTTTTACCTATAATTTTACACTGTGGAAGACTCGTATATAAATCCAAGGATACATTTTTTGACTCCCCAGAACACTTAAATAACCCTGATTAATCCAAGTCAGCCGTGAAAGTTGTAAAGTCACAAAAAGCCGGATCCCGATTTATTTTTACTCTCCGTTTATGTGAAAAAGCCAGAGGCCGAGCTGATGGGAGACCAGGTTAGAGGAAACATTAGTGTATTTGCTCTATGAGGTCCACGGATGTGGAAGATCTGGAATATTTTATACATGGAAGTCAAACTTTTTTAGCCTTCATGCTCCTCTGTGCAACTTAAACAGGAATGAACAGGCCTGTAACACTGTATCCAGCTCTATTTATAGGCTTACATCCATGTGGTGTTTAGGAGTGTTTCCTGTCGAGATTTGCAGAAAGAACAATTATTTTAATTATTCAATCAAATGTATTACAGCAGTGGTCTGTGTCAACCAGCTGCTCAGATACCTTCGCTGGTTAAATCTGCACTTTTTAGATGCACTTTTCTAGTTGATATCAGGCAGCAACCTCCGGGTCTGAGCAGGGAGGCAAACCAGGAAGTGCCTTAAGCTGCATTCTACCAAAAATTCCAACAGGGGGTACTGACGAAGGTTGCAGAAGTTTTTTGGTCCATTCATTTCATTACAAAATGAGAAATCTTACTTGATTTATTACCTCAGGATTTTTTTTTAAAGGACAACACTATGGTCTCAATCGCTAGTAAAAAATCTTCATCAAGACAATTTGATGTTAATAGTGTAAATACTGGCCCCATTAAGAAAAAAAAGATTAAGAATTGTTTGATTTGGGGCGTGGCTACCTTTGATTGACAGGTCACTAATAAGGTAAGCGTCATCAGAAGAGAAGAGGAGCAATGTGTATCCACGGCAACGTGTCAATAAAATTATATATATATATAAAAAGGACGTTTACTGGTTTGGTCTCATAACTTTGACCCTTTCAAACTGTATTTTCACTTAATGACAGTTTATTTGAACGTTTTGTTCAGTAAAAATGTCTTGTTCAGCGTTTGGTTGGACTAACAGACACTCCAAGGAGTCGCTGCTCAGTTTTCTGAGGGTTTTTTTTTCGCTAAAGAAGGAAAGAATATATATTCAGTGTGTTGTGTTATAAACGTTCATCTTATTCTCATTTTGCTGAAGATTTCTTCATCGTCAACTCAAACCTCAAACTGTTCTCGGTCCGGTCTGTACAAATCCCTGATTCAAGATTTCACAACTCTAAAGTAAAGCTGACATGTTTACCTCTTTTTTTGTTTGTTTTAGTGAAAATGAATGTGGTCAAATGGCCCCTGAAACCCTCTTCTGCAAAAATATTTTGATCTGTAATCCACTTACTGGCTTTGACCTCGTCTGCACTTTAAAAAAAAAAGGAAAGGAAAACATGGTAAGAAAACATCATGGTGTGACTGACAGAGAAAAAAGATTTTCCAATTACAGTACACGGTCCCCTACCTCCCTTAATCTGTTTGACCGGTGACTCCATGGATTTTTTTCCCCTTGAAATGGGTTTTTGTGTTGTCAGCTATTTCAGCACGACCTCTGCCACCTTCCCCGTAACCCTTTGGCCTTCAAAAAAACACATCTACAGCGGAAACACGGTATGCACCTCAAAATGACTTTCTATTCCCAACATCTGCACCCTGGCAGCAGCGCACTGACAGCTGGCATCACAATTCATTAAGTCTCTGCCGGAAAAGGCAGCAAAGGGCCAGGGAGAAGCTCACACCATATTTCACTATCGAGACCTGTCAGTGGAATAATCACCGGCGCTGACAAGTTACCAGGGAGTTATTTTTATTTTTTTATTCTTCTATAAAACAGGCAGATGTTTGGGAAAACACTCATCCTAGTTTCAGGGCACGTTCAGTGTTCCTCGTCCCTAACCTAAAGTCACACTCCTGGCCTCTGTCGCCGTTTCCTACGTTTTTCAAGGCCCCTCTTCATATTCTCTCATTCATCACTGTCACCAGCTTCACATTTAACAAAAAACCTTCCAGTCTCTTTCACCATGGAAGCTGTGCTGAAGAAGAAGTTGTTCCCGTTCCCTGATGTTCTGAGTATTATAAGTCTTTATTTCATCATTAATTGCACTGATCATAAAAGGATAGTTGCTCCTGACTTATAACGCTTTTCACTTGG
Source organism: Centropristis striata (assembly GCF_030273125.1). Taxonomy (NCBI): domain Eukaryota; kingdom Metazoa; phylum Chordata; class Actinopteri; order Perciformes; family Serranidae; genus Centropristis; species Centropristis striata. The sequence goes on along the minus strand of NC_081524.1, from coordinate 21,683,615 downwards.
GAAAAACATATTAACCCTTTGAACCCCAACAAGCCGTCTCAGGACATTTTTTTCGCTCTTTTTACATTTTGCTCACCGTGACCTGCACCTCTATGGAATCAGCACAATCATGGCTAGAAGTGGGAACAACTCAAAAATGTCTTTACTGCAGAATAACAGTTATAATGACATACATCCTAAAAAAAGAGAGAAAAGAACGCAAGTTAAATATATATATATATATATATATATATATATATATATATATATATATATATATATATATATATATATATATATATATATATAATTTGTACAACACTTTTCCAAGTACCCGTAAGTGTAATAAATATTGAGGGGAAAAATTGGGTCTCCATATGCTCTACATTTTGAACTATTTGCATTTTCCAGCCTCTCCTGTCCTCTCCTCTCTGCTCTGTGTAAACAGATTTTCAGTGAATATTTGTCACGTGACCGTTCATCTCAGCAGAATCAATCATGGATTCACAGTGTTGCTTAGTAGCAGAATTTAATGTTTTTACAAGATCTGTTTATTTATTATAAATGACACATGTAGAATAATAAAAATAATAAATACTTTTGACAGAAATATCACAATCTTAAGCTTTGTTTTGGTTGCTTTTTCCGATGACAATGACTGTTTTTACATTTTCCTTCTGCAAGAAACAATGTATTTTTGGCAATCTTTCAAAGAAAACATGCATTGGACAGCTATGAACAGCCTGAATCTGAATAAAAGCCAAAAGTAGAGCAAATTATTTAAAGTTTGACCTGAAGGGGAACGCCGGAGAAACGCCAAATTGAAACCAATCAGAAGTGTTTACAGTATGTCTAGTTCATATCAGAATACAGATAGTGACACATGTTTTATTTGAGTTTGAATTTAATGTAACCTATCTAACAAACTATATGCTACGTTTATAATGGCTGCGAATAAGTGTTATGAAATTGCAAAATGAATGTGAGGAATAAAAACAGTCTCTGCTGTACTCAGAATCACTTCTGATTTGTTACAGTTTCTCTCAGTTGCTTTGGTGCTTTTCTCACATCACTTTTTACATTTGCACAACAGTTTGTTCAACCTCCACAGCATTTAGTCATTTGTTCTCATCATAGTAGCAGTTTCTCATTCCTAACAACACATTACAAATGCTTTTGGACAGTCATCAATTGCTCAAACTCTCTGCTGTTTTATAACATTATCATTTGCTTATGTCATGTCAGTCAAAATTAACTAAAGTCCTATAGTCCTCATTTCATTGCTTGAGTCGTTACATACAAAAATGTTGAACTAGTTGTCTGTCAAGCAAATTTTACACATTTTTTAAAATCCTTTTTTTTCCTGAAAATGTCTCCTAAATTGAACAATTTCTCTCAGGTGAACCTCAGCTTCCACTGATGAGGAGGGCTGTGTGGGAGGGGTGGATTCACAACTCGAGGAGATACTTTCCTCACTACATTGCAAGAAATGATATTTGTTGTTATTAGATGAAACTCTGTGGCCAGACAGAGAGAAATCTGGATGTGCATGAATGATTTACAGTTCTATGTATGTTGTATGTTCAGTTCCAAAATGTACTGCAATATTGTTTACAGCTGTGCATAGCCCTACCCAAAGGGACTTTATGTTTGTTGTAAATAAGGGTTTATTTTTTCTTTTGCACAATGATGTGAACAAATTAGAATTACAAAGAGCATATGCAGTAAAATGTGAAACAAACATATTCTTCTTGTACTCAATTACCTCACTAAATACATAAACGTGTAACTTTACCAGGGCTGGTTTTTGCTATGGGCAATGTGGGCAACCGCCCAGGGCACGATCTATATGAGGGTGCACCAGCATGACATGGCATTTTGTAAGCTACATGTGATTTAGCTTTTTAAATAAATTGTAGTGTGTTATGCTTAGTTAATAGGATGATAACAAATGTTAATACAATGTGCATTATGGTCATTTTAATTGGGTAACTGATGCATGTGTGATGTAAGTGTGATCTAACTTACATAATGTTGTATCTTAATTGTAAATTCCGGGGCACTTATGAAATATTTTGGAGCTGGAGCACCCACTGGCCAAAATGAGGAGTCAGATACTTACTTTTGTAAACACTAAAAATGCTGTGAATAACATGTATAACTGGTATATAAACTGGTGTGTTGTCATAACAGGAACTGTTCAGATGGTATTAATAGGATGATGCAAAACAAAACTCGTATTTAAAATCCGAAAAAGTTTACTGCAGGAATCTTTTTTTATGCTCCATAGAGTAGCCTTTTGTTTTGTTTTTTTTGTTTTTTTTAGCTTCCTTCAGGGATTTTTCCAGCATGGTTATTAGATCCTGTGATGAAGGATTTGTGCAATTTACATTGGTGTTTTGGGGGGGAGGGTAAAGTTACTTTACTGTAGTTTTCAAATAGCTGTGTAAATAGTATATAGTGCTGTCTTGAGCATTTTCACGTGGCGTCACCAAGATCTGACTTTTTGCATTGTAAAACATTTCCAGAGTAAACTGTCAAAATGAAAACATGAAAGAGACATTTGACTATCCTGTTCATAAACATGGTGTCAGGACTTTTCATCTTGATGTCACTGACACTTTCATTGACATGAATACTTGCTTTGAGGAATGAGCTATCCATTTTGAGCAAGTGACACGCTTTTGCAGATTATCAACTAGGTTTTGAAGTTTTTACTAATTGTTTTGAGAAATGCACTAACTGTTGTGCAAATGTAAATAGTGATGTGAGAAATGCACCACAGCGACAGAGAAAAACTGTAACACGCTGCTGTTTAAGATAAGATGAGATGAGATACTTTATTGTCCCGAAGGGCAAATTCTGCTTGTGTCACACAAAGCTGCAAATAACTTAATATAATAGACAACAAAACAACACAGAGGTGCACAAAGGGAGGGAGGGAGGGAGGGAGGATGGATGGATGGATGGATGGATGGATGGATGGATGGATACTTTATTTATCCCGAGGGAAAATTCCAGCATCCAGCAGCAGCATGCAAACAGACATTGAACATACATTAAAATAAAACTTGACCTCTAGCACAGTAGCCATGCATTTAAACCAAGATAAATCTGAAACCTTTGCTAAAATATTAAACCATTGCAGAGAAATTGTAATTTTGCAGGGAAATTAAACATTCGCAGAGAATACACAGAAATGTATAAAAGTGAATATCACAGTTTTCTGGCTTCAGATAATGAACCTGTTTTTTGTTGAGTAGTGTTAGAGATGTAGGAAGACAAGTGGTAACTTTAACATTTTACATTTACATAAAGGTTTGTATTCAGAGCACAGAATGTGTAAGGGGCCTGTCTCAACACTGTACTGTCATAGACGACATGAAGTGTTGGGATTTCTTTCTTCCCCGTCACTTTCACAGCTGGTTTCACCATGTAGACAACTATTGATTTTAACTGTGTGCCGTACCAGGCTGCCATGCCATATCTAATCATAACATATCTAATGATGGTTTCCAGCACAGCATGGTTCAATGTTAACATGAGCTGCTTCACACTCAAACAGTCTCCAGAGAAAGGAATGTTTCTGTGCCAGCTCACAACCCAGATTCCCAAAAATTTGGACGCTCTGTAAAAAAAAAAAAAAAACCAATGCATCAAATTGAGAATTTCAGAAATTCGAAGTGAACAAAAGTTTATCAGTTTGTACATTAAACACGCTGTGCAGTTTTAAATAGAATGGCACAAAGTATTATCACATTTTGATTTAGACAATTTGTTTTGTATTGTAGCACACAGATACTCAACAGCTCCATTTTAGTTGAACATGTAATTTAGCTTGTGGTTGAATGTAAATAAGTACATTTACTCAAGTACTGTACTTAAATGCAATTTTCAGGTAGTTGTACTTTACTTGAGTATTTCCACATATATAACTTTATACTTCTACTCCATTATACTTTGAGGCAAATATTGTACTTTTACTCCACTACATTTAGCTGACAGCTTCAGTTACTTTTCAGATTGAGAGAACATGAAAACATGTAAATGGTTTCAAATGGTTTGCCAATTAACTAATCAAATGTACATATATAGACTAAAGTTTGAGGTCACTTAGAAATGTTCTTATTTTTGAAAAAAAACCACAATTGCTTAACATTAAAATAACATTAAATTAATCAGACATACAGTGTAGACATGGTTAATGTGGAAAATGACTATTAAAGCTGGAAACGGCTGATTTCTCTATGAAACATCTATTATATATTGTCAGCAACCATCACTCCTGTGTTCCAGTGGCACATTGTGTTCATCCACATTTATAGTGTTGAAAGACTAATTGATCATTAAAACATCTGAGCATTATGTTAGCACAGCTGAAAACTGTTTTGTGCTGATTTGAGAAGCAATAAAATGATCCTTCCTCAGGCTGGTTGAGTATCTAGAGGTAAAGTTGGAGTTTTGTACGATACATATATACATATATTGTACGATATATATATATAATATATATATATATATATATATATATATATATATATATATATATATATATATATATATATATATATATATATATATATAAATACAGCCCAGAATCACAAATCTCAGATTTGCCTCAAAGGGCTTGACAGACTGTACAGGATACGACATGCTCTGTCCTTTGACTCTCTGATGTGTTACAGCATGTTCGCTTTAACACATTAACATGCCAACTACTACAGTTAGCATGTAAACATTTCAAAGTCTTTAGATGTGACATTTAGTACGTAGACACACAATGCATTAACATGCTAAAATCTTGCATGTCAACATAATAAAGTTTGACAAGGCCGTGGAAGCTACAGCAGCATAAAAACTGTGTATAAACTGAATCCTGAAAAGTGCAATGCATAAAAGTAATCTGCATCTTAAAGCAAAGTATGACAGTCAAAGCATAAACTTTGAGAATTTGGTTTATGCTCTTATGGTAGCATGTTATGTTTGCAAAGTAACCTGACACTGTTGGGAATTCGGTCACTTTAAGAGGTATCTTATCATTGACTGCAGTAGTGGATTCAATTAAAATTTGTCAGGAATCAATAAAGAATTATTCCTCTGTGAATCATGAATTTATGTATACATTTTTACATCCGACATCCGACAGATAAAATGTTGGAACAATCTGTTGGTGTCTCTGATGACTGTCAGCTTTGTCATCATCATCATCCCACGTGTCATTTGGGATCAGAGGACAGTTTCTGTGTTTCTAATTTGATCCTTTAAGTGAGGGGCTACAGTCTTTGGTGGGCTACCTCAGCGCTCTGTTCTTTCTCCGGATCATATGCACAGGCTGCATTTCTGCTCCATTGAAAGGATCTGAGAAAGAGCCTCATTAAAGCGAGCATTAATTTGAGCTTGTTAAACACCCCGGCAAGACTTTCATCTCATTTTGTGACAGAAACATCTTGCTGAAGTTGACAGTAAAGGAAGTTTTCAGTTAAAAGTCAGCAGCTGGATCTCTCGCTGTCAGGATGGATTGTGAAAGCGGGGTGAAGGAGCCGGGCAGAACTTTTCAGAAGTCCCTTTTCTAATTAACTTTCCGAGGCTTTGAAGCACCGCGTGTGAAGTGTGTGACCGCGTCTGAGAGGAGGAGGGGTATTAAAATGTCTACAAGTTGCCTTGGAAGATGGATCGACATGGTTTCATTTTCCAGCGTTGCATGCCCCGGGGTCACTGTGGTTAGCATCAACAAAGTACATTTACACAAGTACTTCAGCAGAAATCTGAGGTGCTTCCATACCACTCTCTACTTCTACTCTTTCAATCCAGAAGGAAATATTTATCGACTGTCAGGTTAGATTTTACACACAAAACACACAATCTTTAAAATATCATGCATTCTTACAGATTAAACCACCTAAACTTAGCGCAATTTAACTCTCCTCAACTATAGAAACAACAGTAAAATACTTCACGTTCATGCATCATCAATAATTACACACAGTGAATATTTTTCTGCATTGAATACTCTAAAGTCTGACGCTTTGAACCGGCATGAATTAGCAGCTTGAAAATATAAAACTGACATATTATACCCTTACAAAGTTGATATGATGGATGTGTAAGCAAACAATATCTTATTGACACAGAGCAGCATCAGTATTCATTCAGAGTCGTGTTTTTGGCCACATGACGAATTTTAATCATCTAATAATCAGATTAAATTGCCATTTTGTCTCATTTCAGTCTGACACTATGTTCATGTGAGCCAAGTCTCTCGTCATTTTCAGGTGACACAGAAGCTGCAGTAGCATTTGATAGGAACATTTTTCACATTGATCATAGAAATATGTCTAATAATTCTAGATATCAGTTACAGAAACATGGCTGACTTTAGCAAACTGATGTTTTTTTGGCAAGTCTACACACAATTAATCTCTGCAGTGCAGCGAGATATAATATATGAACTCAAGAGGAACATCGATGTGTGAGCTTACAGTCTGCCATTATACATTTAATTTCACCTTACTTTTGTGCTTGGAAACATATACAGAACAGCTTTTACTATATGATAGCTATGATAGATATGTTTGTTTTCAATTTAATACAGGAAAATACACTAAAGATAACAAGAACAAGTTCAAGTTTAAGAAGTCTAAGATAAGATACTGACTTTATTTATCCCGCAGTGGGGAAATTTACTCATCACAGCAGCTCAAGATATAGACACATAGATATAAAAATCAGAATAAAGAATATAAACAATAAGACATATGCATACACTCTATACACCTTACTTATATGGCTGCTTTTTGGCATTAATTATTATTATATATTTTTTTGCATTTGTTTTATTTCCTGAGAGTACTTTGCTTTTTTCAGATATTGCACATTAGAGGAAATATGTTTTAGCATGTTAAATAGGTTAAATAGGTTGTTGCATGTAGTAGTATCAATGAATAAATATATATGGTAAGGATCCTCCCAGGCGCCTCACGTTAGAGGTGTTCCAGGCATGTCCAACTGGTAGGAGGCCCCAGAACATAGTGGAGGGAGTATATCTCTCGGGGTCCCCCAGGAGGAGCTGGACGTTGTGGCTGGGGAATGGACATCCGGAATGCCCTGCTTAACCTGCTGCCCTCGCGACCCAGCCCCGGATAAGCGGATATATACATTTATACATACACAGTATAGTAACAGTAGTATATTTTATAGAAAATAATATAGAAAATATACAGAAGGCCCCTGAATTCACAAGTAGGAACGTCGACTTTGTACTTTTCTAGCAGATTAGAAATGTTCACGTTCTGATTTTTTTGGAAAGCAGCATAGGAGTTCACATCCAAACTCAATTTTTCTGTCTGTGTTTTTATTTAGGCGTTAGGCGGTAGCGAGCCAGAGGAAGATGACATACCTCTTTTAAATCCTGCATACTTAGCTCAATTTATGTATCAATTGTTTCTCTAACCAAGGAAACAGCCTTCAGTTTGCACAACCGCCTGAACAAATATGAGTTGAGATTCAAAGGTCTAAGATGCTACAATTTAAGTCCAATATATTATCTGCTTTTGCTCTCACACACACACTCATACATGACAGCGAGGAGCCATTTAAGGACTGGCCTGATGATGAGGAGAATACTAGGGTTTAGTAAATCTCATCCTTCATATCTTTGCGATGATTTGGGCAAGCTGCATCCAACAATTTCTCCCTGAAACCCTCAATCTCACATGAACACCCATTTAAAGATGTGCTTGGCTTAAAGAAAGTAAACCAGGTGGGAATTTGTCTGTCTTGCTCTCTTTTATACGTTTGTAACACAACTATTTCTGGCACTTTTTGTTTGTACAAGCGAGTGCAGCATGAACACTTTCCAGGAGAGAAAGTCTGGAAATATGCGCCGTTATCACCATATTTTCGATTATCGAAATCCCAATGGAGCGATAGAGCTCTGTGGCGCAGAGGAATAAGATATATCAGGCTTTTGGAAACACAAAAAAAAACCTACTTGCCAGAGAAAATTCATTGTCAGTTTTGGTCTTTTCAGGTTCCATTGGGGGAAAGAAAATATTAAAGAGTTATCCTGAAGACGTTCATGTTTAAAATTCAGTCCCTGTGCATGCTGTCCAGTATTTGCATCATTACTCTGCGCTGTCAGTGTCATGATACTGAAATCTGTCCAATCAGGCCGGTTTCCAGTGTTTGAAGTGAAAAGTGTCCGTTCAGCAGGTTTACTTCTTTCAATTAGAGAAGCTGCGGCTGTCGGAGAGTCAGGGTCGAGCATTGTGAGCTCTGCTTTCAGATTCATCCAATAAATACCCTTTTAATTAAATGACACTTTCCTTCTATCAAACCTGAACAACTTTTTATTTTCACTGAGCCAAGGTACGGTTAAAGACAAACCGTTTTAACACGGACCATTTGAAGTGTCCTACATCACAACAAACTCATGTTGTCAGCATAAATATGTGACAAACAGCACAAAACTTCAGGTTAAGATCCAGGCTAGCTAAGAAGGTGTTTAAAAAAGATTATCTAGAACATCTTGAATATTTAGGCTATTTTTGTGCAACAAAATAAGAGACCAGAGACCTGTTCCATAAAGTTATTTATACTTATTTCAGTTAGTCTGACTTATTTTCAGTAGATTTGGGTCCATAAAGCAAATTCAACACAGTTTATGCTCAGTTACCTGGGCAAAAGGCAGGGAGTTATGTTGAATTTGCTTTATTTTTTGGAAATAAATCAACTGAAAATGAGTCTTTAACTAATTGAAATAAGACTGGTTTATTTTAGTAAACTTGATGAAACAGGAGGTCATGTTCATAAAGTGTTTAATGTTTGTACAATATGTGAGGTTTTTATAACAACAACACATTCAAAATGGGATGTCTTAGTTGTTAAGATTTGGATCATCGCATCATTATCTGAGTGATTATTTCACAGTTAAACCTAGTAATTAATTCCTCATGAAAGATATTTTCTGTTGTTGTTATTGTTGTTTTTTGTAGAAATTGTGCAAACTCTGCCTCACAATTTTTTATAATTTCTGAACTGTCATTTTGTGATGTATTGCACCTCTTATCAAGTGGGATCATGGTGACCAGGTTTCCCACTTTATGTGGTACTGCACAGCATTTTTATCCCTCATCCCACGTATTCAGTAGTCAGTAATGGAAGAAATATTTAGATCTCTTACTTCAGTAAAAGTATTAATACCACACTGTGAAATTACTCCACTTCAAGTAAAAGTCCTGCATTCAAATTTTGCATCAAAATGTACTTAAATTATCAAAACTAAAAGTACTTATTATGCAGAATGGATCCACTCAGATTGTTAAATAAGTTTGTAATATATTATTAGATTATTTGTATTGATGCATTAATGTAAACAATGTTTTAATTTTGCAAATAAGGGGATAATTTTAATTACTTAATATACTGTTATGAGGTTTAATTTAAAAAAGTATAAATCACTTTAAATTGATCATTTTTCATGTTAAATCTCCTGAAAAGTAACTAAAGCTGTCAGCTAAATGTAGTGTAGTAAAAAGTACAATATTTGCCTCAAAAGTGAAGTAGAAGTATAAAGTTACACAATGTGGAAATACTCAAGTACAAGTACCTCAAATTCTCAGAGAGCTTTTTTTTGTTTGTTTTTTTATTGTTTTTGCAATATACATGCTGATCTATGGATGCATTTCTACAGAGACCCAAGGTGTCCACAAGACATAAAAAACAACAACAGTTGAAATAACAACATGTAACAAATGCCACACTGTGTAGCGCTCCCAGTCCTGCAGGTCTGCACACTGTATATGAAGCAAGCACCGGTTATTGTTCCAGACACGAACAGAGATGAACCCCCAACACGGTTGAACAAAAGCAGCTTCTATACTGCCCTACAAAGTCTAACTGCAGTAACTACACAAAAGGTAAAACTGAGAAAAACAGCTTTAAAGTTTTTTTAACATGTTTTAACTGGCCAGCCAAATGGTTTATATGTAGATAAGTGATATGACACTTCTACATGTATTGATGATGTAATTTTTATGCTCAAAAATGATGATGATCTATTTGACCTTTGACCCCAAAAACATAGTTACTGCATTGCTGTAAAAAGTTCTAATTGTAATGCAAAATCAGAGTGGAGTAACTACAATGTCGTCGTCTTCTTTCAGCTTTTATATTTTGTTTTCAGTGAATAAACATTTTCAAATTGATTTTGATTTTAAAGAGTATTTAAAAGGGTTTAACAACTCTATTCAAAGGTTTCTGTATTTGAGTCTTAATATAATTATATCTAGATAGATAGTTGCTTCATCACTATCTGGATAATAATTTCCCTTTCAAATAAACTTATAATTTATATTATTTTTATGTTTAAATTAGTATATATATCCAAAGCAGACGGTGGTAAGTGCAATTACTGATTGGTTTTGAGTTGAATTTTGTGGTTTTTATATAATTATTTCTCTGAAATAAAGCAAAATTGAAATCTAAAACTGTGTCACAAGATAAAACAGACATCAAGGGCTTCATTTTTAGTTATAACTAAATTTTGAAAAAAAAAAAGTAGTTACTGCAGTTAGGCTTTGTAAGGCAGTATAGCTAAAAAGTTTATTTATAAAAAATAAGGCCTCCTCCAAGCATTGGTGACATGTCCCACATTGTCCCACACAAACAAATATCTTGTTTGTTGTGATCTGGTCACCCTGAGTGAGATTCATTGTTCAGCACTTGTTCCTAAGAGCACATGTGGATGTTTAAGAATTTTTGGTCCATCTGGAGTTGACTTATTTTGAAGAATTAAAAGAAAAGAATATGAGAGAAATGTACGAGAATGTTTCTGCATGAGACCCAAGGATGAACGAATCAATCACAGCGTCTTTAACAACCTGCATGATGTGCAGAGCTTGGCTGTGGTTAACATAGTAAAACAGAGAAAAGGGGGACAGTATTGGTTGTCTTCCATTATGACACACAACACAGGAATTTCTAGAGACCTTCCCATTACTGGTGTGATATCTGATCCCAGGATTAGTGGAAAACATTCTCATGTTCAAAATGTACACAGTAATGATATAATTACAAGGTGGAATTCTAACCATTAGGATAGCAACAAGATGTAAACAACACAAATTGCTACCCATGATCTGCCAATTTAAAAGGGCTCATTAAAGTTCGTACCAATACACAGACTGTAATTTAAAGGACCGGAGTTTGATCCTTTTTAATTTTTGCTCATTCGGTTCAGTAAGTGGAGGCTAAACAAGGATTTGTGAGCTCTGAAACACGTTCAGGAGGTGGTCCTAATATTCCTGAGGAGATACAGCCAAAGGGAGCGGGGTAGATTGCCCACATGCTCTTTATCAGTCAGATAAAAATAAAATAGTGGAAGAAGTAGGGTTATTTTACAAGCCAAGAAACGAGTCAGCAACTCACTCTCTGCTGCAGAAACCCTCCATAACTCTCGCTCCACTGTGTCTGTGCTGTTTATTTTAACTGTAAGCCCGCGCTGGCAGCTCGCCCGGAGGGTTTGGGGAGGACTTGTAGGCCGCAAACCACAGCACATTTGGAGGCTTTTAAATGCTCCATAAACACTGGTGGAGAAACACACTGAGCTGCAGCACACACAGTGACAAGACGTCCGTCCGCTGCCCCCCCACACCCCCCCACCGAGCAAAATACACACTCCTTTTTCCCGAAAATGGCTTCAGTGAAAACTATTACATTTCTCAATCTGATACGCCTTTGCTGCCTTTTCATAAGCATTTCCATGAAAGAGCCTTTTATGCCGAGGCGAATGAGAAGAGAAATTACAGTTGTTATACGATGTCTGGGCTGCCAGGAACATCACAGGGCTTCTGTCCTTCTTATGAAATCCTTCCTAACTGATCGAACGGAGCCGGCCGAGCTAGAGCCGATAAACAGTTAAAAACCTTGTGGCTATAGTGGAGCCTCAGAAGTAGCTGATTAAAGCTCTCTGGTTTGTTAGTTTAGTCCGTTGTTTTACTGACTCATACTGAAACTCAGCATTGATTCATAGCTGACCTACATATCAGTCTGGCAGATTGTGCCCTCTGTCTTACCTCTGCACAGACGATCACTTCACAAACATTTGGTTTACCGCCTCTTTTTCAGCACATTTTATAAAGGCTTTGCTGTGTTTGGCTCGGCTCTGAAACCCTCTGTTAAAGCTGAATCTAACTTCACCTGATATGTGATTTCTATCAGCTTTTTTGTGCTCTTTGTCTTCGCCTTCTGCATGTGTTGTGGATGATTGTTTCTAAGCCGTGTCTCTCTATTAAGTCTAGGCAGTTAGAGCCTCTTTTATTCGCCCTGATGTGATGTAATTCACAGTGAAATTTGGAATATTTTACTCTTTCACCAAATGAAAGGTTAAAGTTATGAAAGGGATTCAAATTAGATCCCTCAGATTTTAAATCCCTAAATCATGCAGTCGATTTCCTAACACAGACGAGTGCTGGCCTCCGCCCACACCTCCATCACCTGATTTATTACACATACCTGCCAGCATTTAAGTTTCAAAATAAAGGCTCTTTTCATTGGGTGGGAGAAGAAATGTAGCAGCCACCTTCTTTACAGTAAACCACACCAAACCATCATGTTCTGAACAGCCACATTACAAACCCAAAAGTAACATTAGCATTTTGGAACATAAAAAAAAATTTAACTACTCCGTCCAGCACTAGGCATGATGGGAAATGTTGGCTGCTTAGTAGGCTTGCTTTGATCTGTTCTTATACTGGGTTTTCTAAAGGAATGGCTTCTATTCTGGTGAAAGTGTTCAGTCGACTAAATTTGCAGATATATAGAGATTTTTTTAGGTGGGACATTGTATTTTCCTGCTATTCTGTACAGAAGAGGATTCGGGCCAGGTGGGAGAAAAAAATAATGAGAGGAGGATTTTTTTTTTTCATTATGCAGTTGGAGAAAAAAGTCGGAATTACGAAAAAGTCAACTTTTTGAGTTTGAAAGATCTTTACTGATTGGTTCCCGTGTCAATAAATCATCAGAGGAACATTGTTTTCTTTCTGGAAAGTTACTACAAGATACAACCTGATTTTCATCACTGTCATAAAATGAGCTGTAGCCACAATATTTAAGGTGTAGTAGAACTAAAATCCCCCGACACATACATGAACTACTCTTTGGGAAAATCTGCTTTATGTAATTAATGGCCCTAATCCTCTTCTGTAATCTTCACATGCCCCTGAATTTGGATTGCATGTTGCCAGGTTGTAGTGACAAATGTTGTGTGTACACTGTATTTCATAGATCTGGCAACTTGTGTGAGATCATATAAAACTTCTGGATATGCCAAGGGGTTAAGCTTTTCTAGTTGGGTATGCCAAATAGGTAACACACAGGAAGTGGGTGTGAAGAGGTTAATGTCATGAAGAAATACTTAAGATGTTTAACTAACACCATGTTTTCCAAGACTTGAAGAAAGGAAATGAAAATGCACAGTGTTTTTATACGGGAGTAACGACTTTTCATTTTTACAAATTCGATTTACTCCAAAGATGTTAGTCTCTTGTCTGTAATTTCTTCAAATCTGTTCAAGCGTCATTTAATTTCACAGGAAATAAGAAGAAGAGAGGTCAGCAGAAGAGTCTGCTAGTGCTTCACTGACTTACATTTGCTACTGTGAGTGGTGAGAAATCTGCCTTCACCTTGCCATTAAATAAAAAGCTTTTTAATTATGCTGCTTTATTATGTTTATGTTGCCTTCTGTGTCTGGTATTTCTTCCTTTTTTCAGGTTGGGAATCACCTGGAAATGATGCTGACAGGAAAGTTAAGTAAAAATTACAACACCTGGTGTTAAACATAACTGTATCATTATAATAATGGAACTGTCAAGATTTAAAAGGTTGTAACCAGAGATATGTTTCTAAATTTTAAAAGATATAGAAAAATGGGTGTAAAAGTGTAAAAACTATGATTTAAGTTTTTGTGAATCACAGAGACTTTCATTCTAAACAGTGAGGTGTGTGTAGTGGCTCGTGTGTGTTTGGTGCTGCATGGTGTCGTGTGTTTTGTGGCGCTGCCCTTCGCCACAATCAGAGCTGAGGTCAGCAGGCAGTTATGCGGCATGGTCGGCATGCCTGGCACGCCTGGCGCTCGTGGCCCAATGCCTGACACGCCCCCAGAGCTACAGTAGCGTGTCTGTGTGTGTGCGCGTGTGTGTGCGTGTTACCGGTTCAATCCGGAACGGTCGGGGCGAAGCAGAGGTCACGACTCAGCAGTCCGGACACTTTCACCCGGAGACAAGGACCCACCTGTGCTTGTCTGTTTCATGAAGACTCTGGTTTCACACGCAGGCTCATCTGTGCTCACACTCTCTCAGGCTGCCATAACCTGTTCACCCTGCACCTGTCCTCATCAGGACATCTCGCCCCACTTCCCTCCCTCCCTCCACCACCTCACTTCTTCTCTCCACCTCCCCCTCTGCAGGCCTGGACTCCATCACTGTCCTGTTGGAGCCAGCTGGAAATCCCCCAGCACAACCGGTTCTGGGCGCTCCCTCCCAGTCCGCAGCGATAACCATCATCCAACAGCTCAGTCTGCACAAATCTGTCCTGCCAGACCAACTGTGTCCATATTAAAAGAGAAAAACAGGACTATCTAAGGTCAAAAGTGTTCAAAATGACTGCTGCTATTGAAGCGAATAATATAATTACAGCATTTATGAGTAAATGATTTCCTAGTGTGGAATCCAAACCCTTCCTCTTACGATTGACCTTTTAAAATACACAAAATCTAACTGCTACTGTTTACCACTACAGTCCAGGGCAGCCCTGTTATGCAGTATTTTTAGATAAGCGTCCTCAGACAACAGAGGGCTCCTCTCTTTCTCTCTCCGATAGGCGAAGGAGACACAATCGATGAGCAGACATTGATGCCGCTGGATCAACTTTCCACGAGAGGAAAGCTCAAGGTGTTTCACCATCTTGTAAACAGCTCTCTGACAGTGTGATGGTAGTTTGTGTGATTGGATCTGCCATTTAGGAGTCATCGCCCTGAGCGTGAAGAGTCGGAGGAAACAAAATGGCAGGAAAAGATTTCCACTCATGACTGGCTTAATTTATGTCGGTACATTCATAAGATGTGCAAAAATAGATTCTGTACAAATACAAATATGCATGTAAACAGATTGTAGCTGTAGGCATGCAAAGTGTGAAGATAGATTTTCTCATGATTTGTTTTCAAAATACTGTGAAGACAGTCACAACCTTAAAGATGTAGTAAGAAATTTCTTTAATAAGTGGAGGCAGAAAAGCTTCAAAACAAGCTCACAGCCTTTTTATAACCTTCTGAATGTATTTTAGCTGATATGTTTGGAAGAAATATGTATTTACATGTTCAACATGGAGCAACATTAGCATTAGTTTTTTTAGAGATTCATCCTGAGGTTGTTTAACTGAACCGTGTTTGCTCGGTTTGGTGTAAAAGCTCATTCAAACTCTACTGCAGACCAGACAGACAAACTCTGTTCTGCATGAAAATGAGGGTCCCATTTTGTTTCCAAGTACACAAGAGTTTGGTGAACTTTAGGTAAGAACACAACCATGTATCCATGGCATGTGAAATCCATAAATTCCATCCAAACCTAATTCTTTCAACTGTCATGTTTCCATTAACAAATTTCTCTGCACATGTTAAAGGTTCACATGAGAAAAGCTTGATAGAAACATCAAAATTTAATTAAACTTTCGCACAAAAATGCACATAAAAGTTTAAGTTTTAAAGTTTACGCTCACTTGAAGTGGTTTTGGTCTTTTTCGAGAAATATTTAATGCACTAAACACGAGATGGAAACATTTTTTCCGAATAAGTTCTGTCTTTAACCGGGCAATAAGTTGCCCGGTTAAATACAGTTCCTGAAAACTCCATTTCCTCTTGTGGGTGGCCAAAGTTGTCCGATCAGCAACCTCTTTTTTGTTGTTGTTTTCTCTCTCTTTCTTCTCCTGTTCACTGACATATTAGTCTTCAGCAATATACATAATAATATTATGCATTACACTGCCATCTTCTCACCAAAGTACGTTAATGCAGCTTTGTTTATTCACTCTAAACCAGTTGATGGAAACGTCCCTAATTTCCATTTTCTTTAATGCAACATTACAAAATTTTGCTTCCAAATTTGAGTCAACTTTAATGGAAACACAGGGAACGTTGAAAGTTCACGGTCAAATTGCATTGACTTTACTGAACTCTACAGGTTTGGAAGTGACCAAAGTCTCCGTCAGGTTTGGTCTCCACCGACTCCAGAGAAAAATATCCAGGTCTTAAGTTGCTAAATGTTACTTTCAGTCAGTTTTTGTCTGCAGTTTGGTGCTGGACAGGTAAAATGCACTGAGTTTATCAGAGCTTGTTGCTAAATTGTGGCAAAGTCAAATTTATTTCTCCAAAAATGTGATGCTGAGAGTTTGGTGGCAAAGTGACAACTTGTGAGGCAACTTGGTGAGCAACTGGCGAGTTATGAGTTTACTACTAAAATGCTCACTAGCCAGCCAAAATAAAAAATAGTCCATCAAACTATTTTCAGAAGCGGCTTCATTTCCTTCAACAGTGTGAATTTGTCTGTTTGCCAAAGTTGGATTCTCTGTCTACACACAAACACACACACACACACACACACACACACACACACACACACAAAGCTCCACACAAAATAACTTCACCTCTGTCAGTGAATCATTTTACTTTTAGTCAAAAGTCTGCCAGGCTGATCAGACTGAAACACACAGTAAATGCGCTGTGAAAGCAAAAAAAAAAAAAAAAAAAGCTCTGGCATTATCTGTGGAGAAAAGTATATTTTTGCAGTGGATGGCATAATATGGAAAAATTGTATTATATATATATATATATATATATATATATATATATATAATATTTGAGCTTTTAACATCATCCTTTGCTATTATTTCACCTATTGATCAGACTGATTTGTTATTGGTCTGATATGTCATTTTCATACAAACTTATTTTATAACTTCCTTCTTGTATATTTTTACTGATTGGACACTCAAATAAGCACTTTGAAAGTAGTTTATTTGAACTCTGGTGTGTTAATTCCTTCCATTCTACCATTTGTACCCAGAAGACGCCGGAGCCCCTCACAGAGAAAGTGAAAATGTTTCGTACATTATCTGCGGGCTGACACAGTAACTGCAGTGTGGCTTGTTGAGGCAGTAAAGGGGTGAGAAGATAATCCTGAACAAATACAGAAAACGACCCAACACTCAAGGGTTTATGGGTATGAGGAGACAGATGTTGGCGTCTGATAGCCAGCCGTTTCTCAAGCTTGGAAAGCTGAGCGTAACAAAAATGAAGTGAAGGAAAACATGGAGCCAAGATGAGGTGAAATTCCTCCAGAAGGGCCAAGGAGCACATTTCTCAACTCCTTTTAAAGAAGGAGAGTAAAAACTAAAGAGTCTATCGTGCTTACCTCAACATACAAACACTGCAGGTTGGATTCATCTAGACCTGTGCAAAACAAACTGTAAAGCATTCCTGATGTGAAATGCACATACAGTTTAAACAAACAGGTTGTTAACCCTTTTGTTGTCTTAACTCTCTGTGTACACCACTTGTCATACGGGTCAAAAACGACGCGCCTTCACTAAACCCCTAAAATAAAACATCTTGACTTCAATTTTAAACCCAAATCTATTTTTGTATGAAGAAACAACCTGTCATTCATCACAAACTTTGAGAATATCGAGGTTTTCCCACTGACAGTGCAAGAAAACTGGATTCAATCAGTGGAATCCACTCGTTTTTATTACAAGACATCCTAATTGATTAAATGTTTTACTAAAGTAGGGACTTATTTTTATTAGTTTTATTGCTAATGGTACTGCATAGTTGTAAACATATTTTTTTAGCAAGCGTGCGTGTATGAACAAGATTTTATAGCTGCCGGGTTAAAAAAACAATAACACGAGATTTGTACCCTGTTGGTGTACAGCTTTCATGGAAATATGAAGAAAGACATGTTTTACTTTTTCTCATGTTGTTGTCATTCCAGGAAAAGTAATTGAATTTCAAGTTGAAAAAAGATCACTAAAGGGGTTACTTCTGCTGTTAAACATAGTGGCGGGTCATTTTTTGACCCCAAAGACAACACAAGAGGACACAAGGTTGCACTTCATTCAAAGTTACTTTGGATGCATGTTTGACTCACAATCAATGAGACACTGATTGCATTGAATTTTCATTTATTGCTGCTTTGAGAACGATGTTGTTCCCAGACCAAATTCATGGTTAAAGATGTCAACTAAAGAAAGATATACCAAGCTGATAAGACTGCAACTTTGTCTGATACATGCATGTTATTATTTTAGCCGTATATACTGTTTCCTTTCTGCTCAGTCTTTATCTCTGATGGATAATTCACCGAATTGTGTAGCTGTCACAGCCCCCCTCATGAAATATTACAGTCACAACCTTAAATTAAGTCTGATATTTTTTCCCGTCGTGATCACACTCTTATTTTCCGACTATATTGAGGTTACAGCGACTCCCATAAACTCATCATTTCCCTCTCAACTCTTTTTCTAATCACTGAGTGAAGATTAGAGGCCAGTTTCTGCTGCCTTCCTTGCAGGGGGAAGAAAATTGTCTCTTTCAGTATTCTGCCTCTCCTGAGTTGTGGTAGCAGAGCTGATTACTCTGCAGGTCATAAGTTAATTGTTTATGTGACTCGCATGTCAGCCAGAAATATGTCATCTGCATCCTTGAGAGAGGAATAAAAACCTTGACACTGCATTGACTTTAGAGTGCACGGGAGGCAAAAAGTAAGTGGCAAAGAAAAGCATAATTGGATCTTGATAACAAACTCAGTCTTTGGTGCTTGTTGCAGCAGTGTCAGAGATTAACCCTCAGACACATTAATCATTGGCAATACTGAACAGCCTTTTTCATCTTGTTATTGTTATTGCACATAACAAAAATCAACTTTAGACTGATACATGGGCAGATTATGAGACAATGGGCCCCTGAGCACAGACATGCAAAAGGTCCCAACACCTCATACATAGAAGCAACACAAACAGACTTTATAGCTGTTTAGCCTCCATCAGTTTTTTTGTGTCTCTTTGTAGGTGTTAGGCATCTCTCCATAGCTTTGTGTCTCTTTGTGGTCACTTTGCATCTCTTTGTGGTTGTTTTGTGTCTCTTTGTGGTCATTTTGCATCTCTTTGTAGTTGCTTTGTGGTCACTTTGCATCTCTTTGTATTTGCTTTGTGTCTCT
This sequence comes from Centropristis striata, assembly GCF_030273125.1. Classification (NCBI taxonomy): domain Eukaryota; kingdom Metazoa; phylum Chordata; class Actinopteri; order Perciformes; family Serranidae; genus Centropristis; species Centropristis striata. Next base: position 21,664,368 of record NC_081524.1, on the reverse strand, counting down.
CTGTGGTCACTTTGCATCTCTTTGTAGTTGCTTTGTGGTCACTTTGCATCTCTTTGTAGTTGCTTTGTGGTCACTTTGCATCTCTTTGTAGTTGCTTTGTGTCTCTTTGTGGTCACTTTGCATCTCTTTGTAGTTGCTCTGTGTCTCTTTGTGGTCATTTTGCATCTCTTTGTAGTTGCTTTGTGTCTCTCTGTGGTCACTTTGCATGTCTTTGTAGTTGCTTTGTGGTCACTTTGCATCTCTTTGTAGTTGCTTTGTGTCTCTTTGTGGTCATTTTGAGTCTCTTTGTAGATTCTTTGTGTCTCTTTCTGGTCATTTTGAGTCTCTTTGTAGTTGCTTGGTGTCTCTTTCTGGTCATTTTGAGTCTCTTGGTAGTTGCTTTGTGTCTCTTTCTGGTCATTTTGACTCTCTTTGTAGTTGATTGGTGTCTCTTTCTGGTCATTCTGTGTCTCTTTGTAGTTGCTTTGTGTCTCTATGTGGTCACTTTGATTCTTTTTACTTCCTGTCTTTTTGCATTCAATTTGTGTCTATGTGGTTGTTTTGTGTCTCTAGTTATTTAAAGTCTTTCTGTAGATGCTTTGTGTTACTTTGTGATCATTTGATCTCTCTTTGTAGATATATTGAGTCTCTTTGTGATGCTTGCTGTCTCTTTTCATTAATGTTGCGTATCTTTGTGGTTGTTTTCTGTCTCTATGTAGTTGTTTGGTATCTCTGTAGTTTCTGTGGATACTTTGTGGTCATTTTTGTCTCTTTGTAGTCACTTTGCGTCTCTTTCAGTTTCAGTCTCTTCCACAAGGATACATTGCACATGAGCTACTGATACAGATACTAAACAAAATCATGGAGGCTCCATAGTCTGAACTAAGCTAGCTAGCTAGCTAGCAAGCTAGCACTAGTGTTACCTGATAACTTAGCTCAACCCTCCCGTCTAATGTGTTCACTTCTGGCTCCAAAAAAACAAGATGGCAACAACCAAAAATGCCAATATCTAGGCTTCAAAACATTTCCTTTATACAGCCTAGTATATAAACCTTATTTGTAGGTGATGGGGTTATATTTATAAGAGAAAAGGTGAAGGTGAATAAAACTTAATAAAACAAAACAAATCCCTAAGGTTGTACCGTGGACATATTGCAGGTTTTCTGGTGCATTATCTCAGTCCAAACTAACTGAACTACTTTAATATTTATCGGAGAGAAAGTTTTCCAACTTTTCTCAGATGTTTGTGCATCATTAATTTTGATATGCAGATGTTGGACTTTCCATTCAGGGCCTTTCTGCAGCTTCCACCAGCTTGTCCACTGAAGCCTTCAAACCTGCCTCTTCCTAAACTTGAGGGATTCCCGTATGGCTGCGTTTTTGCTAACTTCACCTCTCTCAGCCGCCCACCTGCTTGCGCTGACGACAGCAGCTCTGAGGCTGACCCGCCCATGGCTCACGCTGATACTCAATTAGTCCTGGAACAGTGGTGCTCCCATCGAACTAATGATTCAAAGCAAAGCCCCCTCACTCTCCCCTCCTTCTCTCTCTCCCCCTTTCTCCTCACTCTGAGACATTTCTTCTTCCCCTCAAACTCATTTTTTCTTGAAATTGCATGTCTCAAAATGGCGGCGTCTCAGGATCATTACTGTCGACGTGAGATTGAAGAGATGACAGTTTTGAGAAATGTAGATTTCTCTGTGCAGGCGGTAACATGTTTAGTCTTTGTCACCCTAAATGAGTTTGGGGTAGTGTGCAGTGTGTGTGTGTGTGTGTGTGTGTGTGTGTGTGTGAGAAAGAGGGAGAGAGGAGCAGGAGAAAATGGAGAGCAGCAGCACAGCCATAGGATTGATCTCGAAGACTCACCTCATTGATTTCTGTCTTTGCCACCCATTTGTTTTCTTGTTCGATGAGTCAACAGACATGCATCATATGAGTCATGTTGCTATCACATGGGGAAGAGGTGAAAAGTGTTTGGTTAATGAATATGTGATTGTTCCTTACAGTTTGTACACATGGGGCCCAGCTGGCCTCTTTTTGCTTTATTACTGCACTGTTTTGTGATGTTTTCATGGTTACACAGAAGGAACATGTCAAAACTATTGACAGAAAAAGTGAATTACAGATTTTTGTTCAAAGCAGGACACAAACCTTGTTGCACCGACAGTGAACTCCTTTTCTTTCACAAGTTAAAGCTCCACTACACCTAATTTTCATGTTTAGAATAAATCAAATTAGCATGTGCAATACCAAGGATTACGAGACAATTATCTCTACTCCACGAAGCGTTTTCGCCTCTTAGCTTGTTGTTTTGCGGCACATTTAGCCTACATTTGCCGTGCAGCAGCATCTGTTTTCAACTAAAAATTGATATACTCTCAGTGCGTAACCTGCCCGGTAACAAACTGGACAAAGTTAGTGACAAGCTTGTGAAGAAAGTGAAGCTTTTAACAGCTGAAGAGCATTTTGAACTCCAAATGAGTGCTAATACTGCTAGTGTCGTTAGCAGCAAGCTGTTTGCTAAGAAGGTAACTGTATTAACTTTAGAAGTTGATAATATGTTGTGGCTGCTTGCAAGTATAATGATTTTTATTTTCCGTGCGACTATTAATTTCTCTTCTTAATTCTTAATTTTATTTCCATATGCTTGTAAAAAAATAAAAAAATAAAAATAAATAAAAACGCTGGAAATTGTTGCCGCTATTTTAGCTTAACTGTACTAACAGGCTAACTGTCAAGCAAAAGTAACAAGCCACCACAGTAACATGTTATGTTTTTGAAAATGCAGAATGTATAGAATTTGTCCATTGTGGTTTGGCCCCTCAAATCCTGGATTACTTCTCATTTTTGAAGCCTAGTCTGATTGATGCCTCACTTCCTGTATTTTAGTTTTTTTCTACACTTTCTGTATCCCAAAGTCGAGGATCCTTCCTGGATCCTTCTGATTCGGGTCCTTCCTACCACTGGTGTAACGCACAAATGAGACAGCCTTCCGACTATGCAGGTGTGCGTCATTGCGTAATTGGACGGTCAATTCTTTGCAGCAATTTCAAAACCAGTGCAGAACAAGGTTGTGGTTTTGGCATCAGCACTCTCCCACATTTTTGTGGAAATGGAAAAAGATGCATGATTTAAAGTTGAATCTACGTGATTTAGCAAGTAAAAGCCACTAAGTGGATTAAGCCTGAATATTTCACTTATCCTGGCTGAATTCGACCGCTACTCAGTTTCATGAAAGCAGCTGCACATAACTCACCATGGAGATGTGATCTGTGATGATTTTTTAAATTTTACAGTACAGTACATTAACAGTTATTTACAAATAACAATATCGGATAATAGCGGACTGTGGGACTAGCGGATTCCTTCAGATTTCGATGATGTTGTATCCTTCAAATTCAGTCGTTTGAGGATCCTGTCTTGACTTTTGGGTACAGCAACCGTGTCCGCCATTTTCGTAGCTTCCTTTTGGATGTGTCCTTATGATATTGCACCTGGTCGCTATGTTACCTGACGATCATCTGTAGAAAAATTTCCTCCTGCTTCATTTTCACCGGCTAACAGAGTACTTATTGCCAAACATAGACTCCTCTGGTCTGCATGCTGTAAACCACTTTGTCTGGTTTCATGGAGAATTGTACCCAGTGACAGGCATCAAGAATAACTTTATAGAAATAGCCAATCTTCCTTTTAATGGTCGAGTTTCTTTATAGGTCATATAGAGGCATCGGTATTAAATTTAGACTGTTTCATAACCAGTTAAAAACTGCTTGTAGCTGCTTCAAACTCCAATTACACAGAGAGTGAGGCTGAGCTGTTAGATAAAGATAAAGACCAGGGATGTAGGAGTGGACCATCACAGTTAGCAGGACCAGAATATCTCAGAGCAGCGTGGTTACCTCCTGCTGTGAGGAAGCAGTGGGAATACATATGATCATAGCTCTGCATGCCACAGCATTGTTAGAAATTATTAGGATCATTATTAAAGAGTCGACTCTGTGCTATTCCCACACCAGCTGAACAGGGTCGCTTGAGTTCATTGATATGCAAAGTTACACACACTTATTAATCTCTCCCACGCCAACCCTTCCTGCAATAAAACCTTTTTTGTCTTTTTTTAAGAGGAGCAGAGGGTATTTTAAGGGGGTATAGCAGGTTGACAGCACTGTAGATCTCACATGGGAGTGGTGTACATCATCTGAAAGCTGGGAAGATGCATTTTTGATGCAGCTCAGCACTGTGTGTCAAGCTTTTCTAGTAATAAAAAATAATCTGTTGAAGCATAGAAAGAGTGTATAGGCCTCAGAGCATTATGATGAGAATATATAAAGTCCACTTCCATGCTCAATTATGTCTCATAATTTTTGTCTGATACCATTTGATACACAAATTTGGTTCTATACATGTAGCTAACCATTTTCTACCCCTTGAGAATTGATAGAAATGGTGGAAAATTCCTCCAAAGTACCACAGTAAAACACTAAAGCCATGAGGGAGACCAAGACAATCCATGCTGGGATTTGTATCAAAAACTTTTAACATTTTAGAGATTTTGGAGATGACATTTTTGGAGAGATTGGATGGTGAACATTTTTGTTCAGAAAACTCTTCTGAAGAGTCCTCCTTAATGTCAAAATACCTAGGAAAGCTATACATCCTCCGATTGTCTCTAGTTTGTGGTTTTAAAGTTTCATGAGATTATCCTAGAGGTCACAGCAGCTCATTTTATATATATCAAATTTCAAGAAATTAAATGTTACTATGGGGATTAACATATTGGGCTCATTGCATCCACAATAATCTCAGCTTTCAGGTCATACCCAATTTATGCAATTCACAGTTTTCAAATAATACAATATGAGAATAAATGCATGGTTTTTGCTCCAAACTGCATGGGATTAGTATAAAGTGGGCATGCAGTACCCATATAACAGATTTTTTTTTTCAGATATCTTGAGGTCAGAGGTCAAGGGACCCCTGTGAGAATGGGCATGCCAGTTTTTCCTAACTAGCGCTCCTTTTCCCCCAAACCGACAACATGAAGTGTACTTCTTTCATATCAGTATCTTCACTGTGGCTGAATCCACTACAGCCTCTGAAAGAAAGAAAGTCAGCTGAGGACGCTTACATCCACACAGTGTTAAAGAAGTCAAAAGTCCTGAAAATGTAACATGGTTTATTACTAAGCATACAGAATAAACTTCAGGCTATTCTTCTGCAGTAACACACTAATTAAAGCTCATTATAATGATGATTGTAATGAGAAGATGCTTTTTAAGACTGTTTTCATGGTTTTAGGCAGATAACCATGTGCCTTATTTATTCGACTGTTTACCCGTGTACTAATAAGCCTGTTTTTTTGTCAGTCTAGCCAGAAGAATCTTTAAACAGAGAAGTGAGTGAGAGTGACATGAAATCAATTATTTTAATTTTATTATCACTGCAGTGTAAAAAAGTTCAAGCTTTCAGCCTGATTCATGTCATTCTGACTCAGTATTTCCTCTAAATTTATCGCCAAAAAGAGATTCTTTCATTCTGACAAACCACTACCACCAAATTAAGGTGAGGCACCCAGCAGACAGTAAACACAGAAGAGAAATGAGGCATATTCATCACTCCGCTGCGAGAGAATCATCCCTTTTTCACTCCAGTTTCGTCACTTCAGGTTTTTCATCAGCTTGCCTCATTAATTCAAATGAAGCGACACAACAAAAGCTTGTTGTGGCAATCAGAAGGTTAGTTAATTCAGCTAATTGGCCTCCAAGTGGTCGTGGACCGATCGCAGTCTTTGAAAGGGCTCTCTGATCCTTTCCATTTGCACAGTAAACAACCAGATGAAGACAAAGGCATTGAGTTCTTTTATGGGCTAAACTATGCAGGGTGATTTCTTCTTACAGGGACAGAGGTCAGAAATGATGTTATATCCAGTAAACACAAAGGCTCTGTGCGTGTGGGGAGGTGGACTCGACAGCTTAAGATATAGTATGTTGTTGATTTTCTGCAGTGTCCTGTACTTGAAGGGCCCACAATTCTTCCAGACAGTCACTTTAGGAAATTAAACACTTGTCCAGTTGGCTAAAGCTCATCAGGGACGGCATTCTCAGTGTACCATCAGTTTATAGTGACCGCCCCCAGACTCCCATCCAACAATGTTGAACCACAGCCATTAATTCCTCAAACACACCGGACGTCTCTGTGGACACATGCTGGTTGGAGGTGTTTGTCTCGCCTGAAGCAGATTCATAGCTACATACTGACACCTTGTGGTTACTGACTGGTGGTGCAGGGAAGTCTTTATGATGGGCTTTATTAACACATAAATTCTCATTTTCAGCTTTTCCAATGACATCAGTGTTACATGCAGCATTTTAATTCACTTTTAACACAACAGTTGAGCACTATTAGGAAAGCTGGTTTTAAAATCAGGCATTTGTTTGAGTATTTCCTGAAGCCTGATCAGTCACAATGTTTATTTAAATGTACATGACTTTGGATTGATGTTTTTTTTTTATGGATAACACAGATACATATCAACGGTGTGCACAGTAACACATAGCTGGCATACAGTGTATGATGTACAGAGTTATGTATGATGCACAGTTTGTATAATTGGCTATATGTACATTTATAGCTGTGTATTCAGAAATAAAAAAAAATTAAAAATTTAAATTGATCAACTCGTGCATGTTTCCATAAGGAAGTGTTTTCCAAAACTTCAGTAGAATGTGAATCAGTGTAACATTAACTGATCCTTTGCAAAGCCGCTCCCTAAAAAGGCTGCTATCCAATCCTCGGTGCTGGAGTCCTGTCAAGCTTTCTGAATAAGGAAAGTGTGTGAATATGGAACCTGCAAGTCCAATAGGAGTCTTCTGGCTCCAGTGGGGAAAAGGAGCTGGGCTTCAGTTTACTTTTTCCTCAACCTGATGATGGCCACATGTGGGAGATTCTGTCCAATGTGCTTTTGCATGTTGGATGTCTTTATATGAACATCTCTGTCTCCGTTGCTGTTGTAGCTTACTAGGACCCTGCAAGCGGGACTTCCAGCTCTACTGTTTTATTTGTGCTCAGCAGTGTGACTGGCTTGCCTGCCCATCTTTAAAACCATTTTTGTTTTAAATTGTTAATCATTTTTTATATATTTCTGCTTGTTTATACTGGAAATTGTTTATTTACTTTATATTTTTACTTGTTTATTTGCTAATACCTCGTCACCCTGTTAGAATAATCGCCTAACTAATTTTTTCAAGTTTTGCAGGAAACACAAAAAAAACTTCACCAAAAGTCTAACATATGATATTTATTGATAATTTCACTCAAAAAGGATGTAACAAAGGATGGCTATTGGCATAGTAATAACACTGTGTGTAAATGATGTAACTTAAGAGAAATAAATGACTTAGGCAATTTTTTTGAACATGCCTTTGTGACTTAAGCAAGATATGGTAACACTTTATTTTGAAGGTGTCTACATAAGAGTCACACAAGCCTGCCAGAAACATGACAAGACAAGTATCATGAGCATTAATGTTACTTCAAAGTGTCATTAATGTTCATGACACATCCCATGTCATGTTTATGACACGCTCATGTCACTCTTATGTAGACACCTTCAAAATAAAGTGTTACCATATCTTACTTAAGTCACAAAGGCATGTTCAAAAAATTGCCTAAGTCACATTTTAATTTGATTTAGGCATAATAAATCTGCTTAAGTCACACACTTGACATAGGCCATTATCTTAAAGGGGTAAAATCACATGATCTGATCAACTGAGGATGTAGGAGATTTTACCATAGGTGGCCGGCGTCATGAGGAGATGATTTAGGAATAAAAAAAAAATGTTGACAAAAAATGACTTAGGCGATTATTTTAACAGTGTGACGATATTTCTATTTTATACTGCTGTTTGCTATTTATTGCTTTTTTCTATCCACTTCGTGCTGTAATACTTGAAATTTGTGGGATTTATAAAGGAAATCTTAATCTTAATCTATTTGTTGTACTAATGTCAGCATAAATTGTTACGACTCAAACTCTCCAACGCTATCAGGAGTTACAACTAAACATTAACTTTAGATAAAACAATATTTTGTCTTACCCATTTTTGTGCCTGTATTAGTTGGTCCTTAACCCTCTGAAATCTTGGGCTATTATGTCCTTTAAAAAATCTGTTAAAAAATCTTTACCATGCCATGTTGGTATCAGTTTTTTCAGCGTTACCTCACCTATATGTCCTGATAATTCATTTTTAACTGTGATCTACCTGATAAAAATGTTGAACCCAAAAGAAACAAAGAAAAACATAAAATCTGATCTTGAAAATACACAGAATTTTAAATGTTGCAAGGTAAAATGAGAACAATCTCTAGTTCTATATTTTTATACTAAATATATTTGACATTATCTCCGGTTTTACTTGACCAAATATCATTAAAAAAAATCTGGATTGGAGTTTCAATCCAGAACTTTAGAGGGAAGCTGATGGCAAGGCTCAACGTTGCTTCATTTTTATGTCTTCATGTCAGGTAGAAGTAATGTGCCGGTGCTTTCATGGACTCTAGAGGGTTAATGTGAATTGTCAAGATATGGGGCGCCTGGGGCTTGCATTGGGAAAGTTGAGCTTTTCCCTTGATTTTAATGTCCTCTTCATACAATATGCTTTGCCGAGAAATAATATTGTGAATGTAGCTCTGGCAAGCATGCAGGGGAGACTTAACTTTACTCATCCAGTGGATTTGGCCATTACATTTTCCCCTGATACTATTATTCTCTTTTTCCCCTTATATTTTAGGCTGACTGATGAAGTGGAGAGGCATCTAACAGTGAGTGGCAGCATGACATGAATGCCTTGTCAACAACATTTTTTTCAATATTCTGTATCCTTCAGATGTTTCCACTCAGGTTATTATTCTTATGTTAATTGGAAATGTGCATAAAAACACATTTTGAGTTCAAACATAATGTCGTGCTGACACATAAGATGAAGCTAATGTGGAGTTGGTTCAGTCTGTTGAACAGAAGTTATCTTCATCTTCCAAATGTTTCTCTGTAAATGTATTTTTGTACATTTCACACCTTTTATACTAATTGCATCTTTTGTGCAGACAAATACAAAAGAAAGCAGAATGTAAATCATTATCACATTTATATCATATTATATCTGATGTGTTGGCAGCCTCACCCAGCCATTACCTTTACTGTTTTTACAGATGAAACTGCTGTGTTGGAAATCTCTCAAAATCTCAGCAGCACGAACAGTATCACTGGTATTTTAAATTTTCAAAAAGCACTCCACACTGAGCAGAAAGAATGAGTTATCAAAAGGCCGTGCTGTCAGTAACACACATGCCTCACATACAGTCCATTCAGGCAGGTTGGAGTACAGTAAGGCTGCAGCTGGTAATGAGGATAACAGCCCTAAAAAGCGGATATCCTTTTCAGATAAATGAAATGCACACAGTAGCCATTAGACCTGCAGGTTCCCACAAATACTCAATAATGCTTGAGACGCTCCTGGAGATTATTCAAGGCTCCAAATTGGATTAGCAGAGATGCTTCTGCCAGCAATTAGTCTGAGGGAATAGATGAGCTGAAGGAAGCACAAAGCTATTAATTAAAGCTGGGGGGGGAGGATGTGCCACTGAGTTCATACAGCAGCGATGAAGACGAGCCGCTGTGGGAGAAGAGGTGTCAAGCAAAGTAGCCCATCAGAGGAGAAGCCTTGAGAGGAGCGAGGAAATCAATAACGCCCTGAGCTGTGCTTTTAGTGCTCTTGATGGCTGACTTGGATGCTTGCTGGAGATACTCAGGGAACTTTAGCATCACAAAAAGTTTGCAAAGTGTGTGGTTGACATGTTTTCTCACACTTAGCGGGCCTCATTAGAAATTTCATCTGAGAACTCTGTGAGCCAAGCGGGCAACATGAAAGGCGTCTGTCGTGGGGATAGGGCAAGACCACGGGCTGCAAGAAATTGTCTCATCAGTCCACAAATGCAGCTCCCCAGAGTGGAGAGCACTCGAGTTGAATGTGAGCTGCCTGCAAGTGTTGGACATACCTTTTTAAATGCAAATGGTGGGTTACATAACTTTGTTGCATGAGCCTAAGTGATATGGTCAAATGACTTTTCCTCTCTGGAAACACTCGACATAAAAAAGAGCTTTTGGATGAGAATTATTCCTGCACCAGCTTGACATCTGCAAATGCTCGCCTCTGCCTTTCAGAAAACTCTTGTCAGGACTTGTGTTTTTCATGAAAGACCAAACACCATGTATTGACTTTATAACACAAAATGATAACTCATTACTGTGTTGTTTCTCCGGCTTTATGTAAGAATGCTGTGAGCCAAACAGGCAACATGAAAGGCATCTGTCAGGGGAATAAAAAAGGAGATTTGGAGAGTAAAGAAGTATTTTCATTTGTGCATTCCCAGCACATTGAAGCCCTATACTACAACTAGTGTGCTTTTAAAGTAGCAAAGCAAACAAGGCTTCTTTCACTGCAAACTGTACTAACAGGGATTAAATGTGCCAGTCATATTTTCCTTTGAGCTTCAGTAGAGTAGCAGCTATTAGTCACTCTTATAAAGAGGTACATTTTCTCTGTATTGATTTTACTACTTTGCAAAATACCTTCACTTACACTGATATTGTGATCCTGTGTCTGACCCTGGAATGATTCACTATTATGTTCATAAATGGCTGCATTCATAAATAAAATAGCACATTTGGAAAATAAATTAACTCCTCTGCTCACACTCGAGTCTGTACTAGATGGAATCAGTTGCTCAGATCATTTGGTAATTTCTGACTCAGCTTGACTTTTTCCTGTGAAGAATAGAAGGCGAGAGCAGTTTGATGATGGTGGTGGACAACAATGGTTGAAATTGTACCTTTCTACTTAGTCAAATGAAATCAAATCAAAATGACTTTATTTATCCCCGAGGGTAAATCAGTTAGTCTGGTGACTCCGGAAGAATGAGACAGCCAGTAGGAGAGAAGGATCTTTTGTATCTCTCCGTCCTGCAACAGAGAGACAGAAGCCGTCCACTGCTGTTTTTTTGGTCCATAAAGGTTTTGTGTAGCAGATGATCTGGGTATTTCAGGATGGACTACAACATGTTGACAGGTCATCTCTCCACCACCTCCTCCAGTGTGTCCAACCTGGCTCCAACCACAGAACCAGCTCTTTAGACCAGTCTGTCCAACCGCCTTCATCTCTGTGTCTGATGCTGCCTCCCCAGCAGACTGCAGCATAAAACAACACACTACCACCACAGACTGATAAAACATCTGCAGCATCGTACTACAGATGTCAAAAGATCTGAGCTTCCTTAAGAAAAAGAGGTGGCTCTGCCCCTTTTTGTAGAGAGCGTCTGTGTTTAGGGACCAGTCCAACTTATTATCCAGATATACACCTAGATACTTATAACTTGGCACCACCTCCATGTCCACCTAGTGAGACATGAGATGAAAAAAATGTTATAAGAACACTGACTGTATGAAAGAAGTGGATCTAGCAGCTGTAATGTGACCTGTTGGTTCGTGGACTATATTTTTGTTTTTTGCAGCCAAAAGTGACCATATTTGGACTTTGTTTTTTCAGATTGTAACTGCAAAAGAGCAAGTTATGAGTTTTTGCTAGACCTACAGTAGGTAGCTATCTCATTAGTTCAAGGTGCATCTGTAATTCCTGTTAACTTTTATATTAAATGGCATGCTAACTTTGGCTTGAGAAAAATAGGCTGAAAACCAAATGTAGGATACTTACCAGAAAATATGAAGAGCAAGCTCCTTAGGCCATAGTTGCTCAAAGTGTGGCCTGCGGACTAAAGGTGGCCCTCAGAAACTTTTGTGTGGCCCGCAAACTTTACATTAAGTACAAGCATTATATTTAAATTTTGCTGTCCACATTGTGTTACCATATGGCAACAAGTATTTTATAAATGTAACCCCCAAAAAACAAGATTTCATATTTCTTATATCAAAAATATTTTCTGTATTTTTTATTATACTATAATACTAAAAAATATTAGTATTTAGAAATAATATGTATATATTATTGAATATATATTATTATTTTTTAAATATTATAAACATTATTTCAGCAGCTTTAGTTAATTCATGCAATATGTTGATGCGTTTACAAAGTGCTATGGAGCCTGATTGACAGGTCACTTCTTTTTTTACAGTCCATGCTGAAGACAAAATGTCCTTAAAGATGGATTAATGTGTTTTATAGCTGGGTATCCAACCATAATATTCTTTTGCTGGAGGCTTAAATATGTATATGTATCGAAAATTGTCAGCTACTGAAAGTTGGTGTTGGATGTCTGATCAGATTTCCGATCTTGTTTATGTATCTTTTCAATAGTTCCTGATTTGATTACTACTATTGATCCTGATTACTTTGTCTTTTTTGTTTGCAAAGTTCCTGCACATCTGTGTTAAGAGAACATTTATCCACATTTGAAAAGTCTGGTTTATTTTGTGAAAAGAGTCTCAAGTATCATATTGGCATCAAAATATTTCATGATGAACAGAACCTCTGAGGGTGGTTTGTGGAACAAATATATAACACATTTGTTCTTATATTTTGATATTTTTCAAATCAGTTGGAGGCTCATTCTCAGTATCAGCATGCATCATTTGTGGACTCTCTGCTTGTCATCTTCCAGGGTTCACATCAAAACGGGCCCCCTGGGTCCCAGCCTGTTCCCTGTGGCTCCCGGGGCACATTTTCTGCTGTGTAGCACTTCAGATCCTCCGCTGCCGGCCACCCCCGGAGTTATCCACTCAGTCAACTCCTCTTCTTCCCAGTTGGTTGTTCACCCCACTCCCTCATTAGCCAGTCTCTCTGCTCCCTGGTCAGGAATTCTCTTTTCTGTCTACCAGTGTATCTGTTTCACCGCAACAGCTGCTCTTATAAAACGCTCATCTCTCATGGCAAGTCCTTTTAACATTTCATTTGTTGATTATGGGTAGCAACAGTTGTTTCTGACTTGTTTGCACTCCAAGCCAAAATATTCATAATGTAATTTTGACGAGGAGCAAGTCTAATTAAAGATATCTACAGTTAATTTCTCAGTGGTCAGAATATTCATTCTTGATAAAATACTCAGTGTAGTTATCTGTGGCTCAGTTACAGATATCATTCATGCAGTTTTGATGTGGTTTAATTAAGTCATTTCCATAATGTAATTTGATTAGTTGCAGTTCTGATCGGCAGCTCAGCTATCGCTGGTGGAAATGTCAATTGTAGATATCTTGTAGAAATTTGAAATAGTTCTTACAATACAAATATCACAAATATAACTAGATATATAATAATTCTTTCTGGCTAGTCCACATTGAATGGTTGACAGGTCGGCTCTGAATTGTCATTAGTAAGATAACCTCAAAAAGCTCAGAAGCAGCATTGGTTATCAGAAACATGCTTTTTTCCCACATAGCTCTGTATAGCCCACGTATGCAAGTCAGCCAGAGGTGCATTGATTTCTATGAGAAACTCTCTGATTGCCTTCTCCTTTTCCTTCTGCTTTTAGTTTTTATTTTTCATTTTTGTTGGGAATTTGCTTCAAGTAACTTGAAAAATGTTAAACTTTTGCCACAGGAGGTTGTCGTTCTTTTTGCTACCTTCAAGTGGAATTAGCAAATTAACTAACAGGCTGTTTTATTTAAATTAGTTGCTTGTTGATGGTCAAATTGTGTAATAGTATAATTAAAAAGAAACATGTTCAGCTAATCTAACACATTGTAAATTTGAGTAATGTCCCTGATGAAATATATAGTTAAGTTTAGGTTACACCACCCAAATAGAGGTTAAATAAGAGTCATTTTTACTGTGGTGCCGTTTCTTTTCCAGCTGTAAATAGATGCATTTATTTGTGTTAAACACCAGGGGGCGCACTCTGTATGCTATACATAATTGCATACACAAAATCTTATAAATAAGATGAAAAGAGCTGAGCCTGAATAGCAAAACATGGAATTTACAAATCCAGATCAATTGATCCAGATTGCACAACCTGGCCCTGATATATAGAAGAGTTTTTGGTCACTTTTGGCCAGTTTCCAAAGTGCTTCAGCCCTCCAGCTATTCCTGTCACCTGTTTGTAACCTGTTCCCTCCTTAACTACTCACTATGTGTCTGATTACAGGACTTCAAGCCTCAGGAACTGTGTGCCTGATGTTACTGCCTGCCCACAGCCAACTGTAAGTCTGTTCTTTCCTTCTGCAATAAGTAAGATGTTGAAAAGCATGTGTGCTTGTTCTGCATCTGGGTCCAGATAACTGTTGCATTGACCAGAACTGTGACAGAATCTGATAGTAGCTTTAGTGTTCATTTGGTTGGGTTTGTTTGGCCATGTGACCTGGTTTTAGCCTCAAGATTATTCACACAGTAGATAATTATACTTTTATCTGGATTTAGATAATCAGGGAAGATTATGACCTTTTTCATGCAGGAAAATTTACAATTTTGCAAGTCAGAACTGTATAAGAACTCTGGCAACAAGAAGAAAAGATTGTGAAGGTGAAGCCGCACAGATCTATTTTATTTAACACTTGTTCTGTGGCAGTCAGACACATTATTAGTCACCTGTGTTTTGGGTCAACAACAGGCGTCCGAGCCAGGTCGATCACTGCTTGTGTACTTAATGGATTTCTCCTCTTGATTCACATCCATCTTGACACAGGCCAGGTAGGATTTACAAAATAAAAATATAACTGGGGTGGTGAGAGGTATCGAGTGGTGGTGAGCAGGTTTGAGCTGGCAGCTGCCAAGTCTCTGGCATCACATCATGCAGCATGTGTTGGCTGTGTGTTTTTGGCAACATGCTCAGTGTTTTTTTTCCCTCCAAGGCTGCTAAGATGACAATGTGTGTGATGGGAGTATTTATTAAGGTTACAGCAATGTCATCAGTGTGCTGATGCCAATACTGGCCTTGCTGTTAAACCCAGATGTTGGACAGAAATTGGTGTCTGCTGCCAGTATGAAGGATAAATATCTGATTTTACTCAGCCAGAGTCACTCTGTTAAACCTGCAGTGAATGCTGCTTCAAAGATCTGCTCACCTGAAATACACATCCAGGCTCAAACTGAGCTGTATTTGTTTTTTTTATAATACGCCAAGGTTACACATTTATGGAAGCCTATTTCTGCCAATGTGATGAAAAAAATGTGATGGTCAAAGTGCTTATGACCTGCTACAATACGCCTTCAAATGTGCATTTTATACCGTGTCCTAACACTCAGAGCGCCAGTTCATTGCAGAAAAAACATCCAGGAGATTCAATCCAGGAGAATAAAAGTAACAAACAAAAGTAAATGATGTGATTTAAACATCACTGAAGTACCGTGCCTCTTGCTTTCTGAGTCCCGTTTTATGTATGGGCGGCTTAGTTGGTAGAGTGGTCGCCCACTAATCCGAAGGTTGGTGGTTCGATCCCTGACCACGGCAGCCTACATGTCGAAGTATCCTTGAGCAATATACTGAACCCCAAATTGCTCCCGATGCTGCGTTCATCGGTGTGTAAATGAATTCCCAATGGTGGCAGGTGGCACTGTTGTAGGATATTCCTGGCCACCAGTATGAATGTGTGTGTGAATGGTTGAATGAGCATAATGTGTAGTGTAAAGCGCTTTCAATAAAAACGCTATATAAGTGCACTCCATTTACCATGTAAATGTCACTTCCGGTAGTCATGTCACCCTCATACTGGCTTCACTTCCAGGATTTATGTGCATTTATTTGGTGTTTACAGTGGTGGAAAAAGTATTCAGAACCCTTACTTAAGTAGAAGTACTAACACAATATTGTGAAATGACTCCACTACAAGTTAAAGTCCTGCATTCAAAACTAACTTTAGTAAAATTATGAAAGTATCAGCATCAGAATGTATGAAAAGTATCAAAAGTAAAAATAATCATTATGCAGAATTGACTCACTCAGATTGTTTGATATATTCCAAATATATTTTAGGATTATTATTATTGACGCATTTATGTAAGCAGCATTTTAATTTTCTCAAGGTAGGGCTCATTTTTAAATGCTTAATATTTTTTTAAACTAAAGCTGTCAGCTAAATGTAGTGGAGTAAAAAGTACAATATCTGCCTCATAATGTAGTGAAGTAGAAGTATAAAGTTACATGAAATGTAAATACTCAAGTACAAGTACCTCCAAATTGCACTTAGTTACATTCCATCACTGACTGTTTAAACTGTGTTTTTTTTAACGCCTAACCAGGACGTTTTTTTCCAATGGTTTTGTAGCCTAAATTCAACAAAACTGCAGCATTTTTATTACAACCGTGAATCGTTCCTCTATTAATAATGACGTGTGTGTTAATTTAAGAATGCTTTGCTCTGTACCACAAACCCCAAACACTCATATGTGTCGTTTTGACAATGCTCATATGTGTCGATATGGGTGGTATTAAAAAACAACATATTCTGTAGTTTAGAGTGGCGATCTTGTTGCTGTTGTATCACATTGTACTTGCCCTGCAATATCACCAAGTCACTTAATTCTGAAGGAAATATATTAATTAAGGCCACAACTAATTTTGACAACTAATTATTTTTCTCTTCCCTTAATCAATTAAATCCAGGGTGACATCTGCAAAAGTCTAATTTGTTATCAGTTAAACAGCCCAAATCCCCAAAATATTCACTTTACTATCAAGTATATCAAAGAAAAGTAAAACAAATCCCCACGTTTTGTAAAGCTGGAACCATTTTTGCTTGAAAAATGACTGAAATAATTAACCAATTATCAAAATAACTGCCAATTAATGTTATGTTGATTGATTGATTGATTGATTGATTGATTGATTGATTGATTGATTGATTGATTGATTGATTGATTGATTGATTGATTGATTGATACAATCAGTTAATTTCAATAGTCTGGGATTGAGTGGACAGTAGACAGTAAATTTTGAATTTCTTTTCACTCCAAGGGTAATAACATTTGAAAGGACACCATGTTTTCAACAACAATATTATATTTAAATATCTGCAGAAAAAATAGCCTTCATCATGCTTCATCATCCATTTTTCTGCCTTAAAAAACCAATATTGAATATGTTTGTGCATATGATTTGTCAGCCGTGAGGTAAATTAACATTCACTGCCACCTGTAGCTGATCGTGTCCCCTCCTGCTGCTTTTGGCAGACGATCGGTATTCACTTCCATCTCATCCACTTCCTCTGGTTTGTCTGTGTAGCTGCATCCAAATATTAAGCAGTAAGACAAAGGAAATTGATTCCTCGCCAAAGGGCTGACAAGGTCATATAAAGCTCCTCTGCGAGATATTCCTTTCATGGAGAACGGCAGGGGAGAGCCGAGAAGACGTTGGCCCTACAGGGGCTGCCAGATAAGCTGGACCCACCTCGGTCTTCAGCGACTAGAAAGAAGAAAGCACTGTGAGATATTTGACTCATCTGAATGATTCAACATATTTACAGAAAATTCAGTTGCTCAGTTCTGTGGGCGCAGATTGTGAGGAGGGAGTGTAGTCAGTTGTGTTGATACTGTCAGGATGTTAAACATTGCATCATCAGGCAAAGTGTTGTGATGTTACCAGCTGCGACAGTGTTTGGCTGGTATTGTTTTCCCTGTGAATGTGTGTTTGGGTGTGTGTCATCATGCTAAAATGTGATCCTGGAGACGCCTGCTGTAGCGCAAACTAGCACAGAAGTGTTTATTTGTGTGTCTGGGGGCAGATACTGTCATTGGAGTAGCGTCACAGCCTTGCAGGATGCAGGCCCAGGACTTCTCAGGTGCATAGTTGAGATCAAAATAAAGGCCAAGTGTGAAAATGGGTGTAATCCCAGCAAGAGCGCCCGAAATAGTGTGATCGATTTTTGGCATCACAGATGTTGTGATCCCATCGTGATGGTCCTTAGGGTATCAAAATGAACTCTCACTGGCAAGAAAAATTTTGTCATGTTTCTGGGGCTGGAAGGTGGAGGTGTTCTTTGAATCCCCATTGGTCACCATAGTGCCAACCCAAATGATCTGATCCATTGTTTGCAATCTGACTAAATTGTAGTGCTCACTAAACACCTTTGCCATGTTTTGCATGTCCCTATCTAAGACAGAAATTCTCAAGTTTGCATAGAATCTGCCCTCTGCATGACATGTTCTCTAGTTCAAGTACTTGCAAGACATGTCTCCACCTCAGCACGAGTCTTATCAGTTTTTAAACGTGTTTGATTTTCATACTTTTGTAGTTGGAGCACCGTGGAGAGACAGAGGGAAAGCAGCACCCAGAGGAAACACAACAGGGAACCAAAGGCAGGCAGGGTGGGTAGCCACACACACACACACACACACACACAGACACACACGCACGCACACACGTACACACACGCAGTCACACTCACAGGGCCAAATTAAAATGCTGCAACACACAGCCACTCATAAAGGAGTCATTTAACAAGCCTCATTGTGCTTATAATTTCTTCTAAGAAACCATTATGATAGTTGACTAATAGTTTCTTTTTTAGTTATTGCTTCCTCAGTGGGATTTCTCTAGTTCAAAAGTTCATTCATGCTTCTTTCCTCCACCACAGTCTCCCCTGTGGCTTGTGTAAATCCATCTGTGCTTTTTGTTTTATACAAACAGCTGCATGTGTCAGTGGCAGATTGCATCAAACCTGCACCTCAAGAACAAGTGACAAAAAACAACAGTGACTTTTGTTGATTATTGCCATAATTTTCTCCATTGATTCCTGGAATAATCAGTAATTGTTGCCTAAGATCAACTGTATAGTTTATGCAAAGAAAAAAAACATATAAATATATTTTACCTATTTTCAAGTGGTTGAGGTTCTCTTAATTTCCTAAATCTTAGATATTTCATAGACAACTTAATCTTATTCTAATTAGTTTCTGCAGTAGTAGTAACCTAGTGTGCACACAAGATTCAGCAAATAAGTTGAAATGTATGAAATGAATGCAGCCCAATCAAACTGTTGCTTTTTCTCCTTGTGTGAGGCACGTGTGTAGTGCAGGTGAGAAAAAAATGCATTCATATATATCACAGAGTATAGTTCCTCAATGCCACCGATGCACAGATTTGCTCCAGAAACCTGATATTAATGGTGAAATTGTGCAAAAGTCTGCTCTTATTTTTCTCTGATCTTTGTCTTCTGAAGCGTGAGCTGAGGGCTGAGAGACTGACACAGCAGCAGCAAGAACCAATCAGCTACCTCCGCTGTCCTGGCTGTCCAATCCGCAACTCCCCACCCAGGATTTCATAACCATGTTGTGAAGTGTATTATAAATGTGCATTTTTATACTGAGGGTGTGAAATACCTGCTTTATTTTTTAAATTGGTCTGATTGGTAAAATACTGACTTTATGTTCATCAGAGACTCATAATTGACAAAATTGCAGCAATCAGGTCATGAATTATTAAAATGTCATGATATGGTGACAGTAACTTAAATGCTCATATTAAAAAAAACAGTTTCTTTAACTTTTCAGACCTCATTTATAGTCTGGAGTTGTCTTTAATAAAGCTTTATGGCAGATGTCAAGTTGTCATGCAGATTGGAGCTGGATATTACAAGCTTATTTGAATTCATACAAATTATGATGGCCAAATAAACACATATAAATCTGAAAAATCATCCCCATGACCAGGACTGCATTTATTGCAACCCAAAATGACATCCAGACAGGGAAATTGTAAGACTCTAAAAATCAGCATCTTTTTTTTAATGTTTTGTGTGAAACAAGTGAATGTTACCAGCCATGACAGCGTGTGACTGCTATTGTTTTCACCTTGTTAGTCTGTGTGTGTGTGTGTGTGTGTGTGTGTGTGTCGTCATGGCAAAGTTTGGTCCTGAATGTACCGGCTGTAGTTGGATCTACCAGAGGAGCTGTTCTGAGGACTCTGACAGTTGTTTATAGGTGTGTTTTTCAGATTTTTTCCACTAAGACAGCGTCACAACTGTGCAAGATGCAGTCATGAAACTGTACAGGCCTGTAGCTGAGATCAAAATGAATTAATTAAGGTTGTATGATTTTGAATAAATACCCAATAGCAATATTTTTCTGATATTCCATTTGCAGTATTATTTACAATATTGGAGGGAATGGAAGTGGAATTTGAAGCATTATTCTAATTTTTTATTGAAAAATATATTAAAAGTATCAGGGGTTCTTTTTGCTTTGCTTTGTTTTGTTTTTTTCGAGGATCTACATCCAACAAGTATTTTTTCTATTAAATCTGTAGAATAAAATGTGCATGCTACCAAGACATCTTGCAGGAACAATTTCGGTAAAATGTCAAGTAATTGTGCAGTCCTGAACAAAATCCCCTGATTTTATACGCTGAACCCCCTTAAAAGCTTTCATACTAAGGTGAAAAACAGGTGACATAAGCATAAAATAAATATAGTGTATTAGTGTATTTGATCATCAGTGAATTATGTGTTTAACCTCTGACTTATTTAAGAGACTTGCATTACAGACTGGCAACTATCAAACCTAACATGTCCAAAGGTAAAAAGTTGAGTCTGTTAAGTTGTCAGCTATTAGCCCTTAATCAAGATGAGAGGATCAAATATATGTTGTTTTAGTTGTTTAAGTCTCAAATGTCTCTTGGTTAAAGATTCATATTTACAGACCTCAGAGTTGTATCAACGTTCTTATCAAACTCTTGGCGAGAAAGCAAATAAGTGCATTTCCCTAAGTTAAGAGCTATATATTAAGAGCTGTGTACATAGATAAAGAAATCACTGATTTTAGCTTTATCTAAGAAAAGTTGAACCCCTAAATAGACATCGTCTTCTACTGCAGTTGAGTTTCAGTTTCTATTCGCTATAATGTATTCCTCTGAGATATAAAAAAGCAGAAAACCATCTCAGATTAATCTGTAATTAACTGAGAGTCGGTGGATTCACCATCTGTCTCAGCAGCTGCAGTCCTCTCTGACCTCCACCAGGTGGAGACGCAGCACAGCGTTTGGATGCTGACAGTTGACTGACTACATTATATAAGATTTCCCCAAACTGCTCTGCACAGTCACTCTCTGACCTCTTCGTGGACTGTCACGTTCTCCCGGAGCTCTGAGGGGATTTGCATCTGTCAGGGTAAGACAGCAAAGACTCTGAAGCTTGTCACCAGAAAAAAAATAATACATGGGAGTGTTTTTCTGCTTGAGATGCCCATCACACCTTAATCTCAAAATTGTGGCTGTCCACGATCCACAAGTCCATGTGCAGCAAAGTCTGTGTTGATGTCCCTCTGGGTGTGCATGTCTATCCTGGATATTTTTAATATAAAGCACTGGCAGACCCCTTGGAGCCCCCATGTTGAAAATACAAAACAAAAAAGGAAAAGTGCCCTCTTTGATTACCCTTTTGTACATATAACAAAGTGGCCTCTAGGCGGCATGTGACAGTAATATACTCATTTAAGCAGTTACAACGTAATACAACTGATAGGACGTTGGAAATTATTATTATTACAATTACTATGCCAAGTAATGCATTATGACCTGACATTAGTGAAACTGGATATTTTTAATGAAGAAAATATGTTTTGGTTGTGGCTCTGATGTTGATGTGTGATTTAATGAGTTTCCTAAAGGACAGAAAGCTTTACTCGTGGCTAAAGTAACTGCTGCTAACAGCTGTCAGATATCTCACTTTGGGGGAGTGTTACTGTTTACGCTAATGGTACACATGCTTTATACAGGGAGAAGGAGATTTTAGATCTGTGGCTGAGGGGACCGAGGATGGCAAATAAATAGGGTTCAACAGCCTCTACAGACATCATGGCAGAGGCAAAAAGACCAAAGTGATTAAAGTAGGGACTGACCAATTCAGACCAATACACAATTTCACCTTTCACATTCACAGTTTCAGTTCTCACATTCACAATTTTACCTCTCACATACACAATTTCACCTCTCACATATACAAAAAATACATTTCACATATACAGTTTTACCTCTCACATACACAATTTCATCTCTCACATTTACAATTTTACCTCTCACATATACACAAAAATATCTCTCACATTCAGTTTTACCTCCCACATTCACAATTTCACCTTTCACATTCACAGTTTCACTTCTCACATTCACAATTTTACCTCTCACATTCACAATTTTACCTCCCACATTTACAATTTCACCTCTCACATTCACAATTTTACCTCCCACATTCACAACTTTACCTCTCACATTCACAATTTCACCTCCCACATTCACAACTTCACCTCCCACATTCACAATTTCATCTCTCACATTCACAATTTCACCTCTCACATGCACAAAAAATATCTTTCACATTCACAATTTTACCTCTCACATTTACAAAAAATACATCTCAAAATAGGTATTTTTTGTCAATGTGAGAGGTAAAATTGTGAATGTGAGAGGTAAAATTGTATTGCCTACACGGCCCCTCATAAAGAAGCATCCTGACAATAGTGAATGTTAAAATGGCTTTTTGACAGCTTCGTGAAATTAAAGGCAGCAGACAAGCTGGTCTTCTTGCTGTAGTAATATTAGCTGGTTTGCTATGTCTTGTGTTGTTGCACATGCTTGATGTTTGGCTGTGAGCAAAGCCGTCATGCACCCCACATCCTCCTCTCTCTGTGGCTGTCAGACTGAGCAGTGACAAGCATCCCATGGTTGGTGCTTCGGGAGAAAAACAATGTCCGACAGATAGATGATATAATGCAAAGGGGTGCTGGTAGTCTATCATACAATGATAGTTAGAGTGGTGATGTGTTGTCAAGAGGTTGTTGAAGCTTTTCACTGTGACATGCGGACAGCTCTTAGTTCAGGTGTGAATGCATTCAAGATGCATTGACGAAGCTTTTGAGATCTGATCACTCAGACCACATTGGGAGGTGCTGTGGGCCACATTTAGCCACATTCTTTTAGCAGTGTGTATACACAAATGCATGATGCCCCTCATTAAAGACTGCATACTCAACTGATATCCTGCTGGGAACTATGGGGGTCTCACTGTGCTCCTCATGTTGATAGACAAGCAAACAAGTGATCCGTGAGCACAGGATAGTGCATTTTTGCTTTTAAGTTTGTCCTTGGTATGTGTAATTTTGTAACTGTTTTGTATTTGCTGCTGCTTATCTTGGCCAGGTCTCCCTTGAAAAAGAGGTTCTTAATCTCAATGGGATTTTCCTGGTTAAAGAAAGGTTATTATAATAACTAAGTTACTACTTGTTGCTGCTGCTGTGTTTCTCTTGTCATAGAAACCACTGAGTGATCCTGTGTTTTAAAATTAAAATGTATAATGTCATTTAGCAGATGCTGTTATCCAAAGCACTGTACATTTGAGAGTTCATACAACACAAAGCAAAAATCAAGTCAGAAGACAACATATGAGAATGTGCCATGGGTTAAGTATCAGGTAGTGCATAAGGACAGTGCAAATAGCGTTTATCATACTGAGGTTTATCTTTACAGATCTGATCACATCCCTGGCTCTCTGAAGCTCTGTGTAACACAAAGATGACACTGTCTGCAGAATGGAGGTCCCCGGGGACAATTATCTTGTGTTTTTAGGTTCCTAGGCCTACAATGTACCCAAATTCTGATATAGGGTATTACTATAGACATCACTGTAATCAACGTCAGAGGTGTCAGCCATGTGTTTTCCAACTAGTTATTTAGAGCCAGGTGTAACTCTACATGCTCACAGCTGTCCACTTAAGATCAGATCACCCAAGATGCATGTTAATGCCAGTTCTGAACAGCGACAAAGTAACAGAACCCAGAAGATGAAGCGATCTCGCCATCGTGTTACTGCTTTTCTGCCAGAAACAACAACACTATATGGACATTTTTCACTAAATGCAACAAACTAGAGCTCCTGTACATTGTTTCCCCACAATAAACTGCATTGCCCTCCTAAAGTAACATATTACTTTCAAATGAGTGTAACTAAATTGCAATAAAATTAATTTTCAAAGACGCAGTGCCCTGGCTGATAGAAAACTTTTTGCGTGCTGGTGCTCTTTTTATTTTTCAGCCCCTGCCCCTCAGGCAGCCTGAGTCCACCACTGCTATAAAGCCTGTTTTTTTGTTTATATTTTGCAGAACATGCTTCCAATTTTCATCATGACAATGTGTCTTTATAATTAAAAAGGAAAAAGATGTGATGCCAAGATAATAGAATATAATTGAGTCCATAATTATCTCACCTTTGACCTCAAATTATCTTTCTGAGAATGCATTTTTAATTACTTGTCTTTTATTTGTGATTATGGATACATTTGCAGATAACACATCAGGGCCACACCTTTCCCCCTCATTCACTTGCAACATATAGCCTACCTGGAGGATTGCTATGGCAACAGGTTGCCAGTAGCGACGGGGTACCACTACATCCCTGCCTGTGTGTCTGCGGGGATGAGCGGCGCGTCAGGACGAGCAGAAAAAAACAAGCAGCGGAGCAGCAGAGGGTGAGGTCTGCCCGGCTCAGTCAGCAAACAGAAAAATAACCACTGCGAGGCGGTTTTTTCTGTCATGAAGTGAGGAGCCCTGCGGGTCTGCAACAAGGACAGCTCGCTGTTGTTGTTCTGGTGAGAGTCTGAACACAGAACCGTCGGATCTGCCAGGATGGAGAGCTACCGCTGACGGAGATCCCCGAGCTCCCTGACAACAACAGGTTAGTGTTTACAGACTCGGTCACTTTCACCTGCAGCTGATGCTCTCACGACCACCTTCACCTTCAGCTGGAAGCCTCAAAATGTGCTCGTTTCATGGTTTCCTTTAGCGCTGTGAAGGTGTGAAAGGTGCCGTCAGACGCACCGGAGAGGAAAAAACATCTTCTGTCTCTGGACGCGTTTTGATGCATCCACGTGTGCAGTGAGGAGTCCGGCTGCGTGGGGCTCATGTACCGGCTCATGTCATGTACCGGCTCATTACAATGTAAACTGGCAACCTATGCAGCCGGTGTAGGGTCAGTTGCAGACAAAACATATGCAGGTTTTTATACGGTTATTTAAATGGCGGCTCTTCATTTTGCGTTGCGGGTGTGTCTACCTTTGATCTCAGTTGGACTACAGGCATTTGGACGGAACAGACAAAAGACATTAGACTTATCAGTATAATAATTCATAATCTTATCTGCACTTTTTTGTATTATTACAGGCATTTTTTTTTTTTTTTTGCATATCTAGATTGGCGTCATATTTCTACCTCAAATTCCCCCCCTTGGCCTTTGTTTACTTGTATTTTTTTTAACTATTTAACTCATAATAGAAAATTAATATTTTAAATGTTTAATTATAAAATTGATATTAGGTTATATAGATGTATTGTTATTATTTGTTATTTTATTTATTTTTACTTATTTAATTATTTTATATTATTTATGTTATTATTCCAAGTGAAATGATTGCTGTTTTACTGAGTTCACAGAGAAAGTTGTGCAGTATGTTTTGTAAAAAATTTTTTTTAATTTTCATAACTGTTTAAAGATGCTCAAAGATATGTACTAAAACTTAGAGAATTTAGAGAAAAACTATTTTAAAAATTCAAGATGAAAACAAAAACATCTTAATATGTGCATTTGCAGAGTTCATTTGCAAAAAAACAGATAAGAACTATTTTCTTAAATGAATAAACCAGCACCAGTTGAATTGATATTCTTAGCATGCACAATAGAAAAAAACATGACGTTTAAAAATCAAAAGGGAGAGAGAGAAATCTTATCAAAATGACCAAACACCAGTTTACAGATATATCCTGCATGCACAAAAAATAAGAAATACAAATAAAACAGAGATATCTGGTGCAAATGAACCTTTCATTTCTACGTATGTTTATATATTTAGAGTTAGGTTTAATATTATACAGCATTTGTACAGCTCATAGTGGCCATTCAACAGTTGCTTCAGTCATTTAATAACACAGGACATTTTATATCATGAAATGATTGACAACATGCTGGAAAATGAAATCCAGTAAATCTCCTAAACCATTTTCATTTCACCTCCTCTGATGCACTTTGAATTCTCCATTAGTCATCTCACACACACACACACACACACACACACACACACACACACACACACACAGGCCTGCAGGTTAGATCAACTTTTCAACATAATCTGCTTCATTTCTAAATTTGGCTCGATGTTCGTGTCACACTCACTTCCTTGTCAATTTAACTCTCAGTGCCTGACATTGTTTTATCTTCTCTCCCCATTATCACCACAGCAACCATCACAGAGGCTGTACAGTTGGACTAAAATAACTTGTCCACTTATATAATGCGGGTCACTTTCTGAATTCCTGTCATCTGGAGGCTATTTCGGAGCCACAGAAGTAATTATTTTTTTTCCTGAAATGCCGCTGCTGATGATCAAAGTCCTTAGATATTGACTGATGGCCTTCTTCAAGAGGCGGAGATCTCATTTTGAAGTGAAAATATCTCTTTCCAAACTTGTCAAGGGAAGCTTAAATGTTTAGCGTGTAAGACTGTCAAGAAAAGCTCTAAACTCTGAGCACTAAGTCGTGGAGCTGCTGATGATGTAAATGTTGGGAGTCTTTGAAGTGCACTACATAACCTGCTAACAAATAGCAGAATGCTTTCTCGCCCCAAAGTGCTAATACCCAGTAACCTCACCGTGTCTTTGGGGGACATGAAGACAAGATTATGAGTTGACAGTAAACACTGATGGAAAAGCAGCGGACAAAGAAAAACAGCCCGTTCCTTATCGTTCCTCACAGCGAGGGCAATGAATCACTGCTGTGAAATATCATTTTTGAGTTTTAAGTGTGATGGATTACAGGCTGCTGATCAGCGAGGCAGGGCTGAAGGTTGCTCTCTCTCTGTCTCTCTCCTGAGAGTTGCCTACAGAGGTTTTTTTTTTTTTTTTTAAAGCAGAGAGAGACAGCTCTCCTGCCCGTCTTGTCACTTCATGCAGCCTCATAACATCCACCACCCCTCCCAAGTGATTGTCAGTCTCTCTGACGGCTCTTCACGCTTACAGAAGCGTGACCAAAGGACACAACCCGAAAAAGATTGGAGTTTGGGTTATGCAGACATTTCTCAGAGGCAATTGATAATCTTGCAAGGATTTAATTGATCTAAACATGATTTTCGGAGCCAATTAAGGGAGGTTTTTCAGCTTACAGGCTAAGCCAGGGCCACATATGCAACATGCTGGGTCTTATTTTCTAAATTTGGCTGTATTTTTCTATTAGGACAAGCAAAGAAGTAAGCCAATAAGATTTCATGTCAGTTAACTCTCATTTGGATGCAACATATGGAGGCTGTCAAGGGCAAATATGCTCCAACAGCCCAAAGCATTTCTATAAGGGAAAACATGCTGCAACTGAAGAAATGATGCCAATTCAAACGTGTGAAAATTCAGAGCAAAAAAAACAACTGAAGCGTTCTGCAGAAAGCCAAAACAAATAAGTTAACAGCAAATACAGAACAGTGCAAACATCGAAACAAATGCAACAGAAAAAAGCTGTTTATACAGTCAACACAATGGAGCCAGAAAGAGTTCACGAGTACAAACCTACACTGAGTCGTGACACTCTGCCAAACCGCTGCTTCGGGTTGATAGCTGTTTTACTTGTCTTTACATGATTGTGACTTGGTGATGTATTCATTATCCTTAACCGCTTATCCACACTCGGGTGGCGGGGGGCTTGAGCCAATCCAAGCTGACATTGGGCGAGAGGCGGGTACACCCTGGACAGGTCTCCAGACTATAACAGGGCTGACACATAGAGACAGACAATCATGCTGTCATTCACACCTCTTGGCAGTTTAGAGTCACCAATTAAACCTGAGTGCATGTTTTTGGACTGTGGGAGGAAACCGGAGTACCCGGCGAGAACATGCAAACTCAGAAGAGCAGCAGGCCGAAGTCGAACCGGCGACCCTCCGGTACACCACCGTGTACCCATGGTTATTTATCATACTTGGAAAAAGCGAAGAGAACTTGAAATGCAGCAAACTTGCCATTCAAACAGCAGAGAGATTGGGGGGGGGGGGGGGATTTCCAACCTAAACAACAGAATAGACCATTTGTCAGTACCACCCATAACGACACATCTGAGCAGACCGTTCTATAAATAGCACACAAGTCATTATACACACTGACGGTTTGCGGTGGTAAAAAAGGCTACAGTTTCTGTGAATTTAGGCTACAAAACCACTGACCTAGGTTTATGGCAAAAAACCTCCTGGTAAGGTGTTTAAAAGTATAAACCGTTATTAAATGTAAATGCTGGAAATGAAGCAGTTACGAGGGTGATGTGAGCCACGGAAGTAACGTAACAATGGAAGTTACGTTAAAAGTCGTTTACTTTTTTCTCCTGGGTGAGAGTCTGTTGTCTGTTCGACTCATCCACCTTCCCTCCCTCCAGCTCCGATTTCCACCATTTAAACAGAAACATAATCATGAGCCTGTAAAAACACCCTATATTGTGGTTTTTGAGGTTCGTGAGTTGGTTTGCTGGTGGTGGATGAATGACACTTACTTTACTTTAGATCTGGTCTCTTTATCACAGCTCTCCAAGGATGTATTATAATAATGTGTGTATGTATGTATGTATGTATGTATGTATGTATGTATGTATGTATGAATGTATGTATATGTATAATGTTCTATAATACATCCATGCTACACTATACTCTCATCTGGTTTCTCTCTATCGGGGTCGTAAGTCAGGCTGTTCCACTTAGTGCTCCCCCTAGAGAAACTTTTTCTGTTGCTTTTGTTTTCTTTGTTTGTGTGTTTTTCACTTTGCATCTTTTCTGTATTTGCAGGGTGTTTGCTGTTGATGTATTTGTTTTCTGCAGCACATTTTTTCATCTGCAGTTCATTTTTGTTGTTGTATCTGTTTTGGATTTATGCATTCTTTCATTGCCATTGTTTGTGAAGCTGCAGCACGTTTCTCCTAATGGAAATGTTTTAGCCGTTGTAGCAGGTTTGACACAGTCTGCCACCGTAGTAAAAAGATGAATGTTTACATTTCCTAGATCCTCCATTTTTAATATGCACTCATTTTCCAGAGCTACTTTCTGGTTCATTTTTAACCTACTGTACTTACTAAATGCACATTTTGTCAATACAAAAGGCAATTAATGTAAATGATTGTATGTTTACTTCAACTGTATTCAGATAATTTGGTTTAGATAAGTGTTTCCCCGGCAGCCACAGCAACAGTAAAATCCGTGCAGTTATGAGAAGATGAAGAAGATAGGGAAGCAGGAAAAAACTGTTTCTGCAACCTCACACTGTGTAAATTATTCAGACGCTTCTCTAATCTTTGCTTTTTTTCTTGTTAGTTTAATTATTCAAAAGAAACAAGAAAAAGAAACATATTCCTTTGGTTAAAACTGGCCACTATTAGTCGACATGCAGCCGATGACAGGGCTCACGAGTGAATGTGCCTTCAGTTTAAATTATCATGAGACTAAAAGTTTGAACATTAGTTCATAATTACATCTGACTGCTCAAGTTGCTCGGATAGATTTGCATGTTGTGACATCACAATGACCTCAGATCTCATTATGTTGGTGAACAAATATGTCCAAGGAATAACAGAATATTAAGCAGGAAAAAAAACAATCTTAGATGTCTGAGCAGCCTCACGTATAAAAGCTTTAAATAAGCATTGCTGTGTGTAATGCTCCTTCAGTGTAAAAAATAAAAATAAAAGACAAATTATAAAACTGGTTTGCGGCAATCACTCTGAGAGTTTTGCTCAGCTGGAGAAAAGACATAAAAGGATGAACAGTCCTGCTGGCTGTTTTCAGATTGATGAATTTACCTCCAACTTGCTTTTTTTAGAACCGATGAGCCAACAGTCTTCCCTAAATTGAATGTATTGGGCCTCTTTTTGGCAGAAAAAATGATCCACACAGAAAGCTGCAAGCTGCTCTCACAGTTCAAACTCAATCATGAGAAAATTGTGTCTGCTGCTAATGAACAGGCACCTAAACCTGATTAAGAAACTAGCTATAAGCACCTGCAGGGTCTATGCAGTGGGAGCAATTACTGTCACTCCTTGATCTCTGTTGTGCTTAGCCTTAACCAGTCAGACCAGTTTAACATATTAGAAATCTCCATGATACGAGCTGAGAATTGAAGCCAAGTTGTTGGATTAAAAAAAAAAATTGTCATTTTTGTCCATTGTGACTAGTTACAAACTCTTGTGCAACAAATATATTTTTTTATTTATTTTTAAAGTTCAGTCATTTCCTCAACAGCTGGTCACTGTAGTTTTTAGCAAATGTTACTCAAACAGGGAAAAATGATAAAGCGCATTTCTTTGTGAATATTTTAAGCAGTGTATTAACACATATGTAGTACTCAGGAGAATATTTACAGCAGCAGGGTTGAGAAGTATACACTTTATATGCATATATATTACTACAACTTCAACGTTATTGTCGCCAAGTAAATTTGATCTGCAGCCGGCATCACATCACATCAAGGACCATGATAAACATGAACTATTTACAACATTGATAATACAAAAAACACATTTCCACACGGCAATTGAGAGCAAGGTACACCTGCCACACTAAATCCGTAGCTAAAAAACAAGCTAAAAACAATATAAACAGCAAATAACATAATACAATGGCTGTAAAGAGCATATAAGGCTTTGCATACACAGTCAATACATGTGTACCTTACCTTTGCCTTGTCCTTTAAATGTACAATGATTTAGTAATTTAGGAATCTGCACTGCATTTAGACACAAACTAGATTTGTGACACAGGGCACCTGCTACGAGACAGAGCATCGATTAAATAAAAAAGCAGGACCCACATTAAAGCAGCGTACGTTGGTATTTTTTTGCACTTCTACAATTTCAGAGTGCAAGTCACCTCTACATCGCAGTTGTAAATATGAACAGCTGTACACATGCATTTCTCATTATTGCATTACTTTGATATGAGGTGGAGAGGTATCCTGTGGATCAAAAATAGTTGCTAAGAGCCAAACGTAAAGTAAGTGCAGCAACAGGAGACATAGCAAAGCAGCTAATATTACTTACAGTCCAACAGCAGCATTTTATTCCACGAAACTTTCACCTCAAACTAAACGCCAGTCCAAGATTTCATTTTGTCCTGCAGCCTCTTGCTTGGTCAATTTCTCTTTTTCTCTCTTTCTCCACAACATCCACTGCATTGTCCTCACCTCTGCCATGATGTCCTTACAGGCTGCAGTTCCATTACCCACTCACCCGGCTCCAGTTCAGACACAACCCAGGCCTAATGACCTCCTGCTCCCAGTGGTCCAAAGCACCTGTGCGAGCAGCTAACGCTAACACTCCCCCGGTGCTCCGAGCCTGGCAGTACAGCTTATTGAGCTAACTAGATGAGAGCAGCTACAGTTAGCAACAGTTTGCATGTAGCATTACTTCACAACAAGTGAAGCTTCCTGTCTGTCAGAGGGAAAACTTTAAAAAAAAAAACAAATTTTCTCTACAAACTATGATCCAGTTTCACCAAAAGTAGCAGTTTGGGGTGCAAAGTGAGAATAACAGAGGCACAATTCTCCCTATTACAAGTTGCATAATGTTGCTTTAAAGCACTCATCACACCAGTTGATATTTAACTTCTGTATTTCTGATAACAACAGGAAGTGTTTAATTTCTGTATTTCCAAACAATTTTAATTTACATTAACACAAACCAGTTGACAGTTTCTTCAGGGTTGTAGAGATTACCAGTTGGAAATCCAGCCTTCATTACCTTTGTTTGTTTGTTCGTATGTCTAATAGGGAACCTTGTCTGAGATGATGTGCATGATGACTAATTTGCTGATGCAGCCTGGTTGCAAAGGAATATATTTTATTGGATATGGGATTTGAAATTTCAGAAGCTTGTGACATTTCTACCTCCAGAGCAGTGTTCCTTGCAAGAAAATGTTGTATAACAAAACTCCAAACTGCCAATTTAGACCCCCTGAGTTGCAGAAATCGAGGGCCAAAGGAGTCCCCTGAGACGTCTTTGCTCACAGAGCGGGCTTTATGCCTGGAGTTCCAAAAATGAACTCTTCTGAGAACCACTTTGTTCTGTCCGGGGTGACATTTTGTTTTGTTCCTCTCTCTTTTAAGTCTATAGATTTGAGACCGTTTCTGTTTCTGCGGTTACATTAAGTTGATATATTTGTTTGCTGTTTCATCTGTCAAACCAAAGAGGACACGATCCCCAGTATAATCCGTCTGTTTGGATTCTCTCACAGGTCTTATCCACTGAGCGAGCACCAACTTCCCCTCCTAAATCTTTCAGCAACCGACAAAGAGCTGGAGCCGAGACGATCAAGCATGGATGTGCCCCGGATGGCTGAGGGCCTCTTCAGCAGCACGCTGTCCTCGTCAGGTGGCGGCCATCACGTACCATCCTACCTGACGCTGGAACAGAAGGCCGCCTTCATCTTCGTGCTGCTGCTCTTCATCTTCCTGGCCCTCCTCATCGTGCGTTGTTTCCGCATCCTGCTGGACCCGTACCGCAGCATGCCCTCATCCAACTGGACAGATCACACCGAGAAGGACACGTTCGATTACCGCATCGTCTGAGGAGCCCCGAGGGTGCGTTACATTTGCACAAATTAGAAAATAAATAAAAAATAAAAAACTGATTTGATGCGTAAAGAGCGCTTTGACCCGAAGAACAAATGACAGCTGATTCACCAGGAAAACAGCTTTCAGAAAATCTTCTGAAGGTGTGACTGAAAAGAAGTACGATGGCGGATTGTCGTCAAAATGAGCGCCAACCAGAGTTCAACAGCTTCTCCCTGCCAAATCTGAAAATTCTCAACTATAACAAGACAACCAGAACTATGCTATGAAGATTATCGACGATCAAACCCTCAGTCCAAGCGATACCCATGACTTCCATCCCCCTCCATCAGTTCTCCTGTGGACTACCTCGTTCCTCCTCCATCTCACGTGTGGAAGACTCACATCGCACACAGGGTCGAATATCTTTTAAGGTCCAAGCCAGTTGGAGAAAAACAGTGTTTACATCTTATCATGTTTACGTCCTTAGATTTTTATTGATAATGTAGACAATCAGTGTTTAAAATAGTCGGTGAAAAATCAAGTTTATAGTTTAGATTGTTGAGATTTTTTTTGTGTGTGTATTTTGTCTTAATTTGTGGACAGATGCGAGAGGTCAAAAGACTTTGTGTGAGTGATATGATTCAGGCGAAGAGGAATAAAATGCCTTATGTCTCTGTAAGATGTTCTGTGGGGGTTGTTACCTTCTAGACAGCTGGGTATCAAGGTCCTAAAGCAGGTTAAATAATCACTGTCGTGGAGAAGTTGTCCCTTTAATGTTTTGGAGAGATTTGAACAGCTAGTTGCCCGCAGTGAGTAACTAAGAGTGTTCTGTGTGTGCGATAAAAAACTATGTGTCCTTTCCGTGTTGGACAGGCCTTTGGTGTCCATGTCTTTTAGATGTCAACAACCAAAAGAGGTATTGAAGAAAAAATAACGTTTACTGTGCTGTACCGTGTGCCTAATTTGAAAAAAAACAACAAAAGATTGATGTTCTAGGAAAAAGAAAGGAAATGGGTTTCATATTTTTGTCTTTAAATGTAGTTTTTTTGTGTGTCGTGCCCATTTAAAGAAACTTAAACAGCATTTTACTGCCTGCAGTTGGTATATTGACAGTTGGTATGCCAGATTCTGCAGAGTGTTGATGGTGAAGATGACGATGCATTTTCACATCAAACCCTTTACGGACTGATGTTGTGGCTCTTTTGTTGGGCAATTTTTCAACTGTGCGCCTTATAGTGTAGATTGTTTACAGTATCGTAGGTAGCGGAGACGCTGGAAATCAGCCAGTCACTGATGCGACTGCGTCTTTGCACTTCACGGAGATGTCATACAACCCGCTAAAAAGAAAAAGATATTTAAAAAAAAAAAATCCCTGCTCTTGTTCCTGCCGGGACAGGAAGTGAACTCTGACCCTTTCGACGACGTGTGATGTTCTTGTGATCTGCTGTGGCCTTTTCCTACCTATCGCAGATGTTGCGATGTTGTGCTGAGGTGACGTGTTATTTTCCCCCCCGCATGTATTTCTTGCAGAGTACCCTCTCCGTGCATGATAAATGGTGAAGTGCTTTAATCCTGGTGTTGTAGCTGTGGGTCAGTTGCTCAAGCAGCTATTTCCCGTCTGTACTGGAGCCTTTTGTTTCAATCTGTTTTTCCGCCTGGAGCCACCGTTCTTTTTCTAATAAAAATGATCAGAGCGCACAACTGCCTTTCAATGTGTTTTATTTCATTAGGTTCATTCACCAGGCGGGAAAAGTGGCAGGTGTTAAAGACAAACAAAAAACGGATGAGAAAAACGTTCCAAGGCACCCTGCCCTTTTCAAGGCGGCCATATGTGCCGGAGGCCCACTACATTCTTTTTCCCATTTTATCAGCGACTGGCAGTGGTAGCCGGCAGGTGTCTCGATTGGTTTTCTGTGAACCCAGACACTTTGTCTGGCTACACACACACAGACACACATACACACATTCTAGTCTCCAGGCTCCAGGCCCAGGCTGCTCTTTGAGCCGAGACCCTCCAGAGCGCCATGCAGAATAACAATCTTCTGTCTGACACTGAATATGTTGATATGCAATCATCATCTGCTGCACACATCCCTGAAAAACCTGCATCGTTTTCTCACATGGAAGCAACACGTGGATAAACTGACTTGTGAGTTTTGTTAGCAAGTGAATATGTGCATCTGTTCTGTGTTACTGAACAATTCTGCTGATATCACACATCCACAGGTTTTATCTTTATTTTTTTAAGGGAGGGCCACGGAGCTGAAACGGATCAGAATTTTAAATGCGAGCTGATCCCACAGAGGAGAAATGTGCAGTCTCCGCTTTTTGAATTATTATGTAAGAGACAACCTACGTCTTTACTAAAGCCTTTTCACCGTTTGCTCTTTTTTAAAAGTCAAAATAGTGCTGTGGCTGCCCTTCTGTGGCTGATTACGGCTGTAATATGAAAGCAGAACTAAAGACGCACAGTTTGTTTGTACAGAAACCTGCTTCTGCTTAATGCATGAGGGCAGAAAGGAATGAGCCAGTTTGTTACACAAGCAGCTGTGAGTAGTGAAGACAATCTGCTGGGATGCAGAAAACATCAGAGAATTGGGCTTGTTGATGAGATATCCAGGATTTAAAAAGCATGTCACCTGCACTCAAGACTGATTCTGACATGAAAGCGAAACACCTTAAAAGTTATCAGTCCAAAAATACTTTTGTTTTTCTTCAAGTATCACCCATGGGGTTTGACATTCTGATCATTTTGAGCGATACCGAAAATAGAAACAAATCATTTTTGGAAAGAAAGCCTTCATTTTCTGTCTCTGAAATCTCATTAGCTCATGCCAAACAAAGATTATAATCCAATCTAAACACGCCCTTACACAGCAAGAGAACATTAACCATTATGGATCAATATCACAGTCATGCTTTATGCAACGTGACTCATATTAAAGAAAGCCTCTGATAATTGAATTATTTTCATTCTCTGCTGTGTGCGCTCAGACGCCTTATGCTGAATTTATTCCCTTCCCAAACGCCCCATTTCACCATTCAGCCTCCAGTTAATTTTCTGGTCTCTGAACAGGTTGGAAGGGACCGTTCCCCTGTGAATGTGAATAGCTGTGCACGAAGACTTAAGGAAGGGGACTACTGATATTGTATAATTGATTTTGCAGTGATTCTTCTTTTTCCCAAGAGCCGGTGACGTTCACAATAGTCTGTCACCTATTTCACTGAATATGCTTCAGGGAACATTGGCGCCAGAGAAAAGATGATCGCCAGCATTATTCAAAAATGCTTTGGGTCTGCACCTTTCAGAGAAATACTGGAAAGATCTTCTGAGACGTAGTCAAAGTCAATCTTTATGGAACTGGAACCTGATCGTGGTGTTATATGGAAAAGTTGAAGGATCAGCAAAGGGATGACATCTCTGTTTGATGCAGTGTCACAGCAGTTGCGTAGACATTTTATTCAAAAAGTCAATCATGACATCACCAAAGTTAGCAAGATTCATCCTCTTAGAACAATGAATGTCTAAAACACTGGTAATGAACTGGCGGCCTGCAGGCTACTGACTGTATGTCCCGCCAAAGCTTTGCATCCGTCGTGTTGAATATTAATGAATTCAGAAAAATCAGTCAAGTTGCCAGAATAAATGTTAGCATTGTACAATTCTACAAACCACAGATTACACTGAATCTCAACACTTTTGAACCACAAATGTGTTGAATAATAACGTTTCTTAACCGCTGCAACATGTTCTCATTGTGAAATGTGCCAACCACTGCTTTAATACAACATACACTACTGCTCAAAAGTTTTGGGGTCACTTGGAAATGTCCTTATTTTTTAAAGAAAAGCACAATTTTTTAAAATTAAAATAATATTCAATAAATCAGACATATTGTTATTGTGGTAGATGACTATTAAAGCTGGAAACGGCTGATTTTCTTATGTAATATCTATTATTTATTGTCAGCAACCATCACTCCTGTGTTCCAGTGGCACATTGTGTTAATCCACATTTATAGTGTTGAAAGGCTCATTGATCATTAAAACACCTGATCATTATGTTAGCACAGCTGGAAACTGTTTTGTGCTGATTTGAGAATCAATAAAATGATCCTTCCTCAGGCTGGTTGAGGATCTAGAGGTAAAGTTGGAGATTTGTACAGGTTAAATTATTATTTCTACCCTTGTCAATCTCTTTACTATGTTTTCAAATCAATTTGTAACTCATTTAAAAAAAAAAAAACAGTTTATTTTAATGGAAAACAACATTTTCTGGGTGACTCCAAACTTTTGAGTGCAGTGTATATGACAATATTGAATCAATTTGTTGCTTTGAAGGCACGAATACTGCTGTGTCAATTAACATTATTATTATTATTATCATTAATAATGTTAATTATTAATATTATTATTATTATTATTAGAGCCTAAAAGCCGTTTCATAAATATATCATTGTGCTTTTGCTTTTAAACGTCTTTTTAATCGTGTTGTGTTATGTAGCACCTAGGGATAGCTTTTAACAATTAAAAGTGCTTTACAAATAAAATACTTTTATTATAGACTTCGATCCAATACAGATAAAGATCTTTTTGCTTGAACAGACATTTCTGTACACCTCTACTCGTTATCATTATATATTTTCAAATGTCTATTAAAAATAATATCACTTTTGTAAGAGAGCCAAAAATAATAAGGATAAGCTACACTATATATATATATATATATATATATATATATATATATATATATATATATATATATATATATATATAATTCTAGGATAATTGGGCCTTTTTAAATTATTTTTTATCCTGTTTCATTGACAAATATAGTTGGTGACCTATGATCTTAACAAAATTTGATTCCCATTTACACTGCAGTTTTTTGAGATATTTCAGTGGTGGATTGACAGATCAACATAGCCGTCCCTTGAACAATGCTGCTGGCAAAAATAGAAGAATAGAAATAACCAGTCTCCAAAAGGTATGCGGTGTTTTTCTCACAATGCAAGTATTTGTTTTAATTTGTTTTAGTCTCCTGGATTATAGGAGGTTGGCATTTTTAAAGCCATCCATTTAAATGAAAGACACAAACTGAAATGAGGTATGGCTGCATTATAAGAAGGGATTGTATAGATGAGTAGCCTTTCTCCTCAGGCAGGTCGTTGTGAGCCTCGGGGCCCTGAGTGATGAGGTGCTGTCAGTCCTGGTCTCTCTGGGACAGCCTGAGGGCCCCTGCCAGGTGATCTCAGGCTGTGTGAGTGCTCATATAACCTTCAAAGCTCTACGACACAGCAATGACTGGTTACACAAAGTGCTTTTAGGGCTAAAACTTGAGATCGGTTCTGAAAATTAGAGGCAGCCTGTGTGAGCAGAATAAAACAGGGGCAACATGATCCCGTCTCCTACGTCTTGTTTGAAGTCTGGAGCTGGTCTGTCAGATTCATGTCAGCCACAATCTGCTTTAGCCCTTAGTACATCAGAGGAAGACAGCTGTTCAAGAGCTCACATCAAATGCAGGCGCTCACTCCCACTGAGCCATTTTCTGCTCAAATTTCAAGAGTTTCACTCAGAGCTGAGTGCAACGATGTTTTTCACTACAGCGTCCGAGTGTTTGCAACTGGGAGCTGCCCAGTATAATGACAGTCATTACTGGTGACCACTGGAGAGCTTCACTAGAGCAGCTGGAGGATAAATGCTTCCACTGGCTGCAGTACAAAAAAATAATGGAACATTTGCATAAATTATCATTTCACATGCATATAATAAGTATTAGGCTCACTCAGTTTGTTGGAATGTCTGGATCAGCTCTTCTTACCTTTCAAACAGGAGTTTTTCAGTCACTGTTTATCACTATGCCTCATCAAATAATTATCTGTTTCATGGTGTTCCCCCCTGGGTTCTGTACTGGGCCCGATGCTGTTTGCTGTGTACATGCTTCCTCTCAGTTAGATAATTAGTAATTTATCATTTATCATTTTGTTTAAGCCCCAAATGTTGCAAATGCTTCTTTTACAAAACTGCCTTAACTTAAAAAGGATTGGAAGGCGGATTATTTTGTCTCTTTGTCCCCTTGTGTTAAAGCTTTTCTCCTCCTTTCTCTGGGTGTTTCTCTGGACCAGGCTTCAAGTCTTGGCCAGCATGTTGGTTTGCTTCTGTTTCTACCAGCTGAGGAACATGTGTTAATTTGCTTCTGTGTTGATTATTGAAATTCCCTTTTCATCTGCCTAAGCAAGACGTCCCTCAATCGTCTACAAGTGGTTCAAAATGTCTCTGTTTTTAAACATGTGATAATAAATATTGTGTGACTGAATTAATTGGTTAGGTTGAGAAAAAAAAATATGGTTTGGGTTAGAAATTAACCAGTTAACTAGATGATGTTATGTGGGAGACATAGAATGTGATATATGTTCATACGGAAGTTCATTTACAAGTTCATTTAAAACAACATTGCCTTTTGGTTTCATCACGGACATGAAAGGTGTTCTCCTGGGTCACAGTTCTGTGCAGTTTGTAGAATAGACACTACTGCTCAAAAGTTTGGGGTCACTTAGAAAATGTTTTCCATGAAAATATAGTAAAGACAAGGGACAAGGGTAGACATAATATTCTTAACCTGTACAAGTCTCCAACTTTACCTCTAGATATTCAACCAGCCTGAGGAAGGATCATTTTATTGCTTCTCAAATCAGCATAAAAAACTGTTTTCAGCTGTGTTAACATAATGTTCAGGTTTTTTTATGATCAATCAATCAATTAATCAACCAATCAATCAAGCAATCAAACAATCAATCAATGAGCCTTTCAACACTATAAACATGGATTAACACAATGGGCCACTGGAACACAGGAGTGATGGTTGCTGACAATATATAATAGATATTTCATGAGAAAATCAGCCGTTTCCAGCTTGAATAGTCAGTTACCACATTAACAATTTCTAAATGATTGTTATTTTATTTTTTTGAAATGTGCTTTTCTTTCAAAAATAAGGACATTTGTAAGTGACCCCAAACTTTGGAGCGGTAGTGTAATTTCTTCCAACGAACTGAACCCAACAATGCTGTCTTCAAAGCCACCAGACTCCATTGACAAAAACAATAATTTTACCTTATAAAAGACTGGAATTGATGGTCTACCATCAATTGATCATCAGAATGATTGATGCCATGAACTGTTTATTTGTTGTTGTTGCCATTGTGTCCAAACTAACCTTTAAAACACCAAAGTCACACAATAACACAGACAAACTGTTCTGCAAGGTAAAATGACTGTTTTTGTCGGATAGAATAGCTTTAGTTTCCCCATATAAACTTTATAAGTAAAGTTGAAACATTTAAAATACTCTAAATATAGCATACACTTAAACTGATACCCATTATTTTTTAGGTGGTTAAGATAAGTTCAGCTGCTGCAACAAGTTGGTTTCCCAGAAAAGATACAGCCTGTCCATCAACTGCCCTTTAACTCTGCTGAAGTGTCCTTGAGCTGCTATCTGCTGGCTGTAGGTCACCCTGGATAAGAGAACATCAAGTGCTCTTACTGTAATTGCTTTGTGATTATCTTTGACCGAACTGTGCACCTTCTCTGAGGCACATTCATCAAGTGACACATCACAGTCTGAAGGCCCAGTCATAACAAAAATTGGAAACACGAAAATACTTCTGCAAAATACAACACAGAAAGTGAATTTACCCACTCATAGAGGTGAATTCTAGCTAGTATTATATACCTAACTCAGCTACCATTCAGTCAAGAGTCTGGTCATGAAACTATAGGTGATCCAAGAGCTAAGAAACACAAAGTGGTGAAAACCTGAACATTGTCCAAAGTCCACGAGACCTTGTTCTTAGCTGTTGTGTCTGTTTCTGTGCAAATATATCGAGAAGAGTCAAATGTCTGATATGGGAACTTTCCTTGTCATAATTTTGACTTGGTGTCTTGGAACTCTATGTACAAGTCAGTTCAACAGCTTTTTAACAAGGATATTACATTACATGGATGTGACGTTAGACGGAAAACTTTGAATCAAAATTATTTTCAGTTTTTAATTAATTTCGTTGTAATAAATCTTACTGGAAAATGTAAAAACTGTGTACACAAACTGACACCAGAGAAAAATATTTCGTGGTTCACTTCTGTCACCGCATTTAGTTGTGATGGTGAAGGTTAGGTGTGTGTGTGTGTGTGTGTGTGTGCGTGTGTGTGTGTGTGTGTGTGTGTGTGTGTGTGAAAGAGAGAGACTTCTATTCTATGTATGTATGCAGCACTTCATTGTGCAGCTCCCTGTCTGCAATTGTGCAGTTTAATTTAAAAATGTTCTTTGTTTCAGACAGAAAGAGTGCATCTTATAAAACTCTGAGTTAAAAGTCCTTTTCTTTTGTTGAACTTCTTTCTGTGCTGACTGCAATGTCGTCTTGAGGTTGTCTGAACTAGTCCCAGCAGCTATGTATGAGAGACTCCCAATGCAATTTCATTGCCTGTTACTTGAAATTCTCCACAGCGTGTGCAGAATTCTAATTCTCTAACTAGCTGATTGTTTTTGTCTTTCTTGTTGGTATATTGCTGCTTTTTATAGAAGCCATCTGCATTAATGATGTCAGTGCATCCCTGTTCTCAGTCAGGTCCTGCGCAGTATTCCAGAGTGTTAAGCCTGTGTGTTGCCCACTCACGCTGCTGCCCCTGCAGGGTGGAGATGAACCGCTGGCCCGGGGACGCTGGCCATGTTGGTCCGTCACTATGGTGATGACCCCGTGCCCACTGTCGCCCACCACATGCTGACTGGTTGTTTCCACCGACTCTGCAGCCATCACATCCTCTGACTCGCCTGAAGACAACAGTTGGGCTTGTTCTGTTAAATAACAGCCACCGCCCAGGACTACACCAACATTATGATGCTGTGCAAAAATGAACTGGGGCCAAAAATGTTACACAACCAGAAAGAAGGGTAAATCAAGGATAACTGAATAACGATTTTTTTAAGACACTCAGTGGATATTTAATGACATTTTAAATGAACATGGAGAAGCTGATGCTTGTTGTTTTATTCTGACAGGAAAAAGAAATGGAAGGAGTGAATGGCCGGATAAATCATTTGTCTTATTGGTTGTGCCTCCTTCTTTCCGTCCCTTTTCTAGTTCTATTCATTGGTAATTCAACACTCCATTGCCTTTATCTGGTGCATTAGATTTATTCTTTACAATATAAGATGTTGGCAAATCTTAATTGTTTCACTTGTCAGTGACATTTTGTTTCTGTTCTAGTTGGTGGAGTCCTGTCCAGATGTTTCCTGTTGGTTGTCAGATACGATGATAGTATGTCTCTTGGGATAACACAGTAAGTCTCCTGAGGTTTCTTATTTCTCACCTGCACACATTTGAAACTCCCTCCCATCTGTTGTTTATTCATCGTCTCTGTCATCTAATTTCTTTACTTTATCATTGCACCTAACCACAACTGACGGATGCATGTGTGCCGCCTCCTTGCGTGGTGGTCTGAGAGCTGTGGATATATCAGATTTTGTTGTAGGGTGAGAACATTTAAAAATGAAATCAGATCTGACTGTATTGAAGAAATACATCTGGCAAATTATGTTTTAACCCATAATAATTAAGTTGACCGAAGTGCTTAAACTTGCACTAACTTTTTGAGGAAACGCTATCTTAAATCTCAATGACAGTGAGGAAACACCAAATAAAATGATAGAAATAAACTTAAAACAATATAATACAATAAACAGATAACAATCAGTAAATAAATAAATACATGGATACTTAATAAATAGATAATAATAAAAATAGTAACAACAATAATTATTATCATCATATATATAAACTAAACTATAACACTAAAATAAATATATTTATATATTTATTTTTAGTATATATATATATATATATAGTATAGCTTTTAATTCAGTTTTATGATGTAATGATAATGTTAATAAAAGTTATTGTTATTTTAATTATTAATTTATAATTATTGTCTATCTATCTATTTTTATTTTAAGACATTAATAAAAGCCAACTAAAATAAATAAATAAATATTTATAAATAAAATAAATAGAGAGATAAAACTTAAAGTTAAAAGCTAGACTAAATCAGTAGGTCTTGTGATGATGAGAGACAAATTGTTTTTTTTATCCTGTTTTAATTGTGCCTTGAGTTGTACCTATACATTTAAAAGATAATTTCTGCGAGCCAAGAAAGTCTCTTTGAGCTGTTTTACTCTCCATCAATTCCAAAAATCGTATCATGATCATATCAAAAGGTAAACTGACAACTAATTCCTAATTTATGATTATTTTAATTGATATATTTACATGCCTTTTGATGGAGAAAGTGGTATTCAATACATTTCTGGTCTCTTATTCCATTTTAGATGAATGTGTAATCCAATTAAAAATGTTCCAGAGTTGAAATGAAATAAAACACTGAAAGACTTTGATGTATAAAATAAAACCCTACCAATTGTTTAATCTGTCTGAAGATAAAAGGTTTAAACACAAAGATAAGAGTAGATAGTATCAGTATTCTGTAATTGAAACTGACACTTTTCAGCACATAGTTTCATTCTGTTAGAAAGAGTCAGAGAGAAGCAGGGTTGGCCCTGAGGAAGGTGAAACTGATCTCTGCTGCTGAAAGTGAGAAACCATTTTCAGAGTCATTTCTTTGATGGTATGACATTTACTTTTTTCTTCTTGAAACAGCTTGAAACCATTTTCCGACCAAAAGTAATCATGCACTTAATGGTGGATAAAATATGATAGCCATGATAGGTGTATGCTGGGATTTAAAACCAATAGTTTGTTTTATTGCCTATCCACTGGTGATTCACTTTCAGTGTAGCGGCGATGTGATTTCATCTGAAGGAAACATTTTATCTGCACAGAATTGATAAGAAAGAGACATAATGTCATTATTTTATGGATGGCGTGTAAACATGGTTGTGGCTTTAGAGATGAGAGCAGCACATCTGGGAGCTCTTTAAATTGACTGGCAGTGATTTCAAATTACGAGCTCTTGTGCTCTGCTTTTTAGCTGTAAGGAACCTGCAAGGCCAGTCAGGCAAACAGTTAAATATATATATATATATAATGTAAAGAAATAAGGGTTATTGAGTGTCCTTTCAGTCTGACAGATTCCCTATAGCCTATTATGATCATGGCATTAATGCAGTATTATGTTTGAATTTAGATAATTAATATGCCAATCATATCTAAAATTGCTTCAAGGAACAGACAGGTGTAGCAGTTTTACTTTGTACATGTATTTTTTGATCAAAGTCTTTTTATTGTTATTTTCATTTTTCCAACTATACAGAAAATACAAACAATACAAAACTACATGAACAAGCATAAAATAAACCCTCCCCACCCCATCCCCAAAAATACCAGACCAATGTCGGAATATGTATGCATGTAGCCAGATGACTGAGATGGAAAAAGAAAAAGTATGCATTTAAAATTACAATCATTCCATAGGTTCCACAAACAGTTTCACAGGGTCACATATCTACTGTATACAGTTACATTACTTATTCAGCAAGGTTGGCAGCCGCCACATTCTCAACAAAGGATATAAATGGTTGCCAGGTCGAGTGAAATTTCCCGACAGATCCTCGAATGGTATACCTAATTTTTTCTAGATGGATATGACACATAACCTCCCTGATCCAGTGTCCATATACTGGGGGATGAGAATCCTTCCATTTAGAGAGAATAAGCCTTCTGGCCAGTAAAGAGCAGAATGCAATCATGTTTATATTGCACTTACTGAGAGAGACATCCACTGGGGTCACCCCAAATAG
Organism: Centropristis striata; assembly: GCF_030273125.1. Classification (NCBI taxonomy): domain Eukaryota; kingdom Metazoa; phylum Chordata; class Actinopteri; order Perciformes; family Serranidae; genus Centropristis; species Centropristis striata. Next base: position 21,620,028 of record NC_081524.1, on the reverse strand, counting down.
TGAAATTAGAGGGGATGGATCTATTGTTTTCCCACAAATATTAGAGAAGGCCTCAAAAATAGATTGCCAAAATCTATACAACCTTGGACATGTCCAAAACATATGCAACAATGTGGCCGGAGCTTGTTTACATCGGTCACAAATTGAGTCCAAATCTGGTTTAAATTTAGATAATCTGTCCTTGGACCAGTGAAGTCTGTGTACGATTTTAAACTGAACCACAGCATGTCTTAAGCATACAGACGAGGAGTAAATTCTCTGAATAATACTTTGCCAGACGTGCACTGAAATAGGTTCCTCTAAGTCTGTTTCCCATTTATGTTTAAGAGACTCCAAACTGGTCACTTGCTGTGAATTGAGCAATGTATAAATTTTACTAATAATTTGTTTGGTAACAGTAGAACATGTAAAGATGGAGTCTAAAAGTGACATGGGAGGGCATGAGGGAAAACAGTCCGAGTTAGAAGTAACAAAACTTCTGACCTGAAGATACCTGAAAAAATCTGACCTTGGAATACCAAATTTCCGCGACATCTGTTCAAAGGAGGCAAACTTATCATCTATGTAAAGGTCGTATAGTGACTTTATTCCAACTTGTTGCCAGGAGTCAAAGGCATCATCGATTAATGATGGGGTGAACATGTGGTTTTTTGATACTGGAGCAGCAAGTAACAGCCCCGTAATGTTGAGAGATCGTCTAAACTGGTTCCAGATCTTCAGTGTATGGATAACAGTCGGATTGGATGTAAAGTGAGAAATGGGCTTTTTATAAGGTAATTTAGAACACAGCAAGGCTGCAGGCGAGGTATGTTTAATTGAGGTCTTCTCCACTACCAACCAGCTGAGATCATCAGCATCACTCCTCATCCAATACATCAGTGTTCTAATATTAGCAGCCCAGTAATAATGTCTAAAGTTTGGGAGTGACATGCCTCCCATTGTACGGGGCAGTTGTAAAATATTTTTACCTATCCTTGGCCGTTTCTTATTCCATATAAAAGCAGAAATCTGACTATCCAAATTAAAGAAAAATGATTTTGTTAAAAACATAGGGAGATTTTGAAATAAATAGAGAAATTTAGGGAGCACATTCATTTTGATAGAATTTATCCTTCCTCCTAAGGAGAGAGGTAGGGCGTCCCAGCGATCTAAATCTTGTTTAAGGCTTGATATCAAAGGTTGATAATTAGCCTTGTAGAGGTCCTTGTACTTGCGTGTCACCCATATCCCCAAGTATCTAAATTTTTTAGGGCTAATTTTGAAGGGACTTGGCCCGATACCTGACCCATCTGCAGACATAATAGGCATCAGCTCACTTTTCTGGAGGTTGACTTTATAGCCGGATATGCTTCCAAATTTCGCAAGTAAGATCAGTAATTCTGGAATGCTAGAGAGAGGGTCAGAGATAAACAGCAACATGTCATCCGCATATAGTGATACTTTATGCTCTGAACCAGCCAGCTGAATCCCCTTGATCGTGGAGCTCTGTCTCAAAGCGATTGCAAGCGGCTCGATTACAATCGCAAATAGGAGTGGTGAAAGAGGGCACCCCTGTCTAGTACCTCGTTGCAACTCAAAATATTTGGATATATTATTATTAGTGCGAACCGCAGCCATTGGAAGTGTATATAGGATTTTGATCCAAGAAATGAATTTAGGGCCAAATCTAAATGCTTCCAAGGTCTTAAAAAGGAAGTCCCACTCCACGCGGTCAAATGCTTTTTCAGCATCGAGCCAAAGTATCAACCCATTGTTGCCGTGGTTAGTTGGAGATGGACCATACAAGATATTTAATAGGCGCCTCATGTTAAAAAACAAATATCTGTCCTTTATAAAGCCCGTCTGATCAGGGGAGATAATGGTTGGAACCGCTTTCTCAAGGCGGCGAGCTAATATCTTTGCCAGGATTTTTGCATGTGTTTAGGAGGGAGACAGGGCGATATGAACTGCAGTTAAGAGGGTTTTTATCCTTTTTGAGCAACAATGAGATAACTGCTTCACGCATGGAGGGAGGTAAAGATCCTGAGAGGAGGGATTCATCAAATACTTTTAATAATAAAGGGGAGAGCTGAGTCTCAAACTTTTTATAGAATTCCGTTGGAAAGCCGTCTTGCCCCGGGAACTTGCCACTCTGCATATCTCTGATTGCTGAGATTGCCTCAATAACTGAAAGATCCCTCTCCAATTCAGCAACTAAATCAGAATTCACAAACGGCATACTCAGGGACTTAAAGAAGTCACCTACTTCAGATGGGTCAGTGGTTGAATCAGAGGTGTACAATAACTGATAGAACTTACTAAAACAGGAGTTAATTTCTTTGTTATCAGTCAATCTTACACCGTGATCATCATGTATTGCTGGAATAGTTTGGTTGGCGTATTTTTGGCGCAGCTGATGTGCAAGCACTCGCCCAGCCTTCTCCCTGTGCTCATAGTGGCCATGTCTCGTTTTGGAAATAAGATATTCAGCCTGACGAGTAGACAAGTTGTCAAACTCTGTTTGTAGTATTATACGGTTTTTAATCAGATTTGCTGAAGGGGAATGGCTATATGTCCTGTCCAATGCCAGTATTTCATTGGTCAGCTGTTTAAGACGTTCATTTTTAGTCTTCTTTTTGTTCGCACAATATGAAATAATTTGACCCCTCAGGTATGCCTTTAATGACTCCCAGATAGTAGAGGACGACATACCTGGGGTTTGATTGATCTCAATAAAGAATTTAATTTCAGATGATATAAAACTAACAAACTCTTCCTCTGAGAGAAGCAAAGCGTTAAATCGCCATGGGCGATAGATGGGCTGTGTATCAGGAATGAGTATTTTCATACTCAGAGGCCCGTGATCCGAAATAACTATGGCTTCGTAGTCGCATTCCACTATAGAGTGTAAAATTCTCTTGTCGAGAAAGAAGCAATCAATTCGTGAATAGGTTTTATGAACCGGGGAGAAGAAAGAGTAGGCCCTTGACGTAGGGTTACGGAAACGCCACACATCACCTACACCGTAGGACTCAAGAAATAGATTAATAGATTTAGCAGATTTGGTCAGGGCTGTTCTTCCGATAGCACTCCGGTCCAAAGATGAGAGTACGCAATTTATATCCCCTCCAATCATAAGACTATGTGTTGACATGTTTGGAAGAAGAGAGAAAAAATTATTAAAGAACAGAGGATCGTCCCAATTTGGCGCATAAATACAGGCGAGTATGACTGGGAGCGTGAATAATTCCCCAACCACAATAACATATCGTCCAGCTGAGTCGGCCTGGACATTAGACACTGTAAATTGCACATTGTTACTGATCATAATAGCCACCCCTCTTGCCTTGGCCTGGAAGTTAGATTGAAACACCTGGCCCGCCCACCTTTTGCTGAGGCGCAGATTGTCGACTGAACGTATATGGGTCTCCTGTAGAAATGCAATGTCTGTATTAAGCCGTTTTAAATGTGTAATTATTTTTTTTAATTTAACGGGATGATTCAGGGATTTGACATTCCAGCTAACACATTTAATTGGGTGACCACCATACCTCCTAATATTACTCATACTGACCGTACTGTGTACTTAGGCTTTGTTCTGAGTATGCAACCCATGGATACCAAAATGAACTAAAAGAAAATAGCTCCAATGCAAAGATCTGGCAAAATAAACCCAATAAATAAATAGGTCCAGCATATGTACCCACCCCATCACCTACATGAACATGGTGATTACAGTGCCTCCCAAAAGAAAATCCACACATTTAGTGCTTGTAGTGGGGGAATATAGCCCTAAGTACTATGGTCTCCGCCCAGCCTCAGAAAATAAATAAATATATATATAATAATAAAATAACATAAAAAGGATAAAATAAAATAAAAATAATAATAATAAAAAAAGGATAAAAAAATAAAATAAAATAATAATTAAATTACATTCCAAGCGTGCCACAGACGCACAACCTTAGGCAGCCCTCAAATAAGTGAACTGTAATATTAACATAACAGCACCAGCCTACAGAGACATAATTAACTGATCCACAATCCGGGACATATACACTATCAAAGCGTCATCTCCTCAAAAAGAGTTCCTGGTGTAAACAAAATCAACCCGGACATTATGTGTGCTTAAAGAGTTCAGTCTTACGGTTAATTTCCATTATCTGTGGCTGGGATGATATTTGTCTTCACGTATGCCATCGCCTTTTCGGGGTCGGTAAACTGCTTGTCTTCTCCGCCGTTTGTAATCCGGAGCCGAGCTGGAAACAACAAACCGTACCGGACGCCTTGTCGGTCGCGCAGGAGCTTCCTCACCTCCGTGAAGGCAGCGCGGGCCTTGGCCACACTTGCAGTGTAGTCAGGGAAGATGGTGATCGGACCTCCGTTGAAGCGAAGTGGGCCCCGGGTGCGCGCCTGGCGTAGCACCTCCGCACATTCATGGTAGTAATGTAGCTTCGCGATGATAACCCGGGGTCTGCCGCCCGGATTTGCCGGTCCCAGGCTGCGATGTGAGCGGTCGATCAGCGGCTCCTTTTCAAGCTGTAGTACCTCCGTTAGCAGCTTAGCAACCGATGCAGTAGAGCTCGAGCCGGGTGTCTCAGGAACGCCAAGGATCCTCACATTACACCTCCTCATTCGCCCCTCCAGATTCTCACATTGCTCCTTCAGCCCGGTTACCTCTGTTTTCAGATCTCTCACTGTACTTTGCAAGGCGACCACCTCATCCGAGCAGGTGGACAGGCCGCCCTCCACTTCCTTAACATTGGCCTTCACGTGTTCGATCTCCGTGTGAAGCGCTGCGGTGCTGTTCATAATTTCGGTTTTCACCGCTCAGAGCTCACTCTTGAGAAAGTCAAAGTCTTCGGTAAGAGCATTTTTCAGCTCCGACTTTATCACCGCTGAAATATCCTCTTTCAGCGAGAGAAGGATTTCAGACTTCAGAGTTGAAGTGTCCATGTCGCCAGAGACTGGTGGGGACGGTGGCGATCCACCCGGGCGCTCGGAGCCACCTCGGTCCGAGGAGGTAGTGGGCCTAGTATTAGAGGGTCCAGTAAACTTATATTTTCGTAGATTCGATGCCATCTGTGCACATGAACGGATTGACTTAAGTTTAGAATTAAGTACTGAAACTATTCACGGATCAAAGTAATGGAATGGTAGAAAAAAGCCCGAAATTAAAACAGGCTAGGCGGGAGCCCACACTAAACGCACCCTACTCCATTGCCATCCAGCCCATCCCCCTCTTGTACATGTATTTGAACAAAAAAAAAGAAAGAAGCAATTCCTGCAGCCAGTGCGAGCAAATTAGCAGTTAGCATACGTTACCCTTTTGCTGCAGACTAACATTGATGGTTCTGTGTGTAACTATCAGAAAATATTTGTTATTAATGACACTGGTGTAGTAAACATCGGTCATGTTGCTCAAACTCATGTTGTGCGTCCGAGCATCCTAGGCTTTGTCAAAAATACTGATGTGACATACACAAGACTGACTAGCATCTCGTTGATAGCTTGCTGGAGTAAATTACAGTCATATTTAGAATAACGCCAGGTTGTCGTTTGCAATCCTGAGAGATTTAGATAGAAGTTTTATTCATCTGTTTCCAATAAAAAGCAATTAATACATGTAAATAGTTACATGCAGAACCTTTAAATTGCTGTTTTTCAGAGTATGTTTAATGTATTGACCTTTTAATGCATGCCATTTTTAATTATTAACTATTACTTTTAACATTAATTCGGGGGCTGGAGTTGATCCCTGCTGACATCGGGTGAGAGGGTCGAACAAATGGAGGACTTTCACACAGGCGAATGATTTTTAACATAATAAAAATTCTTAATAACTTATGTTTTTACATTACTTCCGTGGCTCACGTCACCATAGTAACTACTTCACTTCAAGCATTTACATACATTTTTAACTGTCTTTTATAACGCCTAGCCAGGAAGTTTTTACCCTAAACCTAGATCAGTGGTTTTGTAGCCTAAGTTCACAGAAACTGCAGCCTTTTTTACAACCGCGACCATGTATGTATAATGACGCGTGTGCTATTTTTAGAACGTGAGCCACGAAACGCTCATATGGTGGCATTGACAAAAATGTTCCATTCTGTCACTTAGGTCGGAGATCTTCTTGGTTTTCTTGACAGTTAAGTGTTTTACACATCAGAGCATAGTAGAAAGTTAATTTCAGATAATAAACACGTGTCATGGCTCACTCACTGTGATTCAGTCCTTTCACCCCAGGGAAGCTTTTCACACTCATGGCCGAGGTGGGTGTTGATGTTTCATAAGCGCGTCAGTTCTCTTCTGTGTGCAGAACTCCTGCTCGGGCCAACCAGTTGCTTTTGCTCCAGGCCCTACTATCTGTATCATGGCTGGCTGCAGAGGCCTGTCCGTCCGGGGATATGAGTTATCTAATGCTAACTAGAACCTCCTACGTACCACCTGAAGGCCCACACTCACCTCTTTACATAAGGCCTTGGTAGGAGAGCCCGTGGGCCTTTTATTATCTCATTTTTCCAAATACAGTGTCCACTAATCCTCAACCACAATGCTGTTATTTTAATTATTAGTGTGGGTTCTTTATGTTTTCAAAGAGGAGGTCTAATCCGATCTTGTGTGAAATGGTGTCTAAATGCGGGTGTTATGGTAAGAACATGGCTGTCTGACAGAGAGAGGCTGCACGGCCACTGAAACCATAGCAACGCCGCTGAAAGTCCGACTAGTTGCACTTAGAAAACATCAAACGTATTTTTTGAAATCACAGGGGCACTGTGCAAACATGTCTGCGCCGGCAGTCTCACACATCTTCTTCTTATTCGCTTTTTACTTTTCTCCTCCTCCCTGTGTCTTTCTGTTAATCTCCTCGGCTCCCCCGCTTTCTCTTCCTCTTCCCCCTCCTTTTTGTTTCGCTCTCCCCCTAATCTCTGTCCATCTTTCTGCCTCCCTCCCTGCCTCTCTCACAAGCCTCTCATTTATCCGTCCATGTCTCCTTGTCTTCTCCGCCTTCATCTATCTGTCCATCTCTCCTGCCGTTTCTCCTCCCCGTCTTCATTTTTACCTGCCTTGGCTGAAATGTGCTTGGTCATTTTCTGTGTTTTTTCTTCGAATGTCTCCTGTTCTGTTATCTTGCTTTATAACCTTGCACGAAAATTGTTCTGTCTTCGAGGCGCCAACAGAAACGGATATGACATACCCCACCTTTTCTTTCCCAGTTGTCTGTCCTTTAATCTTTCCCCTACATCAATTTTTCTTTCTTGCCCTTCCTTCATCATCTTCACCATGACTATTTTTCTCTTTTCCCTTCTCTTCCATCCTTGTCTCTCCATCCTTCATCGGTCTGACTCCTCACATCTCATTTAATGTCTTTGCCCCTTCCTGTTTTTCTCTCAACTCTATCTGAGTCTCTCTCTCTCAGATTGTCTCTGTCTCTCCCCGTCCCCACCCCTCCGTCCATCCACCTGTGGCAGTATCATCAGCTCAGTGTTGCTGGTATCCATGGCGATGTCGGAGGGCGTCTCATCGAGGCAGTGGACGACGTCTGCGCCGTACCTCAGCAGGAGCTCGGCCACCTCCCTGTGGCTGTGCCGAGCCGCCCGGTGTCGTGCCGTCATCCTCAATATGTCTTCGCCGTTGATGTCCCCGCCGTTCTGTACAGATGCACGGCGCCCCCCGGTGGCGAGAAAGGGAAAGAAACACAAAAGACAAGGAGACAAAAGAGAAGTGATGAGAAAAGATGTCTGTGACTAAGCAGATAGTAAAACCAGGATCAGATGTAGCAAATTTACACTGTAAGAAATTTAAAAAACCTACATTTTATAGTTTATGTAGGAAGTGGAACTCATTTGTGCACCGTGTGGCCAAAAGTTTGTGGACACATGTCAGTCTTTCATTGTCATTTTTCATCTTGATGCTACCCACTACAATCATATTTACGTTTGCTTCTAACTCTAAAGCAAACGTTTGTGTTTAGCCCTTTCCTGCTTTAACATGATGATCTCCCCATGCATAAAACCAACTCCATAAAGAAATGGTTTTCACAGTTTGGTGTGACAGACTGGCCTGCTCAAAGCCTGACCTCAACCCAATTCTGCATCTTTCGGGCGCACTGCAAAAAAGGTGTGTCTAAAAACAAGATAAAAACACTAAATCTGAGGGAAATGATCTTGCTGCATGGACAGATAATTTCACTTGACAAGATTACTTAAATTAAGATAGTTAAATCTAGAAATAAGCATGTTGAACACTTAAAATGAGAAATTAACTCTTAAAACAAGATAAATTATTTAACACTTCTAAATCTAAAGTTTTTTTTAAATCTTGGTTAGAAGCACATAATTTCCACTCTGCTCGGGCAAGTTCATCACTGCTTGCAGCTTTAATTTATCTTGTTTCAAGAGTTAATTTCTTATTTTAAGCGTACAACATGCTTATTTCTAGATTTAATAATCTTAATTAGTTTTAGTGTTTTGATCTTTTCTTTTTTAGACACACCTTTTTTGCAGTGTGAATTTATCATCCAAACTCAGTGTTGGATATCACCAATGCCCTTGTGATTAAATGGAGGCAAATCCCACCAGGTTCGAAAGTTTGGAGGAATTAAATGTTCAACAATCCCATAAAGGTGTAATGTGCCAGTTTTTATGTAATGTACAAAGTCAAAACAATGCCCCTCTTTCCCACTATATACCATAATAGTATCAATAGTTAATAGTTCATAATACTGAACAATAACTGAACTAAAACACACAGTTGATGTCTCTCCTCACTTGCAATAGCAGTCATGTGAAGACAGGTCATGCTCACTCTGGTTGGGTTGTCCTGCTGACTGAGGATGCAGCAGTGATGAGCCCGGCTGGAGGAAGAGGAAGAGAGAGAAAGAACAAAATATGTTGAGGAGCAGCTGGAGGTGATTTTTTATTATCTTTATCCAGGGAAAGTTCACTTAACATGAAACTTTTTTTCTAGTCACAATTGCATGCCATCTCTATGAAGGATGGCAAGGAAGGCCAAATAAATTAAAAAAAATAAAAAATAACTCAATAAATAACTTATATGCAAATAAAAAAAAAAAAAAATAACATTAAAAACTAAATGTAGGCAATAATGTATTTATTGACCAAAATTTTGACATAAATTTGAAATACATTTTACATTTTCCCTATTTGTTTACATCCCTATTTTATCACCTTATTTATGTGTTTGATTATATTTATTTATTTATTTATTTATTTGGGTCTAACCTGTGTAATAGCATAAACAATAATGCTCCAAATAATAAGACAAAAAAACTTACTTCAGTCAGTTCTAGTCTGGTTCAAGGTAAAATTGATAAGGGTGAAGAAGGAAAAAGGTAATCACAATCATTGAGTCAGGAGCTCAAATCTCTGACTTCCACACTTTTTTCTAACTTTAAGGCTACTAAGCATCAAGGATGTAGTATTGTATTTCAGTAAAGTTGGAGACTCGTGGTGGTTAAATACATGCAGCAGAGGGCCAGATATCCTGACATTTACAGTTTTTCTCAGTTGCTTTGGCGCATTTCTCACATCACTATTAACAGTTTGTTCAACCTCCACAACATTTAGTCATTTGTGCTCATCATAGTAGCAGTTTCTCATTCCTAACAACAAATTACAAATGCTTCTGGACAGTCATCAATTGCTTTCATACAACTCTCTTCTGTTTTATAACTTTATTATTTGCTTATGTCATGTCAGTCTAAATTAACTATACTTGTGAATGCTGAATAGTCATTCCATATAAAACTAATAGTCCTCATTTCATTGCTTGAGTCATTACATACAAACATGTTGAATGAGTTGTCAAAATCTAGCAAATTTTATACAGGACCGAGGGCCGTCTGGCTATGCTGGCTCCCCCTTCCCCTGTGGTATGTCATAAGTCTATTCATGTTGTGAAAGTGTATTATGCTCATGTTGCTGAGGTTTTTTTCATGCTTTTTTCCTCCTTTCCTCTCCTCACGTGTGCTGTATTTCTCTCTCTTCTCTCCCTGTCGTCCTGTCCTGTTTACCTCTGTCATATTGATTGTTTGTGTGTGTTGTATACGTTTGGATAGGATGATGGCTAATTTCGTTGTAATGGTACTTGTTACTTGATCAATGACAATAAAGGGACTTCTGAATCTGAATCTGAATCTGAATTTTTTTTTTTTTATTATTTTTCCTGAAAATGTCTCCTAAATTGAACAATTTCTCTGAGGTGAACCTCAGCTTTCACTGATGAGAAGGGCTGTGTGAAGCATTAGTTGAACCAATGATAAGCCACTTCTCTACAATCACTCAGAGCTGAATCCGTAAACCCATAAACACTTCACAACATATATGAACCAGCAGGACATAGTGTGGACCATTTCTACAACACTGTCACACTGTACTGTCACAGCTTTACCCAAAGGGACTTTATGTTTGTTGTAAATAAGGGTGTATTTTTTTCTTTTGCACAATGCTGTGAACAAATTACAATTGAAAACAGCATGCAATAAAAATGTGAAACATACATACTCAGTGTGTTGTACTCAGTTACCTCACTAAATACAGCAATGTGTAATTTTACTGTAGTTTTCAAATGGTTATGTAAATAGTATATAGTGCTGTTTTGAGCATTTTCAGGTAGCATCACCAAGATCTGACTTTTTTGCACTGGAAAACATTTCCAGAGTAAACTGTCATAATGAAAACATGACAGAGACATTTGACTATCTTGTTCATAAACATGGTGTCAGGACTTTTCATCTTGATGTCACTGACACTTTCATTGACATGAACTATCCATTTTGAGCAAGTGACACGCTTTAGCAGATTATCAACTAGATTTTGCAGTTTGTTTTGAGAAATGCACTAACTGTTGTGCAAATGTCAATAGTGATGTGAGAAATGCACCAAAGTGACTGAGAAAAACTGTAATCCTTTGTAGGGCAAAATTCACTATGCAACTTAAAAGCTTCTTTCTACAAACTTTACACTCCTGGTAAACACCCACGCTTGTCACACTCCACACCTTCATCCCAAACCAGGATTACTCCACTGACGTAATTTGAATACATTTTCAGACTTAATAAAACTCCACCAGAGCAACACATTATGCAACTGCTTTCACAGTCTATAAGTAGTACTCCTTATGATGTAATATTACTTTGACATGTGATGAAACAAGTGGTTTAAAGTGAGTAAAACACCCACACCTTTCCATCACGTCTCTGCTTGTGCAGCACACAATACTGCTAATCCTGCAGTAATAGAAATCTAAATTATTATCTGTAATATTCAAATAGTCAGCTTTACTTAGGAAGAGTGACACATCTGTTTCATTTCATTAAAGGTTGATTTGAATTCATACATATAAATGTAAGAAATCGAATCAGTGAAAGCTTCTATTTCTGCCCCTGTTTTAAAATGCAGACATCATGTATGTCAACGTGGCATAAATCCACTAACTCAGGTGCACTTTAACACTGCAGCTACTATATTTCACAGATGCATGACTGAACTCCACTTGAATTTGATTAATTTTGACACCCTTCAATACATTATCTGTTCATATAGTAGATACAGGTTACATTAGGGAAGAGCATATTCAATAAAATAGTGGTGTACACAGTGCCTGTGAGCAGTAAATTATAAATGAATGTTATATATAGATGTGATAATAAGAAAGAGTCAGAGGAAGTGCCTGTGGATTTTTTATGAAGGCTTGTCTGATTTTCAAAAAATTCTTAATTATTTAAAACAACTGCGCTTTCATTACTGTAATAAGTGCACAGAGACAATCATTTTATATGTTTGCAGGGCAATCAAATTAATAAAAAATGCAAATTGGTGTACAGACACTGAATGTTCTGTGCTGGTAGCAGAAGCTCATAAAAGCACTGTACATTATGATGCAATGGAGATTTATTCATGCATTATGGGTTTGAACTACTGGCATCCTTTATGCTATTTAGACCGAATGCTTGTGTAAAATAACAGTTCAGCTAAATACAAGTCCATTAATCGATTAGTCCATCAACGGAAAATTCTAAATTCATTATAGCAAAGTGGATATTGTTGGTTTTGCATCTTTGGGCCGTCAATATTTAGTTTGATTTTTGTCAGAAATCGTTCTGCTACAACTAGGCCTACTGCTTGTAATGAAACTGAATGTTTTAACCCTTTATGCATAATAATGTGCAATGTGCAAAAGTGCACATTGCACATTATTATGCATAAACTTGTTGGCCTGCACCTGCATGCAATTTAGTTTATGCATAACTATTTTAACTGTTTATCTACTGTTTGTCCATTGCATATGTGTGAAAATTTGTAAAGGGTTTCACACGTATATGGCACTTTTGCAAATTGCACATTAACCTTGTTGCCACATGCAATTTAGTTTTTTTGTCCTTTGAACAGAGGTAAAGCATAACAATATGTTTGTGTGCAGGTGCAGGTGCAGTGCAGAATACGGTACAGCAAGAGTTGTATTTTCCTTTAGTATGTCTGTCCAAAGTTTCTTATACTTTTCCTCTCTTTTGAGCTCACTGTGACGCCTCAGCCCTGCTGTCACTCTGCCACTGCATCGTGACAAAGTCCAAAAATGACATTAAGAGCTGACGATTTCTGTTTCTTGGCAGCGGATGAGGTTGCACACACTCATCTCATTACGGATTAGCCTGAAGATTATTCCATAATTAACACATATCAGCCTCACCCAGTGGTGAATGGAGCCCCATTGGCCAACAGAGCTTTGACATCATCATCCTCGTCCACTTTGCACAACCTCCAGCAGCTGTTGCTGGAGATACAGCAGTGACATCTGCTGACAGGAAGGAGAAACAGTAAGATGCTCTCACATGAATCGTAGCAGTCAGGAGGAGAAACCATTACGACTGAGCACAAGTGGATGTTGACGACTGCAACTGTGCATTGTTTATTTTGTGGGACATTCTAATAACCAGAATACACATGTGTTTATACTGTTTGTGTAATGTTAAGCTAATGTGTTGCACTTCAGAAAATCATAATCTTTCCAATATCTCATCTGTTTTATGAGATTTTTTTCATGTCAGACTGTTTAATAAATGACGCATGATGCACAAAAAAACTGTTTCTGCTTCAGTGGTGCAATAATGTATAGCTGCATTTTATGCTGCAGGTTGTTGAGGTGGAGGTACTGTTTGGTTGATAGTAATGCATTGAATTTTATCGTAACAACAGATGCTAAATGTAAAAAAACAAAAGGTAAAATATTCCTTCTGAAATTAAGTGGAGCAGGAGTAACATTTATTATTTAAATGTTTTTGGAAAGTGTGAATTCTTTCAAGTGAACTCTTTTTCTAATTGCATAGTGAAATTTAAGATAATTTTCCTGACCATTAACTTGATTCATTAAATATGTCTGTAAGTGTTGCATAAATACTTCAGTGATGAGTTTAGGGATGTGATTATGTTCCCCTGTGGAGCAAAGGAAGAGCATAATTAGAATTAGTCTATGGTTTATTATTCCTGATTACAAGGTAATTTTATGCCCACCACAAAACGAGTGAGTTTAGTATACCCTCGGCTCTTATTAAGTGTATTTATACCATAATATAAATGAGAAGAAAAGTAAAAACAAACAAAACAAACCCCAGAGGTTATTTGATGAAAACAAAATAAAAAGTCAAACAAGCACAACAATTTAAGCAAAATCAACGAAATGAAAGCTGTAAATAAAGACAATTAATGAAAGTAATTATAACCATTTAGATAAAGCTAGGATAATATATGGAATAGAGGCTTAACCATTTAATATTTGGATTCATAAAAAGAATCCCTACTACTACATTGTATTTATTGTATGAGGCAATCAATTATCACTTAGAATGAGTGCATGTTGTTCTATCCTTTCTCAATTCGGAAAAAAAATCAAGTTTACGATCAGGGGATCTGTTGATACGTTTTACACTCACTGGCAACCACTCATCTCTTACTTTGGCAGACTGCAGTTTCTATCCCCTGACTAAACAGAGGTGAATTACTGAGGTCATAAACCATTCTAAACACCATGCCTTCGCTTTCTTCTATACTGAAACTTATTTTCCTCTGTCACTTTGTCACCTCTTTAGTAGTCAACTAGTAGCTCTAAATTAGGTAAAGGCTCGCATGGTCAGTAAACAAAGTCCGTTCAACTGGAACAAGTACAACCGTTGAACTGTTACTGCAAAAAAAAAAAAAAAAAAGAATACATATACATATTATTATTATTATTATTTTTTTAATGGTATTTGGGTTCTTTATTTGTTATCGCTCTTAATTTATTTACCTTTGTTTTCTTTTATTGTATTACCTAATATCTGTTTGCTGTACTGTCCTTTTGTCGTTATTTTATTTTATTTTATGTAATCTATGTATTAATGGAGGGGTCAAAACAGGGGTAGATGGGAAGGAATAAAGTGGGGGGAAGGGCGGTTGGAATACTGTAAACTACAAAAATGTCTGTATATCAATAACTGTCTATCACCCATAGTTATGACAATAAAATATTGTTTAAAAAAAGAATGAGTGCATGTGCAAGAATATCTTATACATTATAAGCAAGAAACAATTTGTGAACCTAAAATGAGATAATAGATAGATAGATAGATAGATAGATAGATAGATAGATAGATAGATAGATACATAGATAGATAGATAGATAGATAGATAGATAGATAGATAGATAGATATATTTTATTTACCCCAAGCTGGGAAATTACAGTGTAGCAGCAGCATTAGACACAGAGACAATAACAACACAATTAAATAAAAAGAACAACCTAGGCATACTTCAAGCAATAAAATATAAAAATACAATAAAAAATAAAGTGTCTAAAAAAGGAGTATGTATTAAGGAGTAGAATTCCAGTGCAGAATAAATATGAATATGCAGTATAAAATGTTGGTGCTGTGAAACAAATAAGTTGCAATGAACAGTGTGTATAAAAAAAACACATAAAGTGCATAACGGCTGTATGTAATCAACCAGACTATTATTTGTTATTGTACAGTGTGATGGCATGTGGCAGGAAAGATTTTTTCTATCTGTCCCTTTGGCAGTGGAGCTGGAGCAGCCTGTGAGAGAAGGTGCTCCGCTGTCTTTCTACTGTGTGATGGAGAGGGTGCTGATCATTGTCCATGATGGACAGCAGTTTGTTCAGTGTTCTCCTCTCCACCAAGGCCTCAAAAGTCTCCAGCCTGAGACCAAGTACAGAGCCAGCCTTCTTGATCATTTTATGTGTGTCTTGATAATGTGTATTGAATTAAGTATTGTATGAAATTAAAACTGCTCTAAAGTTATCTGGCACCATGCCTGATTACAGGTATGGTGCCAGATAACTTTAAATGCCGCTTATTAATTATTTAACATAATACAGACTTGTGAACTGAGAAGGACTTCATACCTGCTGTGATGTTGATTCAGCACTCCTGAGCCCATTTGCATTCTTCATTCTGCTGTTGGCTATTTTACAAAGTGTTATAGTTGGAAAAAAGATATAACCAAAATTAATACAAAAAAGACATGGTATGAGAGAATAATAACTATGCTATGGAGGATTTTGTAAAGACGCTGTGATATTGCAGAAAAAATAGTCTATTTCCAAATAACTCTACACCAATTTATACAAGAGTAATTGATTTTTAAACATGGCATTAAGGCTTTTGTTGTCTGCCTAATGTGATTGAAGTGTACGCTATATTTAGGATATTTTCTCCACTTTACCTTGCTGCGTGACAGTCCTTTCCAGGTTGAAACTGAGCCCCCCAGACTCCTTTGTCAAAGAGTAATTTTACCTCAAATGGCACAGGAGTTGTTGGTCTATTGCTGCATGGAACAATGAGTTAGTTTGTTTTATTGTGTGATTTAGGTGATTCAAAAATGTAAAGAACATGCAAAACCAACGAACAAACTAACTGATTAATGCAGCGGTGAACTAGCAACTCCAATGTTTTGCGAGGTAAAATTATTGTTTCTGTCAATGGAGTCTGGTATGTTTGAACACAGTATAGGTAACAGCTTCGGATCTCCACCAGGAACCTAAATACAACGTACACTTAGACTGATATGGACTTTTTTCAGAACAAGTCTTTATTTAGGTGGCTACATTTTTTTTTTGCAACCGTGATGTTGGCAACTGAGTCGATTATTAGCTAAATATGGTTGTTTTCTACTAACTAGGTCCTCAATGTTGTATAGTAAACTATTAATACATTGCAACTGTAGTAGAATTACTACCTCTCTTGGGTGAGAAAATGAATCAAAGAGCACGTAGATGTTACTTTTCGTTTTCTTTATTATCAGACATCAAATTACACTGCCTAGGTACAGCGGGGAGAACACTTTGTCAATATTAAGGGCTGCTGAAAAAAGGTGTCCCGTCTCTAATAGAGCCCGAGTTCTCTCCCTTTTTCTGTCTCTGTCAAGGCGTTTTAACCTTTCTGTAAACCAGAATTGTAACAATCTACAAATCTACTTTTAACCTTAAAAAGGATACAACTATATTATGCTTCCAAACGCCTCTAATATCTGACAAATTCCAGACCCTATAGCACGTTATAGCATTAATCAGGAGGTCAGAATGTGACCTTTAACTAAAGCAGAAGACTCACATATAAAAGTAACAATAAAATATACCACTTGTAACATAAAATATACTACACAACTTTTCCACTGTGGAGGTGTAGATAAGCGCAGTAAGAGTAGTTGCGCATTCTAGAGCCATTCACCCCAAGAGTCAACACAAAGTAGTTAGAAATGTCCTTGTATCTTATTTTTTGGCCACTTTTTCCATTCATCCTCCAACTCATTAATAGTTTGAGGGTCTGGCATCAACTTCCCATTTCAATTTTCTAATGGAAAGCACTCCCATATTTTTAATAAACTTGTAAAGCTGTTAAGATAAACTGGAGCAGGGATGGGCAACTGGAGGCCTGGGGGCCGCATATGGCCTGCACCCTCACTTGAAGTGGCCCTCAGTACAACTACATGCATTTGAGCATGAAACTTTAAAAGTGCAGTGTAAAAATGCACAAAATTACTTCTTGCAATTAATGTTGGTCTGATGTTCTTGCACTGAAAAAAAGAAATCACAGTAAGAGGTTATTTTTTATTTGCTTCAAACTTTTTGTAATCCTATTTATACTGTTATACATGCATTTGAGCATGAAATATGTTAAGTTACTGCACTGTAAATATATTTAAAATTGCAGTTTCATCATATGTGGTAAAGTGCACGGTCCTATATGTGGCCCTGTGGTAGTGTCGATGACAAATTGTGGCCCCCTCCAGCATTTAAGTTGCCCATCATTGAACTGGAGGATGCAAACGGAAGTTGTGCCCATTAAATCGCAAATTGACTACATTTCCCATATCCCAACGCGGCACGTATTTGGAGTCGACGTGACGTGCATTCCCAGTTTCCGGTCTAAGTGTAAATGGATACATGACACAGTTGTTTGGAGGAGAGCTTCTTTGCTTCTTTTCGGAAAACCTTTAACGTCCACAAAACTAGCGACGTGGTTTTAACATCGTACCGGCCGGCAGTCCCGTGTCGACTCGGCCACGATGGAGGCGGTTCCGCGGATGCCGATGATCTGGCTGGATCTAAAGGAGGCTGGGGAGTTCCAGTTCAGCCCGTCCGTCAGGCAGGTGAGCTGGCTGGGTGGAGTGGAGCAACAGGGCTGAGGTCCAAAGTCAACCAAACAAGGATTACCGACGACCGGATCACTCAATCAAGAGGCTAACGTTAGCCACCGTTAAAACAGCTGAGTGCTCCTGGTTGTTGTTGAACGGGTAGCTGTGAAGCTAGCTTAGCATAGGTCTGACTCTGGCAAAGATCCCTGACCACCGCCTTTTGTTTGCTAACATTAGCTTCGTTAGCTAGCTAATAACAAGCTAGCAACTGTCAAGTCGAAGTTCATAATTAGCCTCAGATCTGATGTAATTGAGTGACTACTTGTAAATAAACAAATTTAACGCACTAAAGGCAGTGCCACACGTTGCTAATATAACGAGCGTGGCTCCTCACGGCCCAGTCACACTGGCGACATGGAAAATAATAAACAGTGATCTCATTGTCACATGCACCTGACTACAGCATTTCGTCAGAGGAGTAGCACTCCTGCCAAAAGAAAGAAGACTCCCCAAACCAACAACCAGGTCTAGATTAACCCTTTGCTGTACCCTGGGTAATAATATTCAAGGGCCCCATCATCACGACCCCTGAATCACCATAATCTGGCAAAATATAGAATAAATTACAGTAATATACAGTTAATATACTCAATACATCAATTACTAACTGTCATCAAGTGCATTTTTGTGTACAGATGTGCAAACGCTCATAGAACTACAAATGCACCACTATGTCCTCTTGTCAAGGCCACTCACTCACATAATGTTATGAAAACTAAACACATCAGTATCAGTATAATCTGATCGACTACATAGATAGTAATAATAATAATAATAATAATAATAATAATAATAATAATGCATTTTATTTGAAAGGCGCTTTTCTTGGCACTCAAGGACACCGTACAAAAAGATAGAAAAAGAGAGGGAAGGAAGTGTCCTCAATTTTCACAAAAAAATAAGTAAGCAACTACTTTCAAAGCATCCAGTATTTTTTTTAACAACACCTATTCCCAGCAGCACAAAAGTATTGAATTGATAGAGGCATCACAGAGGAAGACAAGACACAAACAAAAATCAAGAATCTCGAATCAAGTAGCTTTTTGGTCCTCAGCTCATTTTAAACAGAGATCACCCCGTCACCCTAAAATTAATTTTTGAGCAATGGCTCTGATGGACAGTTTAACATATTAGAGAGAGATAACCAGATGTTTTGCTTGTGCCCACACTGCCCTGGGCCCTTTACAGGTCCTGGGCCCCTGGGCAATTACCCAGTTGGCCCATATGGTTAATCCAGCCTTGTCAACAACTTGTCTCTTCTGTTAGACTCAACATGTATTTGTATCTTACTCTAGAGTTACATCTACAAGAAAATGTTACAAGTTATCAAGTAAGGTACACCTGTTATACCTTTCTGGCTTAAATCAGTCGACTCTATTGATTAACTGCTATATAAAATGCAAATTAGGAATATTAAAAATAACATCAGGAATAACCAGATCATACAAGAAAGATGAAGTGAACACAAAGGGCGAGAAGGGATGGAGATCTTCTAGATGTTGGATTATTTAGATGATTTGTTTCTTTAGTAAGTGCTTTCAAATCTGCCTTTGGAGAAAATCATGTTTTTGTAAAAGATAAGTCAAAGATCTGTAATGACAAAAAAAACAAGAAGCGTCATATATAGTCCAGTATAGCATCATATTAGAGTACAGCTTATACAAAGCAAATCAGATTTATTAGACTATATTCACAGGAAATATAAAACTTGTTACATGTATCTCTTGTAAATTAAGAAATATCAGTTAACTGGAAAATGACTTTGATTTTGCAGTACAAATCTGTCTACAGACTCCAAACCAAACATTTTTTATATCATCAGTTTGGAGAATTGCTACAAATAAGGGCCCAAAAACTTTGGTCAAAGAACGTCTTTATGGGCTGCTATTTAATTAAAATGTGTACTCCCCCCAGACATTTTATCACTATAATAACGCAGCAGCCTGATGTATGGTCAAGGTAGATGTAAGAATGATATTAAAATGTGGTTTCACAGTTGGACTCCTTCAAGGCACTTTAAAATTCCTGCTGTAATTGAGGTCACAACACTGAAAAACACATTCAACTTGCTAGCTTTCACCTGTGATATTTATGGAAATGATAAGGAAATGCAGATGATTTAAATGCTTCCTGCTTTTCATTCTCATCTTTATCTGGTAACCTATTTTTCAGCACCTTCCTGGGTTACATAAAATACCAGATCTTTGCCCTCATTAGCTCCAGTACTGTAACTTCCTTTCGGTAATACTCCTGGGAACTATTTTGCAATGGTGTGCTCCCATCAACGCCTTTATAAATTAGTGGTAGTAGCAGTTAAAACTATAACTAACTGCAGGGTTTCCTGCAGACCTTATTTGGCCAGGCGCCCCGCCCGGCCTGAAATCTGTAGCGCCCGGGCTAGAATGTCCGGCAAAAAAAAAAGAAAAAAAAAAGATGCAACGCATGCAAGCGACACGGCAGCTTGAGAACTAATCTACCAGCACACATAGATAGATTTGTGTTATAATGAATTAATGTTGATTCTTTAGTGCTGCGCTGTCTGCCTGCAGTGCATTCTGCGCCATGTCTATCTCTCTCTCTCTCACACACACACACGCCAATTGCGGCCCTCGTGACGATATTTTGTGGCCCCCACCTTGATATGAAAGTTTAATGTTAGTGCGGTCCTTTAGGCGCTCGCTATCCCGGTACTTTCTGCCATGTACAAATGTCCTGATGATCATGTCATCATGAAAATATTGAGCGCAAAATGAAAGGCAAATGCTACTGGACAGTTTATTATCTGCAGTGTTATATTTTGTATGCTGGAGTAGACAGTCTGGCCTTAATTTTCTGTTAGAAAAACTGCAGCTACTCCATAGAGTTTTTTATCCTCTTTAATTGCTTCACACATGAACAAGGTACTTGACTTGTGAGGTCTCACAAAAATAAAACTCTGTGTGCGGGATCACGCATCACAACATGGCGACCGGTCCGGATCCATAAAATGCACATTATACAGCAAATAATAATAATCAACCGATGCAAATAACTTGTACTCACACACAACGACCACTAAGTGATAACAGTTATGATTAGGCTCAGTTTGACTCTGCCGTAACCATACAGTCTATGGCCGTAACCAACGAGGATGTGCGGCAGCAGCGGCGCACTGAACTGGTAATTTTTCCTCCGGAACTGTTCGTCGTTCATTTGGGTCTACTCGGGACTACTCGGGTCTTTCCGGTGAGGTTCGACGACGTCCCGAACAGGGCAGAGCAGGGAAGTTCAATAGTAGGCTACCCTCGGGAAGTTTGCACATTAAATCATTTAAAAATACAACATTTAATCATTCCATGTATGTTATATTAGTAATGTTTATATTATAATGATAACAATAATAACACATGACATTATCATATATGTATTTATTATCATTATAAAAATCTGTCTCTTGTTGCCTTTCTGTATAGGCCTGTTCTGTAGAGACTGATTTCAGTAAGATCGAATCGGCGATCGGAACCCAAAATCCTGATCGGAGCATCCCTCGTCTGTTTCTGTTTTCTGAATTTTCTGTTTGCTTTGTGTGCCAAGGGTTCCCAAACTTATTAGGCCATGACCCCAAAAATAAACAGTTTGTGTTTTCCATCATCATGTTTGTGGGTTTATTGTTAAGCAACTTCTCTCATATTTTGAGAGCCAAAAATAAAAATTGATTAAGCATCTTCTCTTTAATATTGAGGGCAAAATTAATAATTGAACAATCTAAGTAATTAATTAATTTATCCTTTTTTTTTGTTGAGAACGGTTCTCGATAGCTGTTCTCGGGTTGAACCCGCTCACTCACCTCCCCCCTGGCCAAAGTTTTTTCCTGCAGGAAACCCTGAACTTAGCTACAGTTTAATCCTTTTACACAGACATAAAGCAGAATAGCACATTGTTGGCTTGTGGATTCAGGACAATGCCTGCCTGTATGTTGCTGTGTCATTGTGTGTTTTTCCTGGAGGCTGTGACTCTCCTGCATCCATGATTTCATTATAAACTGAGACACTGGTAAAATAATGAGTATGTCTGCAGAGTTGTTCACCTCCTGACCTGCAAGCTCCATTCAGTAGTTTGCTGCTTATTGCAGTGGCTCAAGGGGACAGGGACAGTCTTGGCAAAGCATTGTTTATTGTATCCTTAGGATCCCCATTAGTCTTCATAGAGATGAAGACTATTCTTCCTGGGGTCCACATTAAATGAAACAATTATTACACAATTACAGCATTACAGCATTTACACAGAGAATAACATGAAGTCATTCATCCTAACATGATCATAATGTATATTAACATGATTATAGTATATATTAAGTAGTACAGGACATGATTATAAAAAGAGTTACATGATTATAGAAGAGTATACGAGGTAAGCATAAATTGTACTATGATGTTCAATGCAGATGTATTAACATACGTGAGTTCAACTTAACATGATTTCCTATTTTCATAGAAGGCTAGAAGCATAATGGGAGAACACTAAACTAACTTCTTGGCTCTAGCTCATGGCCAAAGGTTAACATATAGATGAAATAGCCACAGTGTTGAGTTCGAATTGTATGACAAGAACTTGTTTTGCATGACGGATAATGTTAAAGATGATTCTGAGCCTTAAAAACCTACTTGTCCTTTCTGTCTCTTCTCTAGTTCATCTTGAAGAATTATGGAGAAAATCCAGACAACTACAATGAACAGCTGAAGAAACTGGAGACACTGCGGCAGGTGGGAACATGTGAAACATCTTCAGACACAGCAGAGTCATTTTGTCAGACCTGTGTGATCATTATATGGGTTACTTGTAAAGCCATTGATAAACCTAGTGAAGGCAGAATGAAGATCAACATGGACAAAGACATGGGAACTTACTTGACAAAAAGTTATGATTCTTCTGTAAAATGCTGCCTGGCAGTGTGTGGTTTCTCTCCTGTAATTGATGTTTGCATAAATTGTCACAAGTTGGGACGATGTGGACGTATACTGTTAAGAACCTTCTAGGTTTTTGGTTGGGTCATGTGCAAGAACACACCCGGTTTGTCTTTGTCCATTTTAGGGCAAAATAATATCTCTCTCTCTGTCACACCTGCAGATTTTTTACTTTATTGTCCCTCCTTCCACCCATCCACTGGAGGTGGAAGGAAACTTGCATCCAGTGCTGCATAACTACAGAACCCACTCTGAAATAAGTTAGAGTTGAGCTTAGTGTTGATGATGATGATGTAATCATATTTGTGTTGCCCTCTGGGAAATAGTAATGGCAGATAAGTGGAGTAAAATGCTCCTTCCAACCACTAAGTGATATCTGCTGCGCTCTCTAGTTTGTGTGCTGGTTTGCACATGATTCAAGTCCGTATGAAACCTAAAAATGAGCTCTTTGGAAATGGCATCTAGAAAATGATCAGTTCTTAATGTTAAATGCTAAAACTTGCTGTTCTAGAGGAAGGAATATACTGTGCACTTAGTTGCAATTGCAGAAGTGCTGATTCTGGCACTGCAGGGGTAAAGAACAGCTCATTAAATCCATGTGAAACATGAGCTTTTGTGTGTGTTTCACAGAGTGCGATTAATGTGACGAGGGATTTCGAGGGATGCAGCACACTGAGGAAGTACTTTGGCCAGCTGCATTACCTCCAGAGCCGAGTGCCCATGGGAACAGGCCAGGAGGCTGCTGTACCCATCTCATGGTAGTATGACACACACACACACACACACACACACACACACACACACACACAGTGAAATAAATGGAAGCACTAACAAGTATTCCCACAGCCCATCTTGAGCTGAAGTATTGGTAGCCTGAACTCTCGAGGTCTGAAGCTCATTTTAGTGTTGCACTCGTTGCATTTTGCTCCAGATGAAAATATCATCTCACCACCCTGAATCCTCCCATACAGGAGTGGACAAATAACATGAACATTTTACAATGCAGTTGAATCCGGGGATCCGTTGATGTTATGACTGTCAGAGTAGTTTTTAATAGGGCCGGGACTTTAATGCATTAATTAAGATTAATTAATTACACAAAAATTAATGCGTAAAAAAAATGTACGCATTTTAATTGCACTTATTTTTGCACCGCGGAACGTTTCTCACTGGATGACTTTCAGGCGGACCAATTATACTGGAGCACCAACTAGCATTCATGAGTTCAGACAACAACAAACCACAGTGAACATGAAGGAAGAAGCTGATGAGAGCGCTGTGGTTGGCCCCGTGGATGATGGGACATTTAGTTACAAAAAACCAACAGATGGAAGCGTCGATAAGAGCATGGTTGTGTTGCTATGCAACAAGGAATTTGCATATCACCGCAGCACATCGAGCCTCAAGTATCACCTCAATGCAAAACATATAGCAGCTAGCGGCTAGTGTGGTAGCTAGCGTGGATTGTGTTTAACTTAAAAAACCAAAGTATTGTAGTTTACAGAAGTTCTACCTACCTATAGGCTACCTGAATTTCTGAAATGTACTATATTTCCAAATATGTTATTGCTACACTTAATAGCAAAAATTGCACTGGTCTGTTGGACTTGAACAAAAATAAACAATATTTTTGTTGCTTAAGCTTATGTATTCAGTCATTATTCAATGGCATACTAAACATCCATTTGGAAAAAATTACTTCTCACTGTTCTCAGGTCAAATATTTATATGCGATTAAAATGCGATCAACTTAGATTAATTAATTACAAAGCCTCTATTTAATTAGATTAATTTTTTTAATCGAGTCCCGGCCCTAGTTTTTAATTAATGGTTTTGCTGCAGCAGAGTAGATTATTTGATGTTCGTTTTCCCTCCCTTTCTACAGAATGGGATCAGACTGATACTGTACATTTATTTACTGATATTAACCTTTTGTCTATCTCCAATGTGAATCTCAAAGTTTCCACCTTTAGTGCAGCAGCATGATGTTAATAAAACATTTAATCTATATGATTTCTTGAGCAAATTGATTGTTAGATAGCTTTTAACTAGTATGTCATCATTTTGGAGCTGTTTAATTTCATAAATAAATGATACTGTTCACAAAATCATGTCAAATATACACATATGTAAGCCTTCTATTAATTGTATTCTTTGTAATATGCCATTTTGTTTGTATGCAGGACTGAAATTTTCTCTGGAAAAACGGTCACCCACGATGACATCAGCTATGAGCAGGCCTGCATCCTCTACAATCTTGGTGAGTTGAGTCATGAAGAGCAGTTAATAGTCTTGTTGTAAACTAGACCAGTTAAAACATGTTGCTAAACTTTCTAGTTTTAACTAATTTAACTAATGTACCTTTGCAAAATATTGTTAGAAGACTGATTGTAACAATCTATACTTCTCTGCGAACTAGTGAAAAGAAAGTACGTAACTTATCAAATCTAAATCATTAAAAACATTTATTTTTGTGGTCAACGTTCTTTTAAAATAGCCAAAAGGGACAAAAAACTTTCTTTTTTCTCATCTGATGACATTTTTGGTAGCTTCCACACTTCCAGCGGTAATTGTCTCATCAGCCTTTGATTTGCACTTCATCTGCTGATTATTTTTTCGATTAATGAGTCGTTCAATTAAACCTCAGAAAAATAGGGAAAGCTGCCAAGGGTTCAGATTGCTTTATTACTCCAACCACCAGTAGAAAACACAAAGAGATTCACTACAATGCAAGATATGGAAAGCCAACCATCAGATTCTCATATTTGAGAAGATGGAACATGTTTGCCAAACAAAGAAGACCTATAATTAACAAACAATCGACAAATTTATTATCAAGATAGTTGCCGATTTCTCTCGATCAACTAATTGTTTGATATCTAGCTATATCGCTACATATTGACTATTATATCAACAGCCCACACTACGAAAAATGCAGTGAGATATTTAAAGGAAACTAAAGCTTAGTTACTGTTAAGAAAACTGTAAAGAGTAGTGAAAATTTGTGTGCCAGTATTTCCTGAATGTGAATATCAGAGTCAGGATTTCTGGCACACTGTCAGCTAAAGTCTGAAGAGGTGAAAACTAACAATAAAGTTTTTCTTTATAATTCAAGTGTTGCTGGAGTTTTGACGTCTTCTGACTGTGAAACTTAACTGAACCTGTCTGTGGATTCTCCGTAGGGGCCCTGCACTCCATGTTGGGAGCCATGGACAACAGAGTATCTGAGGAGGTAAGACACACACAGGCACATCAAACACACGCGTGTGCACACGGTTATAATAGTTTTGGATTTTTCATTAGTTTTAGTTTTAATTTCGTTGTGAATTTTTGTTTTCAAATTCAGTTAGTTTTAATGAGTTTTTAGAGTGAGTTTGCTAGTTTTAGTTTAGTTTTTAGTTTTTGAAAATGCTTAGTTTTAGTTTAGTTTTTATGAGTTTTAGTGTTAGTTTTTATTTTTTGAAAATGCTTGGTTTTAGTTTAGTTTTTGTTAGCTTTAGTGTTAGTTTTAGTTTATTTTGGCTATGTGTTGGGTGCCAGATTCAAAGAGGTCATAATACATTTTACCTTTATTTCATTTCTCAGCCCCAATAAGTTTATTAACTCTCACAGTTCCAGGTGTTTTGAATTTTCGTTCTAGTGTAGACATCCCAGTCTCAGTAAACATATTAACATGTGTTCCTGCATGTTCACTGACCAGCAGCTTCTCAATTGGAACTAACTTCTCCCAGAAGCCCACAAAGCAGGAATACACACACTCAGCACTAGAAACACTGGATTATGTATGAAAAAAGTTGAAAAAGACGAAAACAAAAGACATTTTCACTTTAATTTTAGTTAGTTTTGTAACCACACAATACATTTTCATGTAGTCATCTTTTTTTTTTTCCAGTTAATGAAAAAATAAATAAATGTAGTTTTCGTTTTTTTCATTAGTTTTCGGTAACTATAATAATCTTGGTTCGCACAAACAGTCCCTCTGACCCTCTGCTCTCTGTCCAGGGGATGAAGGTGTCGTGTACACACTTCCAGTGCTCTGCGGGGGCTTTCTCCTACCTGAGAGATCATTTCAGCCACAACTTCAGTGTGGACATGAGCCACCAGATCCTCAACCTCAACATCAACCTTATGCTGGTAGGTGACACACATACAGATACACACAAACACGCATAGATAACAGTCTAATGCCCCTGTGTCTGCCTCTCAGGGCCAGGCTCAAGAGTGTCTACTGGAGAAGTCCATGTTGGACAACAGGAAGAGTTTCCTGGTTGCTCGCATCAGCGCTCAGGTCTTACTATTAAATATTTATTACGTTTAATAATATCAAATCATATCAATCAATAATTCAAGTGTCAGAGAATACTAAGTGGCTGTTGTGCTGCAGGTGGTGGATTACTATAAAGAGGCCTGCAGGGCTCTGGAGAACTCAGAGACGGCATCTATGCTGGGAAAGATTCAGAAAGACTGGAAAAAACTGGTTCAGATGAAGATCTACTACTTTGCTTCTATTGCACATGTGAGTCTAATGGGGGAGTGTGTGTGTGTGTGTGTGTGTGTTCAATTCAATGCATGTACGAACGTGTCTGTGTGTTGGCGTTTGATTACTTGATGACAGTTTTGTTTTTTCTTTCAACAGCTTCACATGGGAAAACAGGCCGAGGAGCAGCAGAAGTACGGAGAGCGGGTAGGGCCAGATTTCACATTTAAGATTTTTTTCCCATCACCTGTCAGGCTGCTGAGGCTGTGATCTGTTCTTTTACTGTTGGTCCAGAGAGAAATGATCATCTGTTTGCTTGTGAGAATTCATGAAAATTCAACTAGGGCTGCAACTAACGATTATTTTCAATATCCACAAATCTGAATATCAATTCTCGATTCACTGTCTGATCTATAAAACGTCAGACAGTTGTGAAAAGTGGACAGCACAGCTTCTCCAAGGTGTTGTGATTTTTAGTTTAATATGATATGAACAAAAAAGAAGGAAATCTCCATATTCAATAGACTGAAAGCAGCATTTTCTGCTATTTTTGAAAAAACTTGAAACAATTCTTTAATTGATAATTTGACTAATTGCAGCTCTAAATTCAACCATAATATGCAATTGTTGAAAATAAAAAAAAGTAATTACATATTTTTTTTCGGCAAGACAAACTGAAAGAAAGCTTGTCAATTTTCCAGCAGTGTTTTTATATGAAAATGTCTCTCAAGTTTTGGTGGGATGGGCTTTTCTGTTTTCTCATGCAGCCCCTTACTCCCAGGCATCAAGCTCAACAAAACCACTATTTTATCTCAAAGCAATACAAAAGTAGTCAGAAATACATCTACACTTTTCAGAAAAACTGCAGCAGACCGAGCTGTTACACATTTTATTGTTGAAGACACTGGAAGCTGCTTTTCCTTCTGCTAAATGTCTCACTGTTTTTTCTATTTTACTACCACTTCGCTGCATTTCTTTCTGTTGCTTTATTAAATGTTTTTTTTTCCTACAACAGTTGGCCTATCTGCAGAGCTCCATGGACAAACTCAGTGAAGCCATCAAGCTGGCCAAGGTAGACTGGCTCTAATTTCCCAGCAACACATGATCAGATCATTTCAGTGCTGCTGTAACCTGTCTTTAGTTTGGGAAAACAATGGAATCACACTCACCAACTCTTCTTTGTTTTGTCTTGGTACAACCAGGGTCAACCTGACAGCGTGCAAGAGGCCTTGAGATTCACCATGGACGTAATCGGGGGAAAGTGAGCAGTACATGTTGATATTTTCATGCAGTTTAATCTGTGTCTTACTGGCTGTACCTAATAGAAATATATGTTAACATGCTTTAAATTGCTTTTTACCTCCAGGTTTAATTCAGCCAAAAAGGACAATGACTTCATTTATCATGAGACAGTTCCTTCTCTGGAGACTCTGGCTTCAGTTAAAGGTAACAGGCTTTATCACTGTGTGCATGCAAAGCTGCATTTGCATCCGTATTCTGTTGAATGTATGTATTCAAAGTGATAAGAACAGCCTGTTGTGTGTCTCTGGCTCTGTTTAAACTGGGTGTGGCCTCCTGTAGGTTACTAGTGTGTGACTCAGCAGGTTTCAACAATGTAGAATCTTTGACTTGTTACATATATTATAAAAGAATTCTGATACAGTTTTGTTTATCAGGGCACACCTGCCTAGTCTCTAGTAACATTCACACTCTGAAGCATCAGCTGATACACAACACTGAGTGAAAGCTCAAATAAGTGAGTTAATCACTTTTGTAGCAGGTTTTAAATATTTATTTTACTTTTATAGAGGTGTGAATCACTGGAGGCCCCACAATATGATTTTATCCCAATATTTGAGTCACTTGATATTATTGCGATTTTTTAGCATTTTGCTATAAGGATACAATATATTACGATTTAACTGTTTAACTACATTTTGTATCCACAAAATTAATTGTTTTGTCAAATAACAGAAAATTCTCAGTTCTGAATTGGGAGGCAGCCATGTATATGTGAAGAAGAGACTTGTGGAAACCAGGAGAGCCTATTTTCATTGAGATAGCATGACATCAGAGGTTACATGATCGCTTTGAAAATGACCATAAAACATAAAAAATAGCCTACCTTTGCAACGTTATTTTGAAAACTTCCCGACACAATATTCTGACGCACATGGTGCCTATAGATCCTTAGATCTTCTTGTTTCATATGATACCAGTATATTCCTAAAAGTGGAGGATGCTCGACATAAAACTGCGGGCTGACGCAACGCTAAATATCGATACTTGGCGGCCATGAATCGATATAATATCGCCATGCAAAATATCGCAATACTATGCTGTATTGATTTTTTTCCCCACCTCTAGTACTTGGATCCTACCTCTAGGATTTGATGCTATTTGAGATTGTATTTGCCATCGTCTTGGTTAAATAGAGTGTTTTTAATTTTTATTTTAATCAAATAAGATTTTCTGTCTTAGAAGAAGGTGGCTGAGCAAAATAAATGTATTGCTAATTAGGGATTCAACTTGATTGTTTACATCATTGATTTATCTACTGGTTATTTAGATTTTAATTTCACAATTTGTCTCAATATTGATTCAAACATTTTTTTTCCTTACAGCACTGACAGCTGTGCAATTGTGCCACTATGAAGTCTTTATTCTTTTACAGGATGTCCTAACAACTGCTATTTACATTTTCAAATTCTTCTTTAAACAAATGGTATCAAGTGTGATATGATTATTATATGATTATATATATGATTATTTTGGGAATGCACCATACTAAGGCCATGTAGTCAAATTGTAATATTTTTTTTCAAAACCAGCATTTTTGATTTCGTTTGAAATGTTGACACCCCTAACTGATACACTCATGAGCTTATGCATGATCCCCTCCAGGTTTACGTCTGGCAGAGATTACTACAGAAGCTGTAGCTGTTTTGCTGTTGATCTCATGTGTTACTGTGCCAGTAAAACCAGCTACTGTGCCCTTCTAGGTGCCCCGCTGGTGAAAGCTCTACCAGTCAACCCCACAGACCCCAGTGTTACCGGACCAGACCTGTTTGCCAAGCTGGTGCCGATGGCTGCACACGAAGCCTCGTCGCTGTACAGGTAGGCACACACAGTGGATGCTCAGGTTGAAGGTGAAAAAGAGTGTGTTTTGTCAGAAAGTTTACTAATATCTGTTTCTGCTTTTCCAGCGAGGAAAAGGCCAAGCTGCTGAGGGACGTCATGGTCAAGATCGAGAGCAAGAATGAAACTCTAGAGTGAGTACATCATGAGTGTGTGTGTGTTTGCCCAGAGGGAGCATTTCTGTAAAAAAAAATGAGCTGACATTTCTGACAATAAACTGTAGCACTATTTCAAGAGATTTAAAGAAATATGCTAGTAGAGTATTTCTGTCAGTAACCTGTTCTGTTGGCTTGCAAGAAGTTGACTCAACCAATCAAACTTTATTTATGTATTTTGTTTATTCTGCACTAACCTTTCATACAGGTTAGTGTGGTTCAAAGTGCTGCACAGGTGACTGACTGTGGAGAGAGAGAGAGAGAGAGAGAGGGAGAGAACAGAAGTGTAGACTAAAACAACAGAAAAGACAAAAACAATTAAACAGTTTGAGATCAAGGCACACAAGACAATAAAATGACGAAAATGTAATAAAATGAAAACAGTAAAAGTAGTAAAACAGAGTGAAATAAAAACTAGATTTAAGCGCTAGATGAGTTCAATTAAAAAGACGAGAGAACAATAAAACTGATCATAATAAAATACAATAAAATAGATTTAAAAGCTATAACAATAAAACGACATGATGGATTAAAAATACAATACAACATAAAGACAAATCAGTAAGTATCACACCATCCTCACATCAAAATATAAAATGCAGTTATTTTAGATTATTGGTACATTTTTAGGCCATTGTAGACAACCATTGATGCAAAAAAGTAAAAATGATATAAGGAAAGAAATATTTTTTTTCAGTGTGAGCTGACTGGTCTCTTCTCCTCCTGCAGGCAGTTCATGGACTCTCTGGGCTTGGAGCCGGAGTCGGTGGACAACTTAGACATGTACAGTCACATCCCTCCGGTCCTGATGGAGAAGTGTGCTGCTCTCAGTGTCCGACCTGACACCGTCAAGAGCCTCATCCTGTCCATGCAGGGTCAGTGGAAACAAACGTACACACACGGCACCCTACTTGTTTGCATATATGATAATTTGTGTGCATCTACGTAAATAATGCTTTGCTTCTGTAGGGCTCTCGGGTGTCTTCACTGATGTGGAGTCTTCACTGAAGGAGATCATAGATGTCCTGGACGCAGACGAGGGTGGTGAGCGGGCCCTCCAGGAGGTCGGGGGCCCCGCTGCAAGCGAGGTGCACCCAGCGGCGCAGAGCCAGGCTCTGGCTGAGATCCGCAGGGACCTGGTGAAGTACATGGAGGCTCACGAGAAGGCCAGTTTTACCAACACGGAGCTCCACCGGGCCATGAACCTGCACATCAGCAACCTGCGTCTGCTGGGGGGGCCACTGGAGAGTCTGAAAGAGGCTCTGCCCCGGCCCCAGCTCAGCGAAGGTGAGGGCAGGTTTGATGGTCAGGGTTTGTGTGTGTTCTTCAGAAGGATTTGGCACAAATAAGTGTTGGGATGAGGGTTTTCTGCTCAACAGTTTGACAGGTTTTGATAAGTTTCATCAGTGTAAAGAACAATAATAAAGTACAGTGATTCATTATACAACTGCAGCTAATGATTATTTACTCTATCGATAAATCTGCTGATTTTCTTGATTAATTGTTTGGTCTTTAAAATGTCAAATAATTGTATTATCATTACCCAGCTCAATGTGATGTCTTCCATTGGTTTGTTTATTTAAAAAAACACTTTTAAAGCCACATACAATCATGGAAAAAATTATCAGACCACCCTTGTTTTCTTCAATTTCTTGTTCATTTTAATACCTGGTACAACTAAAGGTACATTGTTTGGACAAATATAATAATAACAACAAAAATAGCTCATACGAGTTAAATTTAAGAGCTGATATCTAGTCATTGTCCATGGAAAATGGCTAGATATCAGCTAGTTAGTTGTACCAGGCATTAAAATGAACAAGAAATTGAAGAAAACAAGGGTGATCTAATAATTCTTTTCATGACTGTATATCCAGTTAACTACCACATGAGAGGAAGAAAAAACAAAAAATACTTGTGTGGTATTTCTGCTTGAAAAAGAGTTAAGTCTATTATTAAGAAAATGTGGAAATAGTTTCATGTTTAAGTTATTTAACAAGCTGGAGAGTTTTAAGATGTTAAATTGTAAAAGTAAGCATTGTCTGCTGCATTGTGTTGTGAAAAAAGGTAAAATATGTAGCTTATCTTATGAAACTAACCATTAGGGTGTAAAGACAATGTAGGTAAAAATGATCAAAACCAGGTTTACAATGTCCTTCACAGTTAGAAAAATAAGATTTGAAACGCTGAACAGGTTTATTAGCTTTATCTTTATAATGTTGTTATGAATTGTGAGTGTGACCCTCTGTGTGTTTGTGTATATGTGTGTGCAGAGGAAGTAGCAGGCCTGCAGTGTATGAAGCGGATCCTGGGGAAGGTGCAGGAAATGAGGGAACAGAGAGGCTCTCTGGAGAAACAGCTCCGCGACCTGATCCAGCAGGACGACATCACCTCCACCCTCGTCACCACAGAAAGAGCAGACATGAAGGTACGAATCCCAGAAGGCCACAAAAACACTGACAGCATTTTTAAAATCCTTATTTGTGAGATCTCTAACTGACCCGTGTCTTTCCAGCGTATATTTGAGGAGCAGCTGAAGAAGTACGAGCAGGTGAAGGTGTATATCGACCAGAACCTGGCAGCTCAGGAGAACATCCTGAAGGCCCTGACCGAGGCCAACGTCCAGTACGCCTCGGTCCGCAAAGGCCTGAGCCAGACCGAGCAGCAGTGGAACAGCACCGTCCAGGGACTGGTGGGCTCGTACGAAGCTTATGAGGACCTGATGAAGAAATCGCAGGAGGGGAAGGATTTCTACGAGGACCTGGAGGCCAAAGCGTCCCGTCTGCTGGAGAGGGCCAAGACTCTGTGTCAGACCAGGGCAGAGGAGAGGAAGCCCGCCTTGGAAAAGTAAGGCAGACATTGAAATGATAAAGTTTTAATATGAGGAGAGAGGCTTTTAAATCTGAAATACAAGAAAACTGTGTATTAAGTAACAGTGGATTACTGTCACTGTCAGTTAGACTGAGGGCTGTCTTGACTAAAGAAGTTCTTAGTTGACTAACACTCGTATGATTTTGTTGACTAATAGATTAGGTTATTTAATCTTCTATGCAAAGATTCATGCAAAAGCAACACTCTAAAATCTTGTGTTTATCAGAGATGTGCTTGACTGTTTCTGGGAAATAAGACATTCATAAAAAAATGCAAAAAGACTAATTGACGTAAGAAATCCCAGTCAGCTAAGAGAGGGCAGCCTTGGTTCCACTCTTCTTGCTTTTTCATCCTGTTGCTGTTCTCCACTATATACTGTAAATGGGATTTCTTGTTGCCACTGTAGTTTCTTTATAGATTGTTGCTCTAATATTGGCTTTTTCATAAAGTCAAAACAACAAAATATTTTCCATTTCACAACATTGACCTTTAGATATAGAAAAGGCAATTTAATGAAGAATGTATCTTTCCCCTCTGTTAAAGGTGAAACTTGTTTTTCAATCCCTGATTTTCATGTTGTACTCAGAGAGACCCAGAAGAAGCCACCGGCACGGCCCACAGCAGCCAAGCCCTCCTTGAAGCCAAAGTCCTCCGATACCGACTCTGCCTGCTCGAGCCTGGAGGACCCGGAGCTGGCCCAGCTTAGTGCAGCCATCTTGGCCTTGGGAGGTGACTTACCTGAAGAGCTCCGCAGCCTCCCGCCTGACATTCCTTCCTTCCCCGGCACTGCTGCTCGTCTGCCCGGTCCTGAAACCTTCATCCCGCCTACAGCCAACCTGGGTGGCAGCAGCTCTCTGCCTTGGCCCGGTGCTCAGGCTGCCGGTCTTCCTCGCTTCCCTGCCAACCTGCCTCCTCCGGAGCTCCTGGCACGGATAGCTCAGTTTCCTACATCGGGGCCTCTGCCACGTGGACCCCTCCCTCAGATGCCACCACAGATGCCTCCACAGATGCCAAACCAGGCAGCTGTGTCAGGTTATCGGCCACCCCATCCTCAAGCCCCCCAGCCTGGCATTGTAGCCCCTACCCCAGTTCGGCCCTCAACCACCACTGTGGATAGCATCCAGGCCCCCATCCCCAGCTACGCCCCAACACCACAGCACCACCCGGTCCCACCTGCAGCCTCAACTGGCTACACTGTACCTCCACAGATGGGGGCCTACCCCCAGTTTATGCCCCGACCTGGAATGCCCATGCAAGGCCCGGCCCAAACTCCTGCACCCCAACCACAACCACCACAGCAGCAGAAGCAGCCATACCCTCAGCCCATTGGACAACCACTTCCTCAGGGGTATCAGCCTGGACCAAGAGCTATTCCTGGCCCCCACCCTCATCTCCAGGCTCAGCAGGCTTACCCTCATAGATACATGCCGCCTCAGCCTGGTGTTCCTCCCCATTACCAGCAGGCATTCCCAGGTCAGCTGCAGCCGCATCAACAAAACGGCTATCAGCCCCAGCCTCAGATCCCACAAGGCTACCAGACTCCACAGGGCTATGTACCCCAGCAGCACCCCCACATGATGCCCGGCTCCATGCCAAGGCCACCTCAGGGCCAGATGCCACCTCAAACTGTTCATCCACACATGCCACCAACTTCTCAGCCAGCACCTCCTGCATCTCAACCCTACCTGCCCCACCCACACCAACAAATGCCCCCTGGACACCCTCACCAACACATGCTGCCACAACAGCAACAAATCTCCATGCCCCCTAATGCCCAGCAGATTCCGCCCCACCCGCAGATGCAGATACCAGGTGGTCCCAGAGCACAGATGCCCCCCACAAGTCAGCAAATGCCTCCAGTCTCACAGAACTACATGCCCCCCACTAGCCAGCCCATTCACCCCACTTTGCGGCCACAGATGCCTCCGGTCTCACAACCTCATATGGTCCCTGGTCCTCAGGTCCACCTGCCAAGGGGCCCTATGCCACAGATGCCCCCCAATGCACTACCACCACAACATCACCCCCACCCTGGACAGCCTCCCATACAAAACATGCCCCAGCAGCCCATGCAGATGCCCAGCCAACCCCAGGCTCAGCCCCCTCATTCTGGGGGAGTGTGCTACCCTGGAGGGGCTCCACTGATGCCTCAGCAGGCCCTGGCACCACAGCCAGCTGCTCCCCAACAACCTCAGGCTCCTCTTCCCATGACTTCTCCTATGTACCCTTCAGCTCCAGGAGCTAGTGTACCTCCAAGTGCCCCCCAGCAGCCTACTGCCATGGGCCCACATGGTCCACACGTTCCCCCTGCACAGCACATAATCCAGCCCTCTCCTGGAGGGCCACCAGTGGCTCCACCACCCAACGCTGTCCCTCCTTCCCCATCACCTTCCCCCTCCCCATCCCCCTCTCCAGGTCCCAGCTCCCTGAGTCTGAACCCCCAGCAGAGACCCACACCAGCTCCCACCCCTGGAGGCACAGCTCCGCCCACTCTCCCCTCCCCCTCGGCTGTCTCTCCCTCCACGTCGCTGTTTCAGCGCCAGAACTCAAGCACAGACGACCTCCTCTCTTCGAGCCCTGAGAGCCAACCTGGAGGCACCAAGGCGCCCACCAACGTCCTCCAACCCACCAAAGCTGACCCACAAGATGGAGAGCGTCGCAAGAAGAGCTCCCAGGCAGTTCTCTTGATCCAGGGCGACCCATACCAAGCTCCAGAGCGCGTCGCCCGTCTTCACGGTGAACTGGAACGTTACAGAGCCCAGGTGGATTCCCTGGAGCACCCCTCAGAGAGCGAGGGCGGTCTGTCGGTGCTGGACGCCCGCTGGAAAGAGCTACAGGACCAGCAGGAGAAGGACGCCCGCCAACTCTCCATCGCTATCGCCCGTTGCTACACCATGAAGAACCGTCACCAGGATGTCATGCCCTATGACCTGAATCGAGTGATTCTGCAGTCAGGCAAAGACGACTACATCAACGCCAGCTATGTGGAGGACTTGTCGCCATACTGCCCGCGCCTTATCGCCACTCAGGCTCCGCTCACTGGCACAGCGGCAGACTTCTGGCTGATGGTGTACGAGCAGAAGGTGTCACTGATAGTCATGCTGGTTTCAGAGCAGGAGCTGGAAAAGGTACTGGGTTCAGTTTAGTTTACACTGTGATCCATATGGAAGTGATTAAAACAACATATGGTGTACTCCTGCAGAAAAGTTACATGCAAATTGTTACATGCTGCTATAAATATAGCAGCATGTAACAATTATTATTTTTAATTTACATTTTTCTTATTCATTATTTTTTCTAGTTTCTAGTATATATATATATATATATATATATATATAAAATAATATATATATATCTTATGTCTTTTAGTTTGGTGATTTATATTTCAAAATTTGTACTTTTTTATTTATTTTTTAATAGGGGAAAGTACACATTTCTGCACTTTCAATGAACAGTCTAAAGTCTTTAGTTTTTGAAACTTTTAATCATTTAACAAGACCTTCATCAACATATGGATTTTGCGCATTTGAAGATAATTAAATACATTTTTTCTCAGGCTTTCAAAGGCCTTGTCGTCCTTGTTGGTTTTAAGGCTTAGGTTCTAAGTTCTTGTCCTTTTTAAAAAATATATACATTTGAGAAAACAATTTTACCACAATGTGTAACTTAATTTATATAATCACTGCTTTGATGGAAATTACTTTAAACAGAAATAAATTAAATATAAAGAATTAGAATCCCTGAAACATTGTAGTTTTAAATCCAACAATTTCTTTCAGCTACACGCTGTAAATGTGATTTCCTCTCACCTGTTCTGTTGTCACGTCTGTGTTTTTAATGCTGTCTTCTCGATCTCTCCCAGGGAAAGGTTGTGCGCTACTTCCCAACAGAGCGCGGCCAGCAGCTCTCTCAGGGACCAATCACACTGAGCCTCACCACGCAGAAGACCACACCGACACACGTGGAGCGCATGATCAGCCTGCAGTACCGCGACCAAAGCCTGAAGCGCACCGTCGTCCATCTCCAGTTCACCTCCTGGCCGGAGCTGTGAGTCATTGATTTTTATTTTACTAGTTTCTGCAGAAAATACATGACTCTTATCCAGAGTTTGTCATTGGGATTTATTATTCTAACCATTCTAAATTAGTGGAGTGATCATTTCTTCATATTTCTCACCAGGGGTCTTCCTGACAGCAAGAGCAACCTGCTGCGGTTCATCCAGGAGGTTCATGGACACTACCTCCACCAGAGGCCCTTACACACACCTGTCGTGGTGCACTGCAGGTGAGTCCTATCCTAAATAGCACCAAAAAACATACAGTACAAATCGTGTTGTTTTACAGTTTCAAACATGCAGTAAATCAGTGATCCACAGTCGTTTGGATAACCAGCCTGAACTCTGTCTGCCTCAGCTCGGGCGTTGGACGCACCGGCGTTTTCTGTCTGCTGTACGCGGCGCTGCAGGAGCTGGAGGCAGGAAACGGGATCCCAGACCTTCCACTGCTGGTGAAGAAGATGAGACAACAGAGGAAGAACATGCTGCAGGAGAAGGTCAGATACACACAACCCTTAAGCTTTGTATTTAATTTGTATAATGGGTTAAAAGCTGCAGCAGGCGGGGTTGTGCAGGCGGTAATAGATTCAATTTTTTGGACTTTTCCGGTCGACAGTAGCCTGGGTATACCCATGCTGCCTTACGCGCTCGATTTTGTTTTCTAACTGCAAGGCGGCATGGTGTCCATTGCTGATACTTTTGGTATCCAATCACAGAACGAGGAGGGACTGTACTATTCGACAGACAGAAGCTTGTAGTTTGCTTACAGATCCAACATGGCTGCAGCAGACGCCAAGCTCTTTCGATCTATCTGTAGACGGTGTTCAAGATAGTTTAGAGCGAAAGTTTATTTTAAAAGAAGAACAACGTTTGGCTTTACACTCCTTTATCATCACCAAAAAGGATGTTGTAGCCTTTCTTCCAACAGGATTTGGCAAAAGCCTAATCTACCAACTAGCCCCGCTAGTGGCTAAGCTAATGGGGTTTTCTGTCACTCTACATACGTCATCTGGTATAACTGATACGATTGGCTAGCTACGTACAGACGCTTATGATAGACATTCGTAGCGCCCAATAAACGGCTCTGGACGATCGTAAACCACGCCTCCTCTACGGAGAAATGAAGGTGGTCTCCAGAATATGTCTCATTTGTGATATAGTCTGGCGTCGACAGTGCATTGCTTAGAAATGAATTTCTTCCTGGTGGCTAATAGAAGATCAGAGATTCAGAGAAATTTAGGAAAAAGTGACATCCCAGTTGTTACTCAGGTGACTGTAATGCAGCTCCACTGTGTGGTCTGTGCTGAGGATACAGGTGCATTGTCACAGATGAACCCTGCATAGAGCAGCTTTGAAAACTGATTTAGTAAAAAATATAAATAGCAGGGTGCACATATAATTTACAAATAAATTGCATGAACGAAAACCGAAAATATTTTTTCTTTCCATTAGCACAAGTAAAATCAACAAATACATGAAATGGGTTCACAGGAAATTGTGCAGTTAGACAAGACATCCTAATGGGCTTATACAAGGTCTCTAAAATAATAGATGCTATTTACAACAAGTTGAATGAACACAAGATATGAAAAAAATAAAAAATGCAATAGATAGTGATAATTAAAAGAAAGAAATGGACCTAAAATATGAAGCTTGTAGTGTAGCACATGCATTCTTATGCCAGGGCTAAGTGTGTATTTAGCACGTGGATCTTAAGCTTGGATTATGTTTTTATATTATATATATATATATATATATATATAATAGTAATTTAGGTATGCTGATGTAAAATATTGATGGTATTTTCAGATATAAAAAGCTTTATTTTAATACTGTCTTTGTGTGTGTCCTCAGCTCCACCTGAAGTTCTGCTATGAGGCCGTGTTGAAGCACGCTGAGCAGGTTCTTCAGAGACACGGCATCACTACCGCCACCTGCAGCAGGAGCACCAACTCTGCAGCCACCAAGGTCTGACACTCAAATGAATCATCATGAATCAATCATCATTAATCAGTGGGTTAGATGAGTCTGTGGTGTTTAAGTTGCCTCCTCTCAGTCCATTAGTCATCTGAACACTAATTGGTTGTTTTGGTCTTAGTTGACTTGATTTCTTAAGTCCATGAGTAATTTTTTTATTCTTTTTTTAAAAACTGAATTACTTATTTCCGAGTAACTAATGAGCACATCTGTAGACACACAAGATTCAGAGTGGTGGTTTTGCACAAATCTTTGAGGAAGCTCATTTTTTCTGATCTGTTGATTTTATTCGAATAGGGGTTTATTTGGTCGAGGGGAGCCCTATTAGTGTTAGAGAGTAGAATTACTGTTCCTCTCGTGAACTCCCATCCCCTGCTAGCACCAATCTGTTTAATCATTCTCACTTCAGTTGTAATGTTTTACTATTTTTTATTTTGCTCACCTGATTGTTCCAAAGGAATTCTACGAGTTCTGGTCGGATGAGGTACTCCTTTTTTATCTTCAGTAGAGCAGCAGCAGTAGTTGTGTTGAATATAGTTTACAAAAATATTGAATATATTTTTAGTTTTCAGTAGGTTGTGGCAGTGCACAACAACACCCCCCCCCCAAAAAAAGTTGGGATGTTGTATAAAACTTAAAAGAATAATTTAATTATTTTTGACATATATTCAAAAACTGGATAGAGACACTATCTTTTATGTTCAAAATTACTTGAATATAAATCGAGAAAATAAATTGATGCACTCTGTTTTTCCGGTGTCCCAAGTTTAATGGGATCTGGGTTGTATTCGGTCTAAATTATATATTTTATATATGAGAATTTTCAGTGGGTTGCACTAAAGTTGCTTCATAGTTACATCATTTTTATTTTTGTAGCTTTTTTTAGATATACAGTGTATATACATATATAAAAAAACAATAGTATAATATATATTCCATTTATTAAAATGATGTATAATGTGTATATTATATTTTACGTTCAGTAAATGCAACATGTTTCCAGTCCAAAATTATTATATTTTTCTGTCTCTTTATCTGAACATTTCTGTCTTCTCTGCAGCCTTACTCCAGACAGGAGTCCCAGCAGGACATCGTCCTCGGTGGAGACATGCCCATCAGCTCCATCCAAGCCACCATCGCCAAGCTCAGCATCCGGCCGCCCAGCGCCACAGACCCGGCCATGGAGTCCCTGTACGGCCTGGAGGAGCAGGGCGCCGCTATCTTTCCCGGCCTCGACTCGCTGAGTGACTTCCAGCAGCTGCAGGAGCCCTGCCCCCCCGCAGACCCCCAGCCGCCTTCCTCTTTCAGCCCGCCTCTCTCCTCCCCTACCCACTCCCCTCCACCCAACGGCCTGGATGCTGCGTCCCCCTCCACGCCACCAGCAGCCAACCACCAGCCAGTCCCGGAGGCTGCGCCCAGCGTCAGCCCGCCTCCTCCCTCCTCCGCTCCCGCCCCTTCGTCGCTGGAGCTGCTGGCGGCGCTGACGCCCGAGGCCTTCTCCATGGAGGGAGGGGGCAAGGGGAAGCAGAGGGTGACCAAGCAGAGCTTCTTGCAGCCGGCGGAGGGTCAGGGTCTCCACGGGACTCGAGGGGAGGAAGGGGACGACCCCCTCAGCAGCCTGGACCCGCTCTGGAGCCTCGGCAAGCGCTGAGCCGAGCCAACGGACCGCTGCCTTTCTTTCTCTCTACCACCAGGTGTCAGCGAAGGCCTGTAGCTCTTTCTAATCCTGCTTTGAAGAAGAAAACACTGAATCTGAGAGTCAGAGACATTTTAGCGGTGTTGATTACCAAGACGTGCCTGGTGGCAGACGGTAGGGGTTCAGGTTTGTTTGCTTTAGGGTGAGACACAGACACACTTGCTTCTCCTTCCATCACTGGTGGCTTCTGGGACCAGATCTCTATGCACTCGTCTGTATTCCTCCCGTCACTCTTCGCTGCTTTTCTTTCCTCGTGTGGCTGTTCTGCACTCTCAGCACCAGATCTGGGCCCCCCCAAACCCAAAAAAGAAAAAAAATCCCAGCATGCACTCCACTCTCATAGCCCCTCCCACAGGGTGTGACGGTGTTCGGCTGCTCCCTTCTGCGCTGGTCTGCGATCGTGTTTTAGTAACTGGAATAAAGGATGCATGGACTTGCAGGCAGGCCAGAGGAGCTGGGTGGAGCTTTTTTCAAGGACACAAACACCTGTAACTCAATCAGTGTGTATAGCTGAGTGGCCATGTTAACACAGAGCAGCATACAAATCAGCACGTCTTAACAAGTTGATTATTTTTCTTCATGTGTAACACTGTAAATATCTTACATAAAGTTAGACTATTCCAAATGTCCTTCTGGTAAACTTTCACTAATCATTCATTATTGTAAAAAATATTAAATAAATCCAGTAGACAGACAACTGTTGTGGTATCAAAGCCTCTTTATTTGAAAATTAGTACAAAGTCTTGCGCTTTTTTTTGTGTTACAAAATAGTAAATAAGTTACCTCCACTACTACAGCCTGCGTAGATTGTAGCCAGCCAATGAAGGGAGGAGGCTATAGGAGCAGACCTGGGGGTTTATAGACTTCACTGTTTTAGTATTGTTCTGCCACAGCTCTGATTCTCCTGACAGCTGTATAAACAGTGAGAAATAAAATGTTACAGAATCTGATTTCTACTTGTTTAAGCAGCCGGCGGAGGATCACACGTGGACCACAAAGCGTTAAATATCAGAGTTCTGCTGTTATTGTGAGGACGCAGCCACAGGAAATGTTCCTTTTCCTGCTTTAACTACTCAAAGGATAGAAGGAGGTCGTGGCTGCTCCCACACACTTTTGATATGATACACTGACAGCCGGATGAATGAAAGAAACAGGATGGAAAAGGTATGTTTGAAGCAACAATAATAAGCATGGTTTACTAAAATAAAATGGGCAGAAACATATTAAATCAACAGACAAAGTACAGTTGGATATGGATTGTTTCAAGGCCAAGTCCATGAGTGATGAACCAAAACATTCAAAAGAAGCGGCAATTCTCTTGGAATTGCTACACCAACTCCCCCCCCTTAAAGGAATAGTTTGACATTTTGGGAAATGGTTTAATTGGCTTTTTTTTTTTAGATGACAAGATCGATACCGTTAAATATAATACAACAGCAGGTTAGTTTAGTTGGGCACAAAGACTGGGAATTAATTACACATTATCTCGTTTGTTTACTTGGTACAACAACTGATGTGTTTGTATGACAGTTCAACATTTTATGTGCAGTAACAAAGTACATTTGTACTGGATTCACAGGGTTCATACAAAGTTTTGAAACATTTAAAAATGCTTTAAGTTATATTTTCAAGGTTGAAAATATGCTTGAATTTGAAAATGCATAATTTTACAACACAATGTTTGTTCATTGTATTCCATATAGGATGTCATTTACTCTGGAAATGAGCAAGGATTAAATAATCATGATCAAAATACACAATCAAAGCTTATAGGAACAGCTGGCAAAATAAACAAAGTGACAGTATACTGTACATTGATTGGTGGGTGTAAAGAAATTCTGTAAACTTACAATTAAGATGTGTTGATAAAGGCTTCTAGTGTCTGAAGTTTTTCTTTTGAGGTAACTTTACAGTGCTTGAATTTTACTCTTAAAAACTGAACGAACCCTGTAATTCAGGACAACTTTGAGGTACTGTTTTGCTCCATTAAGTTCACTTTACATATCAGGATTTTTGCACAGAAAACATATGAAGAGCTTAAAAATAAGCTATAGATATATGTTGCTATGAATAAAATTCCCCAACTTTATAGAGCTGGATTAAACCATTATATCAATTATATTCAACAGTAAAATCCTACTTTTACATTCATGCAAAAGTACTAATAATCTAATGACTGAATATTGGATGACATTTTTGAGCATTGATTATTTTAAATACATTTTCCTGATTATACTGGCATTCTTTAAGTGAAGTAAAAAATAAATGCAGGACTTTTACATTTAAAAAAAATGTGATATTAGTACTTTCTTTGTTCCTTGTGTCTCTGCTGAGTGAAACATCAAACTGTCCGTTTTAC
The DNA here is from genome assembly GCF_030273125.1 of Centropristis striata. Classification (NCBI taxonomy): domain Eukaryota; kingdom Metazoa; phylum Chordata; class Actinopteri; order Perciformes; family Serranidae; genus Centropristis; species Centropristis striata. Next base: position 21,576,667 of record NC_081524.1, on the reverse strand, counting down.
ACTTTGTACAAACCAAACAAACGAGACAACCAACGTGTTGATTATAGAGGTGATCTTTGTTAGAAACAGAGCCAGGCTTAAAAATTCCCCGTTTCCAGTCTTTGTGTTTAGGTAACCTGACCGACTGCTGGGTAGCTGTCCTCTCATCGATCTTCTCATTTAACTGCCTGAAAGCGAATAAACGTGAAGCATATTTCCCAAAACATCCAACCTTTGCTGTAAATCAAATTCACATTGCTAGAAAACAAGTTAAAAAAATCTAAAAACTACACATTTCCCAGTTCTAAAGCTTTCTCGACTATCGTTACAACAGAAAACACAAGCTAATAAATTAACAGGTTACAATACCAAGCAGGTCACGAGCCTGTAGGATGCAGGTAAACTAATGATGCGTTTCGTTTTGTGCAGAATTGGAAATACTTGCCGAATTATAGATTTATACAGTGCAATACCAGTGTATCCTCAGGCTCTGCCCACTTCATTTTAAAACGAGCAGTGTACTATTTGCAAAACAAATAGTAGAATCAACATGCTGTTTTTTGTGCAACATTTCACCCAAACGTAGATGTTTATCACATTCAAAGCATTTCCACAAGCATCACATGATACAGATCGTAAAACAACATGCTTTCAATTGTTAAATGCCTGCTACTAATAGGCATCGTTTGGAGTTCTGCACATAGTTTGAAGCTTGTGGAAATATGTTTAATGCCTCATGAATATCTATAATTAATCAGGACTTTGCACAGTAACACAAACAGTGTAACGTGATTCTACTATTTCTTTGTGCCTCAATGTTTCCTGTTTGGTCCAGCACCTGTTGAAGACTTTCGTGGTTGTGCGTACCTTTTTAAGTGTCAAAGAAATATTTTAATGCAAGTACATCAGGGATCCCGATTTTAGGATAATCCAATCTTTTACTTAATTTGGCCAAAGTGATATTTATCTCTGTGAGCATCTTAAAATGGCCAAAGCGGCAGACAAAAATGAACTACAAAGCCACAAACTGTTTTAACCAGAGCATCTGTGTGTATATTGTTAAGTATTATTAGTTCATAAGGACATAAAAAGCTGCTGTATATTATCCATCTGTTGGTGTTTCAGACGTGGACAGGTTTTAAAGGGAATATTCGTCGATTTTCAACCTTATCTCTTTCTGAATTAGAAATATAGCTTAAAAGACACCTGCAGCTGCAAAGTCTGTTGTTTTTCTGGATTTCAGCTACATAATTTGACGTGACAGTGACTCGGCTGGGATTTAGGAAGAACCACAGAGTGTTTTTTTAAGCTTTTGTTGGTTGTGGGACGCAGTGCTGCTCCTTCGCTTGTATTGGAAACTAGTTGAATTTTCAGCAGCATAAATGGCTTCCTAAATATGACTGTAGAGGATTTTTACAGTGATTTGGCTGACTTTGATATTCTGCCATGTTCAGCTGGAGAGGCTGCTGATTGTAGCAACAGTGCAAAGACTCACAAAGACAGCTTTTGTTTTTTTTGTTTCAGTCCAACTTGAATGTAATGTGTTTTACAATGAGTTAACAAGGCAATTAAGCTCATTTTAGTTCAGTGTATATTTGCTGCCAGCAGGATAATTTCTTGCTTCAATTGGCTACATTTACCATCAACACTGATTGCAGATCTGTATAAAAGGTTGTGAATTTCCCTTTCAGACAAACTTCACTTAGTTTACATCAACATGGTAAGATGTACTGTGAGGTCCGATGTTACAATGAGTTCTGTTATTATTTGTGGCCAAAACCGTTTTTGTTGAACCACGGGTGATTTAAAGAATAAAAAAAAATCTCGAGGGCACAATTTATATAAAAAAATACGAGAGTCAATGTAAACGTGACGTCAGCTAATGACAGAACAAAGTCAGTATTCTCATCCAAAATTCGAGCAGTTTGGAAAACGGAGGTAGCCTGATGAAGGTGTAGCATGCAGGGGCCCCTCATACAGCAACAGTAACCCCAGAATCAGAGGCCGAGGCTGGGATAAAAGCAGGAACCTTTTCTACTACAGCCCCCAACTCCATTACAACAAACACTTCAGTGTTTCCAGTTCATTATCACAAATAATCGTTTTATAGCCACGTCCCAAACCCCGCCCACACAAATAATCACCATCTTACATTTATGTCATTACTTCCATATTGTTATATTCTTGTTTAAGAGCCGTTATTAGCATTCATAAACAAACTGTTATTTCAAAAATGTATCGCTAATAAATAATAGATTTATACATATAAAAACAGCCCCCTATGGAGGTTTACTTTATACAGTAATCATCAGTTCTCCCTCACCCACACGCTCACATTTCATCCATTCATCAATTTTTGTTCTCAGCAGTATTTTGCCATAAAAAGGACCTAGATTTATTCATTCAGTCTCCAACACACACACACACACACACACACGTTTAACCACACAGCTCATCCCAACAGGCCGTGGACCCGTAGAGATGTCTGTGGCTGCACTTCGCTGTTGGGCGAAAACAGGCAGCAGGAATATTAAAAAATAAGGAGACAGTTCCTCTCTGGGCGGGTGGGGGTTACAGTGAAGCCCCACCCATGTAAGCAGCATAGAGGGCAGAGCCACAAAACAAACACACACACATTAAAAAAAGCACAAACTGGTGACTGGTGGATCCTCTTTAAGTGAGAAACATCCAGCTTTTCTTGAACGGACCTCATGCCCCTCGTAAATGTCCAAAATTCACTACCGAGGGTCTGTCACCCTCTGATAAAATGCAGCAGGTTGCACAATCAGTCCTCAGCTTTTTTTGCTTAATACATCCACACCTGTAGTTACAAAAAAAAAATCTAGAAAAAGAAAGAGCCTGTATGCACGTGGAAACTGTTCTAATGACCGCGTCTCCTTTGGGTGTCAGGAACAACAAATGAAAGCAAAACAACAGGGAGGTGATGAAGGGGAAAAGGATGTTCTGAGTGCATGTTTTTGTTCCCACCGACATCAATGACTGCCGTCCATCTGTCCCTCATCAGTCTAGTTTCTCCAACACAGAGGGCACGTACACCAGGCTGAGCTCGCTGCCGAAGTCGCAGATGATGGCTGCGTTGTCGAGCACCAGCAGCTGACGGACGCCCTGGCCGTCGCTGCTCTGGCCCAGGTAGACTGTCTGCAGCAGGTCCCCGAAGTTAAGGTCCCAGAAGGAGACGCACCCCTGGCCCCCGGTCACCAGGAGAGACTCAGAGATCACTCCCAGACTGGCCCCACAACCCACCTCCTGGTGAGGAGCAAGGTTATTATAGTTAACGAAAACTAACAAAATAAGGAAAACTAGAATTGAAAAAACATTAACTGAAATAAAAATAAAAACAAGAGTTTTTAAAAAAACGATAACTGAAACTGTATTGTGTTGTTACAAAAACTAACTAAAACTAACTAAAATTATAGTGAAAATGTCCTTCGTTTTCCTCTTTGTCAACTTTTTTGATACTTAAACCCTTTTCGGTTGATATGAAATCCATTTCATCTATCTGGTTTTATGACTTAGTGAACTTATTGGGGCTGAGATGGATCAGACAAAGGAAATAAAGGAACATTTTTTGTGACCTTATTGAATCGGGCACCCAACAAATACCCCATTACAAAGAACTAAAACTAACACTAAAACTTACAAAAACTAAAGTAAAACTAAGCATTTTACAAAAAATAAAAACTAATTAAAACTAGCAAACTCAAACTTGTTATTGATGTTATGTTAGAGATGTAAGAATGGTTCTACCTGCTGTATGGAGTAGAGTTTGATCCCTGTGCTGCGGTCCCAGATACAGATGAGGTCGTCCAGTCCCGAGCTGATGACACATGAGGTGGTGCAGACGAGCGAGGTGACGTCTCCACGGTGACCATAAACATGGCTGACACGACTCCCTGTCAGGACGTCCCACAGACAGATGGCGCCGTCTTGCCCACCACTCGCCAGAACCATCGTCTGAGGAGACCAAGACACAGAGTCAAGTGGGCTTTCTTCATCTTTATTTCTACTTTTTACATGCAATTCCACAGTCTTTTTTGGACAAACTACACTTAGAAAACACCATAGCATAGTATGTCTAAAATAATTTTGGACAAACTACCGGTACACTATGACATGTTTTTCTGTCATTTCTGGCCATATAATGCACTTACATATTTCATCACACTATAATTAGAGCATTTTAAAATTTAAACATTTTTGACAAAAATCGACATGCTAAAGTATGACTTCTTTTGAGGGTGTCATTTTTTTTCATTATTTTTGGACAAACTATACTACTACTACATGTATCAGCGTACTATAAATGACCCATTTTAAGCATTTTAAAATTTGTCAATTTTTGACAAAAATCAACACTTTTTTTCCAAACTTTGAAAATCTCAGAATATGGTGTTTTTTGTTATTTCTGGAAAAACTATACTACTACTTGTATCAACTTATTATAATAAGACCATTCTGAGAGTTTCGGGCATTTGAAAATTTAATAACTTGTTCTTGAAAAATTTCAACATACTATATAGTATGTCGTTCAAACTCAAAAAAATCATAATAATGTATGTCATAAAAAAACGATCAAATTGTTCATAATACTGTAGTAAAAATGTTAAAATGTTCAAGTAAAGTAAAATTGTCTTACAATTTAGTCACAAAAACATACATTATATAATGCTTTAAAAAGTCAAACAATTTTCCAGTTTTATGCAGAAGTTAGAATACATATGTAGTTTTTTGTATGCACTTGTCTTGTATTACTGACCTGGTCTATGTAGATGGCTGTGATCCCTCCAGAGTGACCCTGCAGGGTGAAGAGGCAACACGAGTCCTCTAGACGATAAACCTGAATAACAAACAGAGAAACAACAGATTAAGTAAAACCATTTATACCGTTTGTCTGGTAATGTGTTAAAGGTGTATGTTTATTTAACAGTTTGTTCTCACAAACTGGTTTTTCAGATGTACTACATGAATACAACATCAATGGAGCTGCAGTAAAAATTCTGTGACAAACAGCAGGTTTCTGAGCTGTTAGTATTCAGTGTTACCCGGACAGTGTGGTCCTGGCTACCGGTGACGACCCTCCCGGCGGCCGCTCGCAGCACTGTGATCGGCTTCTGGTGAGCGCACTGAACCGAGCGCGTTAGCTGGCAGCTTATAACATCTTCGCTGCTGTAACAGGGAGAGGGAGGCATGCTGCCTCGCCCAGGGGCACCTGGAGGAGAAGAAGGGAGTTTTCAAAACACTTTTAGGAACCTTAATACCCATTTCTTTCTCCTGTGTCATCTTTTTTAAATGGAGTCACCTGGGTTTATGTTAGAGCTGAAAAATAACTGATTCATCTCTCAATTATTCTATTAAATATAAGTCCATCCCAATTTCATACATCCCAAGGTGATGTCATGGAATCTTTTGTTGACCAGCAGTCCAAAACAAAAATACTAAACTTACTACAATGTTCAGATAAGGTAAACAGAAAATTGTCACAATAAAAAGCTTTAAACAAGAACTGTGTGGATTTTGCTGCAACCAACAATCATTTTCATTTTCAATTAATCTGCAGATAATTTTCTTGACTAATTGAGTATTTCTTAGTTCTGTCAAATGTCAGAAAAGAAAAGAAAAAGTGTCTATCTTAATGTCACACCGAGTGAAGTTGGAACCAGAGGATGTTTGCACTGTTTGGGCCAGGCCAAGGTCTGATGCAATATCAAAAATGTATCAAACATCTAATAAAGTTGTGTTCTGGCAAATAAATAATAAAATAAAATAATAAATTTTTTTTATAAATAACCAACTATATGAATACCACTGAAAGCTGTTTTAAAGAATTTGCATCTATTATAATATATTATTATGAAGAGACAACAATCGGGTTGTCACAATAATGTATTTATAACATTTGGTGTTTGATACCAAAGTACACATATTACATAAAGGTAACAGAGAAATAGCCCTATTTAATAAGGTTACCATGACCCTGTTTGTCTCCATTGACTTCACATCAGTTCAATTAAACAAAAAAGACAATAACACAAACTGTTGAGGCTCACCTCTGTACTGCAGCAGACCCAGAGGTTTGTTTATCTCAACAGTGAAGAAATCTAGAGACCCGTTGAGCCGAGCCGCTACGATTCTGAGGAGGAAAAACATGAAGTGTCGGGATGAAGAATCGCCAAGCTCGTCTTATTGAACACCAACATCGTAAAGTGTGAAGGATCTTGCATCCAGTGACTGTCAATGGGTTGTCATTATGCTAGTCACTGAAGTTAAAATATTTTAACTGTATTTAGTTAAATTTTCATTTAGATGCAGCTAGCAAGGTTTATACATTTTCTTATGTTGTCGAGAATTAAAAAAAAAAAAAAAACTTGACATAGAAGTATGCAAAAGTAGTGAGAAAAGAAATGCAATCGGTATTAACCTAGTGTTAAAGAAGTGTTATTTTATTCCAATTAATGGTCAACACAAAGGGTATGTGCCACTTAAATAAAACCTGAAAAGTTTAAGAAATGCATGTGGCACAATAAGTCCCATCCTAGAGGAAGCACTGTTAAAATGTGTTTTCCCCGTGTGTATGTTTCTGTTGTGTTTCACCTGTTGTTGAGGAAGGCTAGAGCTGTGATCCCAGAGACTCCGTCTTCATTAATGCAGCGTAACGACCCTTCTACTGCATCCCACAACTGGAAACAAATAGGAGTTCATGGCGTATATTACCTTTACATTTATTACATCCAGGGAATATCAGTCAAACTGCAGTTGGGTTGTTTCAAAAAGGGATCTCAAACATTTTATCGAATATATCAGAGATTTGACACACCTCCAGTTTGCCGCTGCTCCTCCCAGCAGCTATCAGATTTCCTCTCAGCTCCATGGCCCAGACAGAGCTTTCCCAGTCCGCTGTCGCCTGCATCCCCGCCATGGAGGCTCTCTCTGGGGTTAAGAAGGAGGTTGCGTCTCCAAAGCTGGGTGTTCTCTGGAGGTGAGCTCCTGAGGGCGGCGAGGAGGAGGCCGAGGAAGGAGAGGGGTAGGTGGAGGGCGAGGGGGGCTCGTGCTCCATATAGGCACGCTCCACCAGACCCCCAAAGTCGAAGCCGTCTCTGGGCGGGGTACAGAGGTGGGAGGGGGGCTGGGAGGCGAAGTTGGTGTCGATGAGCGGGGTGAGATCCGGCTGGTCGACGAAGAGAGTGGGCCGGGCGGGAGCAGTGCGGCGCCTCAGCGGGTAGCCCTCTTCCTCTGATAAACCGTCACCGCTGACTGACGGGCCGTGAGCTTCAGAGCCTAAACACTCTGCGTCTGCGGCTCCGCTCACACCGTCCCAGCCGTCCCGCTGCTCCCAGCAGCCACTGCTGCTGCTCCGTCTGAGCCTGAGGACAACACAAAGTACAGTTAGCTCCATCGAAATACACAACCCCATTTCCAAAAAAAGGTGTGACGTTGTCTTAGATGTAAATTGAACAGAATTCGATCATTTGCTAATCCTCTGTGACATATATTCGACTGAAAACCGAAAAAAGATAACAGAATCTGGGTTGTCCTGAGACTGGGAGTTAATCAATCAGCCTGATATTATTAGTGGATGCTAAGGTGTCTATTATTATCAGCATACAGTTTGTCAGCCAAGAGGAAACAATATATTAAGCATCCATAAAAATGTACTGAAGTAATTTATAGGTCATGTAACACCAGTGTCACCATCACAGCCTGACCAGCAGAGAGCACGGGCAAGTTTATTTTTTAACTGCAAAATGTCACAAAAATGTTTCTGTTCTGGGTTCATGTAAAAACTAGGGCCGGGACTTTAACACGTTAATTAAGATTAATTAATTACACAAATTTTAACATGTTAAAAAATGTACACATTTTAATCACACTGTTATTTTTGCACCGCGGAACGTTTCTCACTGGATGAGTTTCAGGCGGACCGATTATTCTGGAGCACCAACTAGCGTTCATGAGTTCAGACAACAACAAACCACAGTGAACATGAAGGAAGAAGCTGATGAGACGCTTTGGTTGGCCCCGTGGATGATGGGACATTTGTTACAAAAAAACAACGGATGGAAGCGTCGATAAGAGCATGGTTGTGTTGCTATGCAACAAGGATTTCACATATCACCGCAGCACATCCAGCCTCAAGTATCACCTCAATGCAAAACATATAGCAGCTAGCGGCTAGTGTGGTAGCTAGCGTGGATTGTGTTTTACTTAAAAAACCAAAAGTATTCTAGTTTACAGAAGGTCTACCTACCTATAGGCTACCTGAATTTCTGAAATGTATTTCTAAATATGCTATTCAGTCATTATTCAATGGTATACTAAAAATCCATGTGAAAAAAATTACTTCTCACTGTACTCAGGTCAAATATTTATATGCGATTAAAATGCGATTAATTAATTACAAAGCCTGTAATTAATTAGATTATTGTTTTTAATCAAGTCCTGGCCCTAGTAAAAACATATTGTCAATACTACTAAAAGAACTGCCGTAAGATCTTAAAACTTCTGTGCTGTAATTGTAATAGCTTTAACTTAAATTTTGTCCTCCAAACTCTTCTGATTTCATTGTTTGACAATGTCACCATCAGAACACTGAAATATCTAACAGAAAATTTCTATTGTGACATTCTCACCCGTGCTTGGGGATGACGGTCAAACAGTCACCAGTCTGAGCGTCCCAAACCCGAATCTGTCCTGCCAGGCAGCAGCTCGCCAGCAGCATGCCGTCACTGGCCAAACACTCGATGTCCTGCCAGACAGAAAGACAAAGAAATAACCAATAAAACAAATGGCTTTTGCCATGTTTGTATTTTTGGGTAGCAAGTGCCCTTAATTAGAACAAAAAACTGTTTTGGTTGTTGACACAGTAATCTGACTTCTCTAGAGAAATGCACACATATAGTATAGGATAGTGTTCCTCCAAAAATCAGAACTATACTATAAAGATAGTATGTGTAACAGGGCAACTGAGCTCTAATCTAGGTGTACATGTCGTCTTTATCTGAGTCCATTCTCACCATACTGTGGCCCCTCAGCAGCAGTGGTGAGATCTCGCTGATGGGTGGTGAGTAGCCGTAATCGTCGCAGGGCAGGTCCCCTCGCCGCCGGCGCCCATGAGCAACGCCGTTCTGGCCGTAGTTACGTGGGCAGAGAACTCGGTAGAGGCAGAAGAGCAGCAAAACCAGCAGGACGCCGGCCGCCAGGCCCAGAGCTGCCACCCTGGATGGAGGCAGGAGTGAAATAAAGAATACAGTTTTTGTTTGGAAATCAGGCAATCACTTGTTTTCTGCAGCATCTAGAAGACCATTCCGTTAATCCACACTGTGGACTCTTTAGAGGAATATGCATGTTGGGCTACAGTAAAAAAGATAACTATCAAGTTGAAAGTCATATTGGCTTGCTCACATTTTTACCAACTTTTGAATACTTTTAGGTCTGCAACTTTTACTAAATATTTTTAGTTTTCAACATTGAAACAGAGACCAATTTAAAAAACTGAAAGAGACAAATATTCTACAGGTTCAACCTTTCAAACTCGTGTATAATTCAATGTTATATTATCCACCTTGCAGAAAACGACAGCATATCTGCATCTTCTACTATCTGCTGTGGAATGTGGCACAACGGTGATGATGAAACCTGCCGAAGGAGTGTGACTGACTCCAGTACCATACCAGTCTTTTAAAACCCCATCTGCTGCTCTGGAAAACCCACCTTATCAGCCATGATAGGCCAACAACATGTCTTTATCAATAATGTTCTTGGGTCATGTCATGTCCTGTTCTGGTTTGTGTTCCCACCTCTCACCTTGTTCTCTTACAAGAGCTCTGAGGTGCACATTTGTGCCCATCTGAACAAACTCAACCAATAGGTCAACACTCTAAAAACATGCATGCTAAGTGTTCAGACCGGTTTTTATTGGATTCCACAGGGCATCAAATCTGATCTTGGCGGTACCTGAGTTCTAAAACACATACACACAGGACGCTGGGAATCTGATGCAAAGATGTTAATATCCTGTTCTCAGTCCTTGAACATAGCCAATATTGTGATTCTAGTAGTTGAAAATTGGGACTTGGAACAAAATGTAGGGTTGATCTCTTTGCTGGAATATAATGTTACTGAGAAACAGCAAGACACCCAACATTTACCAAGACAGGGTCTTAATGTTCCCAGGATAAACAGAAACTTTTTATTGAGTTTGGTAGAACATCTTGTCCATGTACGGATCATAAAAAGTATGCAATGTCAATGTTTCATATTTGTTCATCTTTTAAAGGCGGCACATTATTCGCTTCAGTTGTAGCATAAGGAGTTTGGGCATTAAACATACAAAGCTACAAAAAAAAAAAAAAAAAAAAAAGCTATCCTGACAATGAAAATTATTTTCTTTATCAATTAATCAGATAATCATGATAAATTGTTTGGGCTATAAAACGTATTTCTTCCAAGTCTTTGAAATTATTTTTTGAGAAATAGAGAAGGATAAAATGCTTAAAACACAGCTGAGCAGTATGTTTGTACTAAGGCACTGAAGTTTTAAGTAGTAATTGAATAAATTATTAATGTTTTATATAAATTGGGTCAACTGGTTTTAAACTGTACAAATGTTTGGCAGTATCTGAAGCACAAAGGTGGCTGGTAACTTTCACAGAGAACTTCCAATCAGTTATCTTAACTGCAGCAGTTTTTTAAAGTTATTAATTTCTAAACAGTAGAATGGAGCACCAACAAGAATTCACAAATAATTTCACCAAATCTGACTTCTCATTCTTCAGGCAGAAGAATCCCTCTACAGACACAGCATTTGAATGAACATGAACCAACATGGTCTCACAGGAATCCGTGAAACTGACACAGATTTCGCTACAATGCAAGTTAATGACAGTCATATCCTGTGGCTATTCCAACATACAAAGTGATTATGTACATTCACTGAGTGAATATTTAGAAAATAAAACATATTTCTCGCTAGAAATGTAATCAAAATCCATTTTTATGCAGAAAGTCAAAATATTGATTTTTTCACTAAAAATGAGACTGTCCGCCATGTTTTTTGTTCTGACCGCCGGAACCTTGAAAGTCACGTGACTTGGACACAAACCAACGTTAAAAATAGGCCATTGTCATATAGTGTGGAACATTTTGTGTAAAATAACGACCTGTTTGCCACAATGCTGCATTGCTGGCTTTCTATACACTATGCATAGATCTTTTCCTGTGATTAGAAAACAATTAGCCTGTGGTGCAACCGGCTCTGCCTCTCATTGAAACAGCATGTTCACCTTTATCACACTGGCCTTCTCTCTGTGTCAGGGTCATCTAAACAAGCTGAAAACTCAGCTGCACTTCCCCGCTGTGAAGGTCACAACCTTGACTCAACCGCAGCTGATAGCTTCGTATCTACTGTCCAAAGATGAAACTAAGAAATCGCCCTTCCATTTAGCAGCCAGGTGACAACACACTGCTTTACACAACACAGCACAGTGAAAACTAGCCTCCACACTGAAAACTGGAAAAAGTTTATTTGGCCATTTTGCAGAGGATTTACTCCATTAAAGTCATTTCATGGCATAAAATAACAAGGGGACGTTAACTTTAGGTACATTTTCAAACATAATGCATCAACAGAAAATCTAAATCACCAGATGCAACCAGAAAATAGTGTTGAATAATAAATATGCTGCAGCCAAAACTTGTGACGACTGGATGGATTGTCAGTTGTCGTAGTATTGCCACACTCTTTCTGGCATAACTACTGTCAAAACAGAGCCCAAAGCTGATATATCTCAGCCCTAAAAAAAACAACTGGAGCTGTCAAAAAGAAGTCAAAGACACTTCAACTTCTTGGCTAACAGCTTTTCATGAAGAAGGGAATGTAGCTGTCTAACACCTGAATCTGCAGATGAAACTGTCAAATGTTGCACTGGGGACGAATAAGCTCAAGCAATGCAAAGAATCAATGCATGACGTCATGCGTCTTTTTGGCCCTTGAGGATCTGAGGTGAAAGCTAAAGAACAGAAATGCATTGAACCAACCATCATATGCAACCATTCAGCCAGGCTGGTCCAGTCAGGCTGAGACAATACTTGCCAAAGGCGGAGATAACCAGCCACCTCCCATTTCTTTGTCCGGTCCCTTTGTCTCTATTTTTGCCTCAGATAAGATAACAATCAGTCCAGTGACACTTGACACAGTGCAGCTTCTCCTTTATTCCCTTCTTCTAAAGGGAAAAAAAACAATTCTTGTATACTGTTCCAAACATTTTACCCAAACTATGTAAACTCAACAACATGAGTTCATGTAACTACAGAACAAATGTAGGGGCGGCTGTGGCTCAGTTGGTCGAGTGGTCGCCTACTGATCGGAAGGTCGGTGGTTTGATCCCCGACCATGGAAGCCTACATGTCAAAGTATCCTTGGGCAAGATACTGGACCCCAAAAGGCCCACTGATGCTGCGTTGATCGGTGTGTGAATGAATTCCCAATGGTGACAGGTGGCACCAGAGTGCCCTGGTATCCTCTGCCACCAGTATGAATGTGTGTGTGAATGGGTGAATGAGCGTAGTGTGTAATGTAAAGCGCTTTGGATAAAATCGCTATATAAGTGCAGTCCATTTTCCATTTACAAATGTAATTTCACTGTGCCATATTTAAGTCTAGTCTTTATACTTTCAAGAAACAACAGTTTAACCCCTCCAAAAAAACATTTACATGCAGCTGGACACTGATCAGATTGGTCCTCTATCTAGAGCCACGGTTTTTAATTAAGGCAGACATATATTAAGTTATAGTAGTTGTTGTTGCAGACATGTTTTACAAATAGAAAACGAGTTTCTCTAACGCACGTCAACACCCTGATTCAGACGACTGTTGAGCCCTGAGTACTAACTTGTAGAGTGTGAGGTCCGTCTGTAGATCTGCAGAGACCTTGGGGATAGGTGGAGGCGGGTGTCTCGTATCTTGAGGGTGGCGTGTCTCTACGGCCTCCTGAGGGCTCAGGTGAACGGTGACCGGAATGACGGGCAGGATGCTGATGTACCTGAAACAGGACGGACAACAATAATAACATAAATATATTTTATAAAACAAAACTGATCAATGCTCCTTTATGGGGGGGGGGGGAGCTGTATGAAACAACTGTCAGAATCAGATCTCTTTTAAAAATTATAAAAAATGCATTTTTCCAGGTTTTCCAGCACCTTACAGCTGTGGAATGCTGCATATTTATATACAGTACATACAGCATGTACAGTATTCTGATTATTTCACTTCAAATCAAATCAAACTAGATGTTATAGTGCTATAAAACAAGCAAAATGCTGCTTTGTGACAGCATTCCGGGGAAGGTTGGGGAAGGAAGTTACAAAATGTAAAAATGTTTGTAAGTAAACTTGACATCCATTAAACCTAAGTTTTAAGCACATTGAAGCACTTAATTCAAACCAAGCACTTTTAAACCTAAAAAAAAAGTGTGTTTAGGGATTTCCAGCACCTGGTAGAACCTTGCAGAATTAAATGTTTACATCCTCCTGCTATAAACAGAACAGAGTAAAATAAACCTTGTAATATGAAACAATGTTTCAAACTTGAAAGCCAAATGGGTTCCACTGTGAATAGTAAACACTAAATAGGCCCCTAATTTGAATACCAGCTGTTTGGAGCGGACTTTTGTCGGGACTTTTTTTGGCCCTGTCAAAGAGCAGGGCCTTTTTTCTCCCCTGAAAAAAGCCTGACAGCGGATAGATCGCTAAGCAGGATGTGACGTAGTACTCAACGCCACAACAACACGCGACATTTGTAAAAGCCGGCGAAGCAGTTCTTACTCTTCTTAACGAGCCTCCGGTCCACGGCTCGTTAAGAAGAGTAAGAACGAACTGAAGCGGCACAGTCACTTCCGGAGTCTCTAAATCCCTCTGGGAGTCTTTTTGTAATGGAGAGTGAGTGGACATTTGAGAAGGCGTGGCCCCTAAAGGAAACACGGCTAATAGCTCTCTTTCCCCTCTCACCTCTTGGCTAAAGTGATGTTATAGTAGCTGAAGAGCGAGGGCCAGTGTCTGAAGGAGAGCCTCCTCCACCCCTCCTCGTCCTCCGCCCCCCAGGTGATCTGTGGCACAGCGGGAGGCGGAGCCTGGGGGAGAGGACCATGGTGGCCCTGTGACTGGTTCTCTGGTAAGGGTGTTGGATCTGGTGCTGGGTGGATGCTCAGTGTGCTGGTAGGATCGCCTCCACGAAAGACGGGGGCCACCCCGAGGTGAGGGGGCAGACCGCCTCCTCCGGGATCTCCCAGAGGGCTTTGCTCAGAAACCTGCGCGGCCAGGTAGGTGCGTATTCCGGCCGGGTCGGTGTAGACCAGAATGCCGATCCAGATCACCGTGCCAACCTGGAGATGAAGCAAACAAATGATAGTGAGCCAGTTAAGCTGTATAATCTTAGATTTCTGCTGGAGTTGTTTTAACTTTTGCCTTCATTGAACTGTTCAGTCTCAACCTCAAATTTCTCTTATTCTTTACATTTATCTTTACATTCATATACCACATACTAGGGCTGGGCGATATGGACCAAAAGTCATATCCTGATATGTTTAGGCTGAATATCGATATATGATATATATCTCGCAAAGTGAGAGCAAATGTTCAGTCAAAGCTAAAGCCAAATATAACATGTAAATGGACTGTACTTATATGTCACAAGTAGTTTTATTGAAACCGTTTATTTAAGTGAACATTAATACTGTATAACAACAGGAGTACCTTGGTCCAATTCCATATCACGTTTAAAAATATATTGATTTATGTTTTATATTGCTATATCACCCAGCCCTACCACATATCCACTGAAAAAAGAGCTTTTTGGAGCCTCCGACACTTTTATCATGATTTTATCATGTCTACAATTCTGCAAACTAAATCTAAATAAGGGAATAAATAAAAGTTACTCATCCTATCACACTGTTGGATCATCAGGCATATTTTCTTCTTGTCTTATCATAACTAATCTCTCTTTTACCAACTCTCACAACGAACCAATTATTCACATGCTTCAATTATCAAATTGCCTTAACCAGCAGAAAAAAACTTTATCAACACTAAAGTTCAAATGAAAGCACATTTGTGCAACACATTTAGCTTATTGTGGATATATAGTCTTAAGCCACCAGTCCCTTTTAATGTTGCTGTGATGTATCACCGAACAAATATTTAACAGAGAATGGATAGGAAAAGTGGATAAGCAGTTAAGGATAATAAATTAATGAATGTTCCAGTCAAACTCTGACATTAATACAATGATCTGGTTATTATCAAAAGTGACTGCAGGCACATGAGGCACAAGAACCGTTCAGGAAGTCAATAATTGAAGACAAATAACAGACAAAATATAAAACAGTACAAATTTAAGGTTCCCTTTGAATCTAACGTCTCACCATGATGATGCGCTGAGCCAGACGTGTGCGGGCCAGGAAGTAAACCACACGCAGCCTCTTGGGAAGCCGCAGGTTCCTGAAGGCCGGGGTCTGCAGGGTGATGGTGTGGGGGGAGGGCCGCGGGGGAGGGGGGACCTCACGTGGACGCAGCGGGCCGGGCTTGGGTGGCGGTAGGCCTGCTTCAGCTGGGAGCCGGCGGTTCAAATCAGCCAGCTGAGTAGGGGATTGAAAAGTCGTTTTAGACACATCTGAGAAACATCTAAGATCAATTGTTTGGAGAAGACCAAACAATTGATCCAAAAATTAAAATAAACAGATCAATTGATAATGAAAACAATTACCATATGATCATTTATTTAACATGTAGCACATATTCCTCGAATTCCTCGGATTAGGGATTTAGGAATACTTTAAGATGATTTTTTTTGGTGTATGTAAATGTATAGGTTTATAGTGCTAATGCTCATTAAGCAGGGCACTGAGCTAAACACAAAAGGTTTCACTATGTGTGTGTGTGACAGGGAAAAGGACCCACAGTGGGACAATAAGAGGTTTTACACAAGAAGTACACATGTGGGAAACAATAATCTGAAAACTATGTGGTGAATGTACGTGGGCCTGTGACTTCCATCTGACCTCCTGTGTGACCTATATCTGCTCAAAAGGAATGGATTGTGTGTGTTAGCCCCAGTTCATGTCTTTCATGTTATCTTGATGTTTAAAATCCATATCTTTAAATGTATTACTATGGTTGATTCAGATATGTGCTGCTGTTTGTCAAGAATAAGTACAGTCTGAAAATTTGTCAAAATTGTTTTAGTTCTTTCTATTTTGAGGAAACCATTGCATTTTTGTGTGCATTTTTAAGTGAGGGCTCTCACCTCCATGCGTCGGATGTCTATAGATAGGACTGTGGTGAAGAAGAACATCTGCAGGAAGAAGTCAGACACCAGCCCCACAACAGCAAACAGACAGAACTCCTGCAACATACAGAAACCAGAGGAGACATCAGACAAAGCACATGTTAGCATGTCTCACTGTAACAAACAGGTACAATGCATGGCTGCATCATATACAGGTGTATCTCAATAAATTAGAATATGATGGAAAAGTCCATTTCCAGCAGTTGAAGTCAAACAGCCCGAACCAAGTATTGACTCATATAGATGGACATACTTTTCAGAGGCCAACATTTCCATATTAAACATACTTTTTAAAATTGGTCTTTTGTAGTATAAAATTCAGTGTCTCAAAAACATTCAATAAGTCTTCATTAAATGGAACCGTGATCATTACAATTATAAGAAATTACACAAATTAAGACATGAACTGTTTCATTCTGTGTGTAATGGATCTACAGTCACGGAAAATATTATTAGACCATTCTTGTTTTCATTAATTTCTTATTCATTTTAATGCCTGGTACAACTATAGGTACATTTGTTTGGACAAATATAATGATAACAAAAATAGCTCATAAGATTTTAATTTAAGAGCTGATATCTAGACATTTTCCATGGTTTTCTTGATAATAACCAAAATCCTTATCCAGAAAACCATGGAAAATTTACAAATGTACCTTTAGTTGTACCAGGCATTAAATGAACAAGAAAGCAAGGAGAAAACAAGGGTGGTCTAAGATTTTCCATGACTGTATATATAATGTGTTATTTCCACTTTTTGAATTGAATTACTGTCATAGACTTTTCTATGATATTCTAATTTATTCAGATGCACCAGTAAATGAGAAATGCAGGAGCTTGTCGCTTACAATATATGTCGTATACTGCAAGTACAAGAAGCTTCCTCATATAGATGGATAGATAGATTAGATTAAGAGTGATGTGTGTTGCAATAACACTTTTTATACCTTATTATTAACATATTCTAAGTATTGATGTCTTTGTTTTTGCTGACTCAAACATATTTCTGTTACCTGGATAGCTGGCACCAGAGTGAAATATCCAATGAGGATGATGCACAGTTCAGTGGCCATGTTCTTCATGATAGACCAGCTCTCATTACTAAGGCCTGCAGGAAAAAAAACACATCAATTAACATACGCCAGTATATATACAGTAGGATGCCCAAAAAGCTCTTCACACACACACACTCTTTCTAGCCTCACCCTGAGCGATGCGGAGTTTGACCTCGAGGTCGACGGGGGTGGACACCACAGACTTGGTGAGGACTAAGACGTTCTCCAAGCCGATCACCACCACCAGGTAAGGAAAAATCTCCCTGCAGACAGAAAACAACGAAAGTTTGAACACAGTTATGGGTTTAGATGAAGTGTATATACTGTACATAATTAATACAAAACTTCCCATAGCTATTTTAGCATGTTTTTAACCTTCTTTCTAACTGTCTTTTCCCCGCACACATCAGAAAATCAATGAATCCAAAAGTATAATAAGCTTTGGTTCCTGAATCATCAGCAAAAGTGAGGTAAAGCCGAGTTTGGTGGAACACAATGTCGTAAGTCTCCCTGACATGGTTGCAATGAGAGAATTCTCTAAAAAAACCCGAATGCAGTGTGTCTGTGGTGGCATTCATTAAGTGCTTAAAAAATAACAATTCTGACTTATGTCTTGATGCACAAACTGATTTCATGAGTGCAACTCAATTGCTGCCACATCAATGGCTCTAAAGTAAAAGATAATTTGTTCAAACTAATTCAATTGTTAAAAAACATGCCTATGTTTTACCATCTATGTAATGCACTCATTTTTGTCAAAGAATTAATAAGATGATGATGATTACTAACGGTGGATAAAGCCCCTGTAGATGGTTGTGTGTCCATAATATTAAATCAGTTTGGATGAATAATTCCAGGAACAAAAGTGTTAATTCAGAAAGTTATGCCTCTATTATTGCTTGAAATGTTAGTGTACTACAATGTAACATGTGTACATAATGAACTACTAATAAATATGTCCTGCAAACGTCAAGAGCTCACACTCAACACAGCACTCCCTCTGGTTCCCAGAAAAACATCTTGCAAGTGTGAAGTGAATCAGTTATTGAGAAATCGATGGGCGGATGCAGGGACAGAGACAACTTCCTTCCTTGGTCTGATTTTTTTGTGCGTCAGCCACAATGACACAGTATATAGTGAACTGTGTGGCCTTTGAGATGATCCTTCACAGTAAGGGCCCATGAATCATCAGGTTATGCATTGGTCACAGCACAAGTGTTGGCTGGATCTAACAGTTTAGGTCTAAATTAAATGTTGAAATAGTTTTCAAAATGATGTTTCTCTTCCTGCCAGAATTGAACAAATAAT